>NC_142039.1:25949893-26262227 GCF_982192425.1 Myodes glareolus | reverse complement strand
CTTTCTGAACTAGGGGTGATGCATACAATGATTATGTCGGTCTTGGGAAATATATTACAAAAGTAGAATATTTGTAAGAGGAAAAAAAATAAAGAAAACGAGAAATTTCTGAGTGAGTGTTCTGAGAACCTAGTATCAGGAAGCACTACTCTGTGCAGCAAGACTGTTACCAAACATCTTGGTTTACACTCTACATGAAAAAGAAGTCCAGAATGGAGGCAGCAGGTTTGTGTTTTCTCAGACAAGAACAATGTCACTACAATGTGTTAATTATTTCTGTAAATGGTAGTTCTCTTCCACTGACCTGGATATAAGGACAGTGCAAACAATGAAGAGAAACACTGTGTATAAACAGCACCACAAATAATAAAAGAAGCAAGACAAGAAAATGCCTACTTGGACAATTTCACATCTGTAGCACAAATAATAAAAATCCAGAGTCAGATATTGGGGTTCAACCTGAAAACCAGAAAAGCAAAACAGCCAAGTCACTATGAAGTCTTATCTCTCCCAAGACCTCTGGAGATTTTATAGGAAGAAAAAATGATGAGTTTAGTTTGGGGCAAATTGAATTTGAAATCTTCTGCAATGTGGCATCTGGGAATATTTAGTTGGCATCTGAAAACTGGAGTGTGATCCAAATGAGAAGTTAGCTAGAAATGGAGATTTGCAAGCTGTCTGCCTGAGACAAGAGCTGAGGCTCTGGCCATGCTCAAAAGTGTTGTGATGAATGTGGACATCAGTGTCCTTCAGTCAATGACAGTCAGAACATCCTTAAGCCTAAGCAAGTTGTTGTGAGGGTGAACACACAATGGGGAATGTGGGAAATATCAGCCAGACAGTGCTAAAGGACTTACAGGAATTGGGCTCCTCTTAGGTAGTTTTGAAGTCAGTTGGAGGATATGGAGGTCCATTCTAGATTGGATGCTATCAGGAAACAGGGCTAATTCCATTATTGGGTATCATTATAAACCAACCAGAAGCAGAGCAGACTATGGCAAGACTTAATCTGTAATTAGTAAAGTGGCTTGCAGCCCTATTGGCAAGGATGCTGGGTTCCTTTTCTGGCTTGAACAATGCACATTACTGGTACATGTTCAGATGTAATTACACAGAGGTCCCTTTTCAGTCTTGGTCTTCCTACATGGAGGCAGATATTCTATGAAGTCATTTTTAATGATGGGTGGACATTGGGGTTTAGTTGACAGGAGCATCATCAGTCCTGGAAGTCAGGGCTTGCTTATCTCATTGCAGAGGAAAGGGAGAGGTGGTTAAAAAACAGTATCTTAGGCATAATTCTACATACCCTCTCTAATTGGAGGATCCAAAAAAAAAAAGAAAGAAAAAAGAAAAGAGTAGAATGAAGAAAATTCCAGAAAGTCACTATCAATTCTTGAAACTTCACATTTTAAAAATGCACCTTCAGGGCTACAAGTGAAGATGAGATGTGACAAAGCACACAACATGTGTAGCTAGATCTCTTATACCACCCCCACATACAGAGACTAGAGACAGACGTGCACACAGAGACATACTTATACAGATACACACACACATCACATGCACACACGTGCACACACATCCTCCAATTTAAGAAATCCAATGACTAAGGACTACGGGATCCCTGGCTGGAGCATGTGCTAAAACAGCTGTTTCATTTTTTGACAAAAGATTCTATGTAGTCCAGGCTGGTTTTGAACTCTAAGTATTTGAAGATAACCTTGAACTTCTGATCATCCTGCCTCTAAACTTTAACGTGCTGAGATTATAGACAGGTATGATGGCTAGTTTTATGTGAAACTGACACAAACTAAAGTTACCTGAAAGGAGGGAACCTCAATTTAAAAAAATGTCTCCATAAAATCAGTCTGTAGGAAAATCACTAGAGCATTGTCTTAATTAGTAGCTGAGTTGAGAAGGCCCTGTCCGTTGTGAGTGGGGCCATCTCTTGACTGATGGTCCTGGCTCTACAAGAAATAAGAGTGAGTAAGCTATGAGGTACAAGCTGTAAGTGGCAGTACTCCATGGCTTCAGCATCAGCTCCGGCTTCTGGTTCTTATCCTGTTTGAGTTCTTTTCCTGACATCCTTCAGTGAGGAACTAAGATGTGGAAGAGTAAGCCAAATAAATTCTTTCCTCCCCAACTTGGTTTTGGTCATGCTGTCTCGTCGTATTAATCGTAACTGAACTAAGACAACATGCATCACTAATGCTTAGTTTTGGTAACACCGAGAATGTATAACTTCCTGTAAGCCAGGTAGGTATGCACTCTGCCTAGTAGCTACATCTCTAACCTGTGTTTGACTTATTAGAGTAGGTTTGCACTGATGCAGAGCGTTGGTAAAGAATGCTACCATTTGTCAATGTTTTGATAGGTCATCAGCTTTTGGGACCATTTTCTTTAAAAAAAAAGTTGTAACCATTAGAAATCATAAGCGACCCCCAAAAAATCTACCAAGGAACTTCTAAAACTCATAAACACTTTCAATAATGTAGCAGGATACAAGATTAACTCAAAGAAAATCAGTAGCGTTCTTTTTACACAGATGATAGATGGGCTGAGAAATAAATCAACGAAACATCACCCTTCACAATAACCACAAATAGCATAAAATATCTTGGAGTAACTCTAACTAAACAAGTGGAAGACTTGTATGACAAGAACTTTAAATCTTTGAAGAAAGTAATTAAAGAAGACACCAGAAAGTGGAAAGATCTCCCATGCTCTTGGGTAGTTAGAATTAACGTAGTAAAAATGGCAATCTTACCAAAAGCAGTCTACAGATTCAATGCAATGCCCATCAAAATCCCAGCAAAATTCTTCACAGACCTCGAAAGAACAGTATTCAGCTTCATATAGAAAAACAAAACAAGGGAGCAGCTCTGGGGAGATCTTGTGGCCCCAGGGGGAAGGGAGAAAGAGAGGAAGGTGTACCTGGATGAAGGTTGGGAAGGGATTCGGGGAGAGCTCTGCAGGGTGTAGCCACCACTGCAGGGCAACCAGAAAGTCGAGGGGGCGGGGAAAGTCTGAATTCCTCCTAGCAGAAGGGGAGAGGGTTAGAGAGAAGGGAGTAGGGGAGGAATGGGGAAAGCTCGGTGAACCGGGATGGGGGGAAGGGAGGAAGGATGAATATGGGATCAGGGAAGAATATATTTCAACTAAGGGAGTCATTTTAGGGTTTACAGGAGACTTGATTATATATGGGATCCCAGGTCCAAGGAGAGATCCCCAGATTGTTCTCTGGACAGAGGAGAGGGTGCCTGAACCGGCCTTGGCCCATAACCATACTGATGAATATTTTGCTTATCACCATAGATCCTTCATCTGGCGATGGATGGAGATAGAGACAGAGACCCACAATGGAACACTGGACTTAACTCCCTAGGTCCAAACGAGAAGCAGAAGGAAAGAGAACGTGAGCAAAGAAGGCAAGACCAGAGGGAACCTTCATCCGACGATGGATGGCGATACAGATGGAGACCCACATTGGAGCACCAGACTGAGCCCCCCATGGTCCAAATGAGGAGCAGAAGAAGGAAGAAAATGAAAAAGTAAATCAGGACTGCGAGGGATGCGATCACCCACTGATACAAGAGGACTGATCTAATGAGCGTTCACCAAGGCCAGTTGGACTGGGATTGAACGAGGACGTGATCCAACCAGATTCTCTGAATGTGGCCGGATTCTCTGAATGTGGCTGGCCCGGAGTCTTTCTGAAAAGCCATTGACAATGACACTGGGACTTGTTTCCCCTGCATATACTGGATTTTGCAGATCCAGTCTGTTTGGATACTCACCTTCCTGGACCTGGAGGGAGAGGGGAGGAACTTGAACTTCCCACAGGGCAGGAACCCTGACTGCTCTTAGGGATGAAGAGGGAGGAGGAGAGGGAGTGGGGGTAGTGGGAGGGTGTTGGGAGGAGGGGCGGAAATGGAAACTTTTATAATTTAATAAAATTACTTTAAAAAAACCAAAAAAACAAAAAAAAAACAAAAAAAGAAAAACAAAACAAAACAACAATAACACCCCCCCCCCCACAGTATAGCCAAAACAATCCTGCACAATAAAAGAACTTCTGAAGGCATCACAATTCCTGACTTCAGACTCTACTACAGAGCTACAGTGCTGAACACAGCCTGGTATGGGCATAAAAACAGACAGGAGGACCAATGAAACCAAATTGAAGACTCACATATTAATCCACACACCTACAAACACCTGATTTTTGACAAAGAAGCAAAAAATATAAAATGGACAAAAGAAAGTATAATTAGCAAATGGTGCTGGCATAACTGGATATCAACATGTAGAAGAATGAAAATAGATCCATATCTATCACCATGCACAAAATTCAAGTCTAAACGGATCAAAGACCTCAACCTAAAGCCAGCCACATTGAACCTTTTAGAAGAGAAAGTGGGAAGTACACTTGAATGCACTGGCACAGGAGACCACTTCCTAAATATAACCCCAGCAGCACAGACATTGAGAGAAACAATTAATAAATGTGACCTCCTGAAACTGAAAAGCTTCTGTAAAGCAAAGGACATGGTCAACAAGACAGAACGGCAGCCTACAAAACGGAAAAAGATCTTCACCAACCCCACATCAGACAGGGGTCTGATCTCCAAAATACACAAAGAACTAAAAAAAAAAAATGGTCATCAGTGAACAAATCATCCAATAAAAAATGGAATACAGTCATAAACAGAGAACTCTCAACAGAGGAATCTAAAATGGTTGAAAGACACTTAAGAAAATGCTCAACGTCCTTAGTTATCAGAGAAATGCAAATCAAAACAACTCTGATATTCCATCTTACACCTGTAACAATGGCCAAGATCAAAAACACTGATGACAACTTATGCTGGAGAGGTTGTGGAGTAGCGGGAACACTCCTGCATTGCTAGTGGGAGTGCTAGTTGTTATATCCTCTTTGGATATCAGTGTGGCTATTTCTCAGAAAATTAGGAAACAACCTTCCTCAAGACCCAGTAATACCACTTTTAGGTATATACCCAAAGGATGCTCAATTGCACCACAAGGACATGTGCTCAACTATGTTCATAGCAGCTTTGTTTGTCATAGCCAGAACCTGGAAGCAACCTAAATGCCCCTCAACCCAAGAATGGATAAGAAAAATGTGGTAAATTTACACAATGGAGTACTTCACAGCAGAAAAAAAGACATCTTAAAATTTGCAGGCAAATGGATGGAGCTAAAAAACTTCATATTGAGTGAGGTAACCCAGACCCAGAATGACAATTATCATATGTATTCATTCATAAATGGTTTTTAAACATAAAGCAAAAAAAACAGCTTATAAATCACAGACCCAGAGAACCTAGACAACAAAGAGGACCCCAAGAGAGACATACATGATTGTAATCTATATGGGAGGTAGAAACAGACAAGATCTCCTGAGTTAATTGGGAGCGTGGGGACCATGGGAGAGGATTGAAGGGGAAAAGAGAGGTAGGAACAGGAGCAGAGAAAAATGTATAGCTCAATAAAATCAAAAAAGAAATTGCCTAACATGTTTGTCTATAAGTGATCAATTCATCTCAATATATCCTGAGGCTATTAATCTTTCTTAAAATTGTATCTTAACATTTTTGCCTGTTTCTTAGATTCCGAGGGGTTCTGTTACCAGCTCTGAATGAAAATCCCACTACGCTTTAAAATCCTCTTTTGAGACTAGGTTTACTTAGTCCAAATTTTTAAAGTTCCTGCATATGCCATGGTTACTACTCCGGAGTGGAAACCTGGCTCTTGAGACCCCACTACACAACTGTGTCCTGGTGTCAATGTGGGCTACGTTTGATCTCAACTCACATGCTTCTGCTGTGTGCTCAATTGTCTCCCAATGCCCTTCGTTTCTGCACCACGGGCATTCCAGTTTGAATCTGCTCTCAAGAACACAATGTCACAGAGCTCACCAGGAGATCTGAGACTCCCGGACATTGCCTAGGCTCCTCTTGTATGCTTTGGAATCCTCAGGGTTTCCTAGGAAGAACTCAGCCAGATGAAAGTTGGGAGAGGGCAGCCTGGCACAGAGCAGGCTGCAGGCTTTTTGGCTGTACCCCAACCGTTCCAGGCTGTTTCCCCTGGGAAAAATTCGGGTGAGGAATGTGCCGTGTGTGAGTGTTTTCAAACCGGGACTTTCAACTGATTTCTTTGATGACTCCATTCGTTGTGCTCATTTTGATCTTGTATTTGAAGCGATGCTGTCTGGACCGTCAGCACATGAGTGCCATAAAGGAGCTATTGTTGTCTTGGTCCCTTAAACAAATCGAGCAGCCCGGGGACGGCTGGGAGCATGGCAGCCAATACGCTGTGCTGTACAGTACTTCTCATCTGGGTGGCTAACAGACATGGGGGTGCGAAGTCATCAGAGTAGGGAGTCCTGTTCAGCTCACTAAGGAGACATGTGCAGATTAGGAATTGAATCTGGTACTTTAAGAGCCTAATAGATATTCATAGGGAACATAGAGGCATTGTTATGTAAATATGATTGTTCCATTCAGGTCTTACTGCTAAGACTGCAGTTTCGCATTCCCTCACTCACATAGATGGAGCCCATAATGCTCTGGGCAGTGAGGTATGATGTTTCCCGCTATGCCAGAGTTACACTAATTTGTCAACAGCTGACACCATTAATAAAGGATTTAAATGGATCCCGCACAATGTCTACTACTCATTAAATGCATGCCGATTAGTTAAATTTAGTGTCCCTGCTATACATTTTAGAGCTTCCATTTGGGCTTTGGTGGGGGGTGAGGTAGACCTTAAATGGAAACACGTGGGCACGATAGATCCCAGGTGCTTCAAATCAACAGCGATTTAGCTAGTCTCAAGGATTTTGCTATATTTGACAGAAGCAACTGTTCATTAAACCTGCCTGGGGCCAATCTTGCATCTGACGTCAATTGAGTAGACTAACCAATCTTAAGATCAAAATGGAAGGTGCAATTGGAACCCCCAGACGTTTCCCAACCCCAGATCACCTGAACAGTTCAATACTCCCAACTTCCTAAGCCTCTGAGTGTTAGGGGACAACGAAATTCTTCCTCTTCAGATCTTTCTGTTGGCAGGTTCAAATGTGAATCTGGCAAATAGAGAAAAGGGTCACTAATTTCTTTTCTTTCTTTAGTGTGTGTTTGTACACATCTTAGATGCATATGTGTGCAGGAGTGGTGAGTGTATACTCATGCACGTGTGCAGAGAGAAAATGTTGAATGTGCTACTCTTATCATTCTCCAACTTATTCTCTTGAGACAGTATCTCCCAGGAACCTCGCAGCCAGCAGAAGCCAGAAGCTTCAGTGATCTTTCTGCCTCTGCTACCCACTGTGCTGGCATTAGAGGAATGTGTGGTCACACTAAAACATGACATTAAGACTTGAACTCAGATCCTTACCTTTGCACAATAAGTACTCTTACTCACTAAACCAACACTCCCTAAGCCCTCAAGTCTTTTTTCTATGTTGGGAATACATTCACATTCCCGAGAATCCATAATAATAAAGACATACAATCTTTATTGTTTGACAGTACGTTCCTGGAAAATTATATATATATATATATATATATATACACACACACACACACACACACACACACACACACACACATATATGCTATAGATGCTTGGCCTCATTAAGTAGAAACTGTGTAGTTAGTAGGTGGCATGAATGTCATCAGAAAAATGAGGCTGTGAGTTAAAAGTGCAGCCAAAATCAAAAGATGAAGTTTATTCTTCAATAACTTGCGTCCCGCAGCCCCATACCTTTGCCGCAGCTAAATTTTCTTTCTAAAACACGTTGTTTGAAAGATCATCAAACAGCATCTGTTCAGAAGTTGCTCATTGCTCTTAGCCTTAGACAAGATTCTTAATGCAGTTACTACAAACTCAGAATTATTCACAGTGCTGAGAATAAGCAACTGGAATGTTTAGACAAAAATGTTACAGCTAAATCAGCTCTCCACAACTCCAGACTCAGGGAACATCACAGAAGAAGTGGCAGAAAGAGTGTAAAAGCCCGAGAATGGTGAGGAGTGTGAAATGCTGTCTTCGGAACAGGACATGACTGTTGCACACATAGATTCACAGCAACTGTGCTTATATGCACGAGACCTGTGCACCATCAAGACAGCTAAAAGTTCCAGCATGCAGAGGTAAGTGGCTCCAGAGGCCCTGCCTCTAGCTGCAGGGCTATTACAAGTTGATAGCTGCTAGTTGAGGGAGAATCACTTTTATGGTGGGTGTCATTCGTATGTTGCCTATGCCTTGTAGATGTCATCACATCTATAAGATTATGGGCAGCACTAATTGGATACAGTGTGTTATAATAATAATATTAAGAGGATATGAAATTGGAGAGAGATGACCCAGGAAAGGAGCCTGGGAGAGTTGGAGGGTAGTAATGAATGCTGAATATGGTCAAGATATATTGTTTAAAGTGTATGTAATTTTGAAAGAGTAGCAAACAAAGGTGTTCACTTGGATTTTAAAATTGGTGAACACAGCTTCATATAGTATTGGAGAAATCTATGCTGGAAAGTTGAACCTATGAAATAGCTAAGGGATAAATAACAATATATGCTAAAAAGTACTTCTTAATTTAGGCATATATTTTACAAATGTAATATTCAACTTTTCATTTTATAGGCCGGTTTCTGCTTGAGTAATAAAAATTTTGGAATAGGGATTAGAGAAAGAATCTAAATGAATACAAGTAAGTATTGCCTGTAACTGGTTTTTCTTAGGCAACAGAAGAGGATTGCTTTCTCAAGACAGCACAATGCAAGAGAAACTGTCACAGCAAACCTAAGCAGAAATGAATCTAAATGAAAAAAAACTATGAATATGTTTTTTACGGATATTGAGAAAGAATCACACTATTACTTTATGAAAAGTTTTTAGAGTAGGCTTCATGGAAATTTAATTTTTTAGATGTGAAAACAGCAGTAGTATATTACTCAAACAATTATAGAATCTCATATCATCGCCTACAAGGATTCTGGATTACTAGAATAAATTAACATATTTTTAATCAAAAAGAAATGTTATGATTGTTTTAAAGAAATCTATGTTCTACTGTCAGGCACATACATTTTAAACATTATGTCTTGTTGTTTCATTTCTCTTGAGAGATGAATTTCAGAGCATTCAATGTAAGTGAATTGTTGGCAAAGAAAAATAAGGCATTGACTTTTAGAATGATGATTATTATGTTATTTTTTAAATTATATTAATCGATTTGGAGAAAACACCCCAATCTACCTTACACTGTAACTTCATTTTCCACAATTCCTTTTTGTTTCAGAGTCTTATACCTCTATGAAATGTTCATTATGCTGTTCACTGTAGTCATTATCAGAAGAGCAAAAAGGAAGAAGGAAAGAAAGGAAGTCAAGGTCATCTCTGCACTCTATTTGGTGCACCTCTGAAGAAGCTATGCTTGTTAAGGGAATATATCTTTTGAGAAGTAATATAGAGAGAAGTGTGGGTAAATCATCTTGTTCCAAGCAACTGGAGCCTGCTGTGGGATAATGCTCTTGTACACTGTAAAGATTTGTCATTCATATTGGTTTAATAAGATGCTGATTGGCCAGTAGCCAGGCAGGAAATATAAGGTGGGGTGGCCAGACTAAGAGAATTCTTGGAAGACAAAAGGCAGACACAGTTGTCAGCACTCCACAGAGGAAGCAAGATGAGAAAGCATTACAGAGAAAAGGTACCAAGCTACTGGCTAAATGTAGATAAGATTTAAGAGTTAATTTAAGTTGTAAGAGCTAGTTAATAATAAGCCTGAGCTAAGAGGCCAAACAGTTTATAATTACTATAAACCTTTTTGTGTTTCTTTGGAAGTGAATGGCTGCGGGACCAGTCAAGGTAGAAACTTCTATCTACAGGAGCCACATATTTCTGCGGGCTTTAATTAGTCTCTTGAGTTGTATGAGCGTGAGCACACTCCTGTGTGTATTTACCTGCTTCTCACATGTATCATGAGCACCATATGACCTTCTGATGGGAGAACAGAGCAGGGAAATATCTACTTTTGGGTGTGTAGATGTATAAGGAGGGCAAGATGTGGGACGACAAGAAGCTAATCATTTTCAGGTTTGTATTGGCTTAGAAAAGAGAGAATGGAAGTGGGAGGAGGGGAGGAGGTGGAAATTTTTAATAAAAAATAAAAATAAAAATAGAAAAAGAAAAGAGAGAATGGAGATGACATCACAGAGCAACTGAAAGAATCCTTCTTTTGTAGTGGCATTTCAATTGTATTTTTAATAAATAAAGACATCCTGATGATCTGAGAGTAAAACAGTCCCACTGGTCAGCCTTACAGACCAGGTTATGATAACACACACCTTTAATTCCAGTAACCACACTAGTTACCATAGAAATTACGTGGTACATTACTTTAATCCCAGCCCTAGAAAGAATTATAAAATGGGAGGAAATAGCCCTCAAAGCAGTCTCATTCTGAGATTTCTAGAGACAGGAACACCATTTCAGACTGAGCTTGAGGTAAGAGGCAGTGGCTGACAATTTTGCATTTTGGATCTTCAGGTTAAACCCCAATTTCTGACCCTGAGTTTTTATCAATCATGCTTCATTCTTTCCTTCTCAGCCCTTCAAATTTGTCCACATGATGAAATTCGAGTATGCCAAGGTTGTGAGGGAAAGAAGGGGCTATTCTACTTCCCACATAGATTAGATCTATGTAAGCCTCTCTTGGTGTCCTCATTGTTGTCTAAGTTCTCTGGGATAAGATCTCCTGAGTAAATTGGGAGCATGGGGACCTTGGGGGAGGGTTGAAGGGGGAGGGGATAAACAGGGAGGGGAGCAGAGAAAAATGTAGAACTCAATAAAAATAAATAAAAAGAATAAAAAGCAAAAAAGAAGGGGCTATTTCTGTCTGGATGCAGTCTCCATTCATGGACAGACTTGTGATCACCAGTTAGACATTCATTGAAGAGCTCTGCGAAGAGGTTTGGAAATGCCAAGAACCAATTGAGATTATTGACATTTTGTAGACAGTCCAAAACTAGGTTAACAAAGTTAACACTGTTCATACTTGAATTTTCAATACTCAATAATTCTTTAGTTGAGTTGGGGAATTGATATTTTAAAAATATGATATATAGGCTTACCTTCAATGCCTTAAATCCAAAACTTGTCTATGAAAAATTATTTTTTACAACCTTGCAATGGGAGCTCCATCTCTTTTCATCTCTATCATCACCCATAGCATCTTGTCGGTACTTGCTGCCTTGGATTAGCTAATTCCTTTGAAATAAGACCCAAATTTTATTTACCATTAAGCTCATACCCTAGAGAAGTGAGTAGCTCTGCTTGAAACCTTAAACAACTCCAATCTCAAAGATCCATCTCTTTCTCATATAATGCTTTGTTTTCTGTATAGGTTACCAGGAAGAGGTGTCCCAGTTAGACTTAATTGCCAATTTGAGAAAACCTAGAATCTCTCTGGATGTAGGCCTTTAGGCATCCCTGGAAGGGATTCCTTTGATTACATTGACTGATGTGGGAAGACTTGCACATAGTAGGCAGAGCCGTTCCCTGACTGCGCTCTTGGATGTGTACACGGAGAAAGGGAGCTGAGTGGCAGCGATTATTCATTATTCTCTTTTCCCTGACTGAGTGTGCAGGAAAAGTAACCAAGACAATGCCGTGTGTGAGAAATACAGAGAAAAATGATGATTCCACAGAAAATATGACAGCAGCTCTTCTTCTCTTCTAGCCTCAACTATTGCTCTATGAACCACAAACCAGAATGAGTGATCATTTAAAAAAAATCATCACTTTTGCTTCTGATGCTTGAGCACATAAAATGCTGTAGATCCTTCATATACATTTTATTATAAAAGAAGATAATGAAGGAATGAATAAGAGAATGAACAGTGTAAGGCTCGTTATGGGTTCATTGATGAGGAATTAAATGAACCTCTGTCTCAAAGCATTTGTAATATAAAAAGAGAAAATAAGCTATTGACAATTTTCTTCGATAGAAAATGGAATGACTAAATTGTCAATAGTATAGATGCAGCCTGAAGCTAACTATTATAACTGCCTCAGAGAAGACAGTATAAGGAAGATGCAATGTGTCACAATATGAAAGACCATTTATGCTTATAATTGGTGAAAAGCCTTAAGGGTTATTCTTGGAAATTCTGGGGGGACACAGGTTGTAGGCAAGAGCAATAACATGGAGAGCTGTGAGTTCCTTAAACCCCGAGTATGTGTCGCTTTTGAATTCTTACCACAGTGGTGAGAGCAGTAATTGCTGCAGAAATGCCAGGCTTTGTGTGTATGTGTGTGTGTGTGTGTATTGTGTGTGTGTGTGTGTCCATGTGTGTGTGTGTGTCCATGTGTGTGTGTGTGTGTGTATCATTTTTGTCCACTTATACTGCTATAACAGAAATCCTACATTAGGGTAACTTAAAAAATAATAGAAATTTATGTTTTACACTTGTAAAAGTGAAGAAGTTCACTCTGAACACATCAGAAAATTCCATGTGGTTGCTAAGAGTCGCTACTTCCAAAATGATGCTTGGGGCTTCTTTCAGAGACCACTAAGGGTGTGTCCTTATGTAGTGTTAGAATAATGGTTCCAAGATGGTCAAAATGGCCAGACAGTTCTCAGAAGCCTTTTCCAAAAGGCCTTAATCCCATTTAGAAGAACAGTCCTCCTCTTAATTTAGTCATTCTTCCAAAAGGCTTAAATTCTTGAGGCCATGGGTTTTAGTTTGAAATATGAATTTCAGAAGGAGAAATACATTCAAAACACAATAACTATGGATCTGAAGACTATCTTAGTTAGGGTTTCAATTGTGACAAAATAACATGATGAAAATCAGCTGCCAGGGGAGGTTTGTTTCCCCTTAGAGTTTGCCCATCACTCATAGAAGTCGGTGCAGTAACTCAAGGCAGGCGTCCAGAGTCAGTAACTGAGGCAAAGTCGTGAGGAGTGTTGCTTCCTGGCTTGCTCACATGGCTTACTCAGCCTCCATTTTTTTTTTTTTTAAATAAAACCCACGATCACAACTTTAGTGATGGCATCCCTTTCCCATATCAATCAAATATACACCACAGACTTTCTCATGGTTCAGTATGGTTCAGTATGGAGGGGGATGTTTTCTCACTTGAGATTACTTCTGAAATGACTAGCTCGTGTCAAGTTGTCATTGAACTAGCAATCAAAAAATGTGGTCGCTAAAGGGTCTAGAGAAATATAAAATAATTTCAACAGCTAAGTGTGTATGGAGACATTTACCCATTAACAAGTCCCTGTTACAGCAACTGCTGTCTGATCTAGGAGAACTTAACTTCTATAGCCGTAAGGTCTCTTACCTGTGAAAAAACACAGAACAGTGTTTTATTTCCACAGCTGCTATGACTATTGTGCCATGACAGACTTTGGCTGTTTAGATTTGTGGTTTGTTTTCTCTCTGTGGTTTAGAACTGCCATGGTTTGGGCAATTATGACAAAAGGAGGAAAGGGGACCTTGTTCTTCTTATGCTGTACCCATTATCCTCTGACAGTTATTCAGGATGGCTCTTCCACTGGGCACACGAACGTATTGCTGAGGATAATAATGCTTTCATGAATATATAGAAATGTTTGATTCTAATTTTTTTTAAAACAAGAAGAAAAAAATGAAGATAAAGAATCAGGCATGGATTATACATTATCAATCATAAAATATAAATTTGAATATTTATATTTCAGGCACCCATCCCAAGAAGGAAATGTGCTACAATCAACAAGCATGATAATTATGACCCATTTTCTACAGCTTATCTTTTTATAGTTAGCAGAAAAATCCCACAAATAAAACAAAATCAAAATAAGAACCAAACCCCAAACCAATCAAACAAAATGGCTATACCGTTCATATATCTGTTCTTAGGGAAATTAAATTTTTACATATAATGGCATATCAATGGAATTTAGATACTGAGTAGATAGCTAAACATCAGACATGACCATAATATCTGTAACAAGCAGAATATGATTCTAGAATTTCTAAGGATCGTATGATATTTATTGTAAATGGATGACACCATGCTAAAGATGTAAAACTAGACTGACATGCAGGTAGCCCCGCTGAAGCATCAATCCTGTGGGGAGGGTGTAGTTACTACCAAACTTTAATGAACAAAGCATTAAGTAGGTAGTTCGGTGGGACTACCCCACAGCTTTCTTCTTGAGCAAGCTTTAGCGTCAGTTTGTGTTTTAGAGCACAAAAAAATATGCCTATACTTTCTGGTAGGTAACCAATAGTAAAACAATAAATCTTGTTAGACTTAATATATTTTGTTTCTATTGTTTTTCTTACTTAGATTATAGAAAACCAAGGGGAATGGTGTGTGTGTGTGTGTGTGTGTGTGTGTGTGTGTGTGTGTGTGCTATAGATTAAAAAGTGTCCTTTATAAATGGATTCTTCTTAGAGATTTAAAGAAGGAAATGCTGTTTTTTTCATAAATGTGTCAATGTTCTAAATTTATAAAAAGCAGTGCTGAAAGCAGAAGATCTATTTCTATTCTGCACAGTCTGGCCATCATGGTGTCCGGTCTCTGCTACCAGAACAAGGAGACATGCCCAAGCCTGGTCAATAAAATATCACCATCTAGAGAATACCAGCTGTTATCTCAGGATGCATCTGCTCATTGCTGTCTTTCCAGAAAATGAGATTTGGAGTGCTTCTCAGAGCTGTAAAATAGACACAATATGAAATTTTTATCATTTTAGAGTCACAACGTAGCAACATGATGCACATTCACGCTGTTGTCCAGTCATTATCCTCATCTATTTCTGGGGTATTTATATTTTTTAGCGTCCTAAACTCAGTATCTGTGTCCACTGAGCAAGTACCACTAAGCATCTTCCTCCCTATAAACCCTGATCATTGCACTCTACTTCCTGTCGCCAAATTTTAACTACTGTAAGTATATTATACTCATATGCACTGGCACAATATTTTTATATCAAAACTGTCCTATTTCACTTCAGAAAATATTATCACAGTTCATCCATATTGTAACATGCATAACATACTCCAGAATATCCTTCCTTTTATAATTGAATAATTCCTTTATAAGGACACATTATATTTTGCTAAAAATTTTTATGTGTTGATGGTCTCTGGGGATGTTTTCCTGTTGGAGTCACTGGAAATAATGGTTTTATGAATATAAGCTACACATGTCTGCTTTTGACTATTTTTTCAAACATCAAACATTTATTTGACAAATAATGTATTCATTTGTCTTCCTGAATTGAGTAATTAGAGGCATGCTTTATGATCCTTGGATTTAACTGCTTCTCTGAGAATTGGAATATCTCCACTATTTTAGCAGATTAAATGAGTCATTTTTTTATTTTAAAGACTAAACATCTACCTAGAGTGAAGACTTTGGTGAGTGCCTAGGCCTTCTGAGTTTTGAGCCATGCCTTTTCAACGAAACTATTCAAAGATCTATGGGGGACAAACCACCTCATTTCCCGACCTTATGCCAGGTAAGTAGATCATGTCATATACTCCCATCATCAGACAATGTTTATACTGCTCTGGAGGATGTGGATAAAGGAGTTAAATTTTACCTGTGCTCAGCCATCACTTTAAAGAAAATTACTGTTCAGAGTTTGGAGCTCTCAGTGACCATGAATATGTCTCACAGCAGATTATATTGGGTGGTAATTTTCTCCTTGCATGTGCAATGATTCCTCCTAGATTCACTTTACAATCTGGTGAATATTAAATTGTTATTACAGCGTAGCTTTCTCCACTTCATTTTATTTTACTACCAGGGTTATGGGCTCAATGTTGTAGTTACAGTTTATTTCACTTACAATCAACATCTATTTCAGGCACTTGTTAGCTTCCTCTTGCTTGTTTGTAAATCAGCTTCTTTATGAATCAGCCTCTTTATTTGGACTGAAGGTAGAAATTGCAGTTCACCAGCTGTAGACTTTGCTTCATGGTCCAACAGAGCACATATTTCAGCTATTTCAATAGGGACCCGATATTCAGAGCTATTAATGGTGAAATTTGGCTCAGAAGCCAGAGAAAAATAGCAACTGTATCCTTGACACTTTTCCTGTAATTTGGAACAAGTCTTATACCAATTATACTGTAGAGACCATGATTTTACGTCGGCAAACAGGTTGTTTGTATTCTGTTCTAGATTACATGCTGGGGACACCTTGCTCTCCACTATCCATTAATGTACCTGAGATACAGAGCCTTGGCTTTCTGATTCCTCATCATCATATCCTTTCATTATAAAGCACCCCTTGATCCACACATTTCAACTACTAACGAACCCAGATATTACACCCCAGTTACAATCTCCATCTGTTGTCATGCTCAGGTGTAGCACTGACAACTAACCATCCTACTTACCCCAGGACCACCACCAGAGACCCATGGACAGCTCCTACGCCTCGTAGCCTACTGATATAATGTATATCAGGCAAGTCCAAACCTGTTTATCTTGCCTTGTGTATTCACACTCATGAAACCCATTATAAAGAGTTTTTCCAGTCCCCTCTTCCTTCAACATTATTAGGTTGGAGCTCTTCCATATTGTATGTATGTACTTCTTGCTCTCAGGATCAATAACAAACCATCTTTTTTAATAGTATGTATCTCATGGTATCTTTGTGTTAAGTTTTATATTAATACACATATCTTCAAACTGTAATGTCCATTTATTCCTGGCAAAAATGTTCCAAATGTGTTACCTTATTTGAAAATGATAAATTGTACCCCATTTTTTGGTGTGGTGCTAGCAGTTGAATCAAGGGCATTATTCATGTAAGACCACTACACTACCACTGAGTTATAACCCCAAGTCAAAGTGATATATTATTTGATAAAGTTCTATGGAAAGGCCCAAGGTGGGACTTGAAATAGCTGTTGTGGATCTGATTTCTCTTACAGAGGAATGGAAGCAGGGCTATTCTTGGAAAGGTCCTGTCTAAGCCCACCACACTGGGTCTTCTAGGTAAGATATAAGCTGCCTTTAGTGAGCCACTGAAAGAGAAAATCATAGTTAGGCAAAAATAAATAAATAAAACAAAAACAAAAAAGTACAAAACAAAACAAACAAACAAAAAAACTCAGTCTCTATTCTAATGAGAGGAAGAGAGGAAGACTCAAACTCAGAGACCCATAAAAAGAACTAAAAGATTAAAAGAAACAAAAAGACAGGTGACTCAGCCATAAGAAGGGCAAACACAGATTGAGCTGTGCAGCTGCCTGGGGCAGGCGGGGGGACAGCAGTCATTTCCTTAAGTCCTTTGCTTGTCCTTTCTCACAGGTACTGGGAATTTAGCCTGCAAAAGTAGGCTGCTGAAACAAACAAGGAAATCGAAAACCCTTCTTTTAAAATAAAAAAAATCTGCAAACCGACAGATGTGCAACTTGAAACACAGGAACACACATACAAAAATGATAAATCCAGGGTGTATGATTCCTCTCAAAGATCTTAAGTCTTCAACTACTGAACTCAAAAAGACTAAAATAAGTAAGGTGCCAGATGAAAATTTATGGTTAGATGAAGATGTCTGAATCAAGGACCCAGAGAAGAAAGGCAGCAACACTGAGAAAAAGTCAGTAAGATGGATGTAAAGATCAGTAACGTGGCAGGGAAAGTCAACACAAAATTTAGACTTTAGATCAAAGTAAAATAAAAATTGTGAAAATGAAGAACTCAATCAAGTGAAAATTAGAGTGGAAAGTAAACAGGAGAAGAAATACCAGGTGCTGAACACAAGGTTGTAAAAATACAACACCCAAACATGAATAAGTACAAAAACATTGGGCACCACAAAGTCAAAAAACTCTGGGAGTTCTGGATTCAATTTTTTTTTTAGGTATATAGAACCTCAAACATGTGTGATCAAAACTGAGTTTTTGTATGATATTTTATAATCAGTTTGCAAAAAGTACAAAGCAAAGAAACAATATTTGAAGTTATAAGGGAAAACTACCAACTTACTTATGAACTCATGAATCTGAGTATCAACTCACTTATTAACAACTTTAAACTGCAGGAAAACATGAAATGGTGTATTTCAATTCTTGAAAGTAAAGACTGATAATCAAGATTTCTAAAGCCAGTAAGTACATTTTAAAATTGACAGAAAAAAAGGGACATTTAAAACAATCACAAAGTGAGTCATTTCAAGAACACCAAAGCAGCACTGCCTATACTTAAGGGGCTACTATACACAGAGAGTATAAGAAAGACAAATAAGAAAGTCTCAATCATAAGAGCAAGGAACAACTAAGTCTAATGAGGAGGCTGTATGAACAATAGATCGCTATGAAGGAATTCATCATGTCTAACACAGTAAATCAGCAAGCCTCTAGCAAGAGGGGAGAGAAACTATGAACAAGGAATCTAATCATCCAGAAAAGCAAACAACAATTATAAGAATCAATGAACAGCTTTCAATAGCAATGTTATATAATAATGTTAAATGTAAATGGGCCAAACTCAACAACAAATAGACCAAAACTTGGCTATGTGGATTGAAAAAATAGATTCAGCCATCTGTTGTCTCCAAGAAACACATCTTAGAAACACCAATAGATTGAGAGTCAAAAGAAAAAAAAACAACTTATTAAATGAATTGAGAGTGATAAGTTGCCATAGTTTAACTGATATATGATAAAGTAGAGATTAAAACAAAATTAAAAGAGATAAAGGAGATCACTATGTATTAATAAAGGAAACAATTGGTTGAGAAGATATAATTGTAGATATATGTATAATCATATATTGGAACTTTCAATTTAATAAAGGAAACACTAATGAATATAAAATGCCAGAAAAGTCCTTATTGACAATAGCAGTGGCTGTTTTCAGTACTCTATAATCATCTCTATATTGGTCATAAAAAACAAAAATCAATGATAAAATATTAGACTTAAACAACATCCTAGGTCAAATGGACTGACCAGGTATCCACAGAAAATCCTACTCATTAAATACAGAATCTATGTTCTTCCCAAAGCTCAATGAAAATATCTCTAAAATAGATTACATTTTACACCAGTAATCAAAGCTTATTAAATATGAAAGAATCAAACTAATCGCTTGTATTTTATCAGGTCATAGCATAATAGGGTAGAAATCAGTAGTAAGTAACTGCATAAATGCATGGAGAGTGAACAATACACTGTTGAATGACTAGTGAATTTCTGAAAACAAAAATCAAGACAGAAATTAAGAAATTCTTAGAGTCAACTGTAAATGAAAGCACAGCTCACCAGATCCTTTGTGGCTAAGGTAGTTCTAAAAGGAATCTCCCGGCTATGAGTATTTATATTTTAAAACATCAGAAAGAACTCAAATAAATAACCCAATAATGACCACAATTTCTTAAAAAGACAAAAAACAAGGCAAAATCATATGTTGTTTATAACAAGAAATGTTATATACAGGAGCAAAATTAATGCAACGGAGACTAAAATAGGAGTATATAAAGTCAATCAGACAAAGTTTGTTCTTTGGGAAAAATAAAAGATTGACAAACTTATCAAAAGAAAGAAAAAGAGAAAACCTGAGTTTAATAAAATGTGAGATATAAAAATGAAGGTTACTATGGATTTCAATGAAATTCAGGAAACCATTAGGAAAGGCATTGAAAACTTACATTAGAAAAAATGAATATGTAAGTAAGTAAATAAATAAAATGACCTAGAGGGGCTAGCTCAGCAGTTTAAAAGACTTGCTGCTCTCCAGATGCCCTGAGTTCTTTGTCTAGGACCTGTATTGTGGTTCACAACTATCACTAACTTCAGTTTTAGGGTACTTGATGCCCTCTTCTTACACACACACACACACACACACACACACACACACACACACACACACGGTGGTACACCTCTAATATAAATAAATAAATCTAAAAACAAATAAAACAGTAAGTTCCTAGACACAATTGACCTCCCAAATTTAAATGTAGTAACCATAAACAATCTAAATAGATTAATTACCCACAATAAGATTACAACATCCCCCAACCAAAAATAAATTCAGGCCTAGATGTCATTGTTGAATGCTATCAAATCTTTAAGGAAGCATTGATATTAATGCTTTCAACATTAGACAGGAAGGAAAAAAATGGAAAATTTATTCTTATTTAAATTGGCAGAACTGATATCGTGAAAATGGTCACATTACCAAAATCATTCTACACATTCTGCAATTCCTGTCAAAATACCAAAAACATTTGTCACAAAAGTAGAAAACATAATTCTAAAATTCTTATTGATGTATAAAAGAGAATCCTTAACAGAACGAGCAGTACTGGAGGCATAATAGTACTAGTTCTCAAATCATATTTTAGAGCCATATTACCAAAAACATAATGTTACAAATAGCAAACGTGTAGACCAGTGGCTCTCAACTTCCTAATGCTATGACCTTTAAATACAGTTCCTTGTGCTGTGGTGATCCCAACCAAAAAATCATTTTAGTTGCCACTTCATAACTAAAATTTTGCTACTGTTATGAATCATAAGGTAAATATCTGATATACAGGATATTTAATGTGACCCCTCTGAAAAGGTTATCCAACCCTCTCCCTGCAAAGCATTCTCAACCTGCAGGTTGAGAACCACTGATGTAAACCAACAGAAAAGGCTAGAGAACCCAGAAACACATACCCTCATTCATTTTTGTCTGAATCCTGTGCTAGTCACAGGCAATAAATTTACAACTTTTGCCATTTACTTCCTTATAATTTATTGGTTATTAACTTTAGGCCCTTCCTCTTTCCAATCTATAAAAGACAGAGTTCTATTTGGATATATTACTGTCTCATTTGTAAGAAAATATTTATTGATTTTGCAGAAAAAATATTCTGTTGATATTCTACTGTTCCTATTGATTATTAAATTTTAAAAAATAAATAAAATCTCCTGAGTTCTAAGTTAACTGCTTTCTTCGCTGAGTGACATCGACCTCCATAATTTATTAATGTTTTGACCCATGAAATGCATGGGTCCTGCGGCGATCACTTCCTAGTCACACCAGCCAATATATTCATCAATCAATTTATTCTGTCATCTGTTCTGCTGCCAGTTCCGTGAAGGCAGGAGAACTATTAGCTGTGGCTGAACCATTACGTATCTTTTATCTAAGTTAAGATAAAGCTAAGATATATGAATAATGAAGCACTAAGTTATACACATATTTTATTCAGGCCAGGTCTAATTTCAAGGATGAAGAGCATCAGCTAAGATATATCTGAGATAATTGCAGAGGCCCAAATATAAGAAGACTCCAGATGGTGTCCTATTGCTGGAAATATACTCCCCATGGTATACATTGCTCACAGAGTAATTATTTGCCTAATGAAATAGGGAACGGTGGAACAAAGAAAAGAGAAGACGAGAGGGTCAAGAACTAAGGCTAAGGATACCTCCTGTACCTGAATATTGGGTATCTGAGAATTTCCCTTTTATCTTTCCAACTACAGGGAGCACCAAAGACTGCCAAGGGGAAGAGCTACTTCAAGAAAATCAGCACACAGTTTTCAAAGGAGTTTGACCTTCCTATGGCAACCTTGATGAGGTGAAGTGAATCTGGCTCTACTAAGGGAGCCCACAGGGCCATAGCCAGGCTTTTGATGGAAATCTAGCTTGGAAAATGCAGGGGTTCTTTTCTTTGTCGTAAAGCTGTTCAACTTCTATCAGAGCCCTCCCCTGAACCCCTGGTTCCTGTACTTGCTAGGGTGTAACATTTGTTTTGGTGTCTTTGCCCATTGCTCTACTCAGAAGGTACACACACATTGTATTTTTTTATCTGTAGCTCATAGGGAAACATGGAATCTAATACAAGGGATTCTTTCAAGATCATGATCGCCTTTCTCTTTATAGTTTGACAAATATGAATTATGACAAAGGTGACTCTTTAAATTAGTCCCTTTCCTTTACAATTTCAAAATACTTTCAAAAGGTTTCAGGTTGAAAAATTATTACAAATGGGTTTGTCCATCACACAGAAATACACGCCTCTATTTGTTATGGATTTGTGGGTTCTTTTTTAAGATTTCTTTTAGTTTTTGATTATATTTTTCTGTGTGGGGGGGTACTTGCTTATGTGAGTGTAGCTTCTCATGGACTCCAGAAGAGGGCAGCAGATCCTCTGCAGCTTGAGTTAGAAGCAGTTGGATCTGCTGGATGTGGGTACTCGGAACCAAACTTGAGCCCTCTGCAAGAACAGTACATGCTCTAAACTGCTGAGCCATCCTTCTTGTCCCTGTAAATTTATTTTAAAATGGCATTACCATCTCTGTATTCCAATTTAGTATCCCAGGCATTTTCAAACAATGGACAATGTACATACAGCTTATATTGATAAATGTCTTGTTACAGTTGATGACAAGCAATTGTTCAAAATAACCCAAGTCAGGGAGAAAGGAAACTAACTCCATAGGTTCCACTCTCTCCAGATGTAGGCGCTATTTCAGATGAATGATAGTTTTTGGAAATTTTGATGATTTAGATCTGAAATATTCCTGCAAAACTCAAAGGTTTCAGGCTTGGTCCATGACGCAACAGTGTGAAGAAATTAACGGTGTTCAGACTGGTGCTTTTGGAATGTGATCATGTGAGCTCTGACTCATCAGTGGGTCAATCTATTGATGGGTTCTTAACTTCATGACATTATTGAGAGCTAGTGCCACCTGAGAAAGTAGGCCATTTGGGGCTTGTCCTGCAAGAGAACACACTGGCCCAGAGGCCTCCTCAGCCCCTCTGACTTTTGGGCCACCGTGAGATGAGGTGATCAGCAGTGCCCCACCACACTCCTCATGAGGTTCCTCCTCACCATGGTCTCGGAAACAACGGATGCTAGAAACCATAGATCAAAAATGCTGAAATTGTGATCCCAAATTAATATTTCTCGTTTAAATTAGTTTTTTTTCAGATTATTTGGTCATAGATGGACAGCTAACACAGAAGCTTACATGCGGAATGTTGACAGAGTACAAGAAATAAGCATTTGCCTTTTGTTGCAATAATGGGGAGTTACATAGCAAACTTCTCAGTAGATGGCTTTATTTCACAGCGAGCAAAGCACTTTTTCCACTGTTTGAACTTGGTGACAGCCTCTGTTTGTCTTTCGGTTCCATCTGTGTCAAGAGGGTCAGTGTTTGACAAGATCTGAGTTCTAACACTCTTTCTCTGTGATTGTATAGAAAAGAGGACCCCCCCTTCCTCCCTTTCTTTACTCATACACATCGATTCAAGATTTAAGCAACTATGAGGAGCCCTGGGATGTCTATTGTTTCTAACACTGCAGAGGAAGCAAGTGGTTTCACTGTTGTTCTCTCCACTCTGGTGGCGTTTTCTTCCCCTGGAGAAATGTTCATTTCCCCATCCACGAACCAGCCTGAGAGTTCTATGGTGCTTCTCAGCTCTACTGGATCAACTGGATGTCTTTCACGAATCGGTCCTCCCTTTCATATTTGTCAGGGCTTTTTTTTTTTTTAAAAAAAAAAAGCTCTAAAAGTTGATTAGTTGCAATGCAGTAAATACCAAAGCCAGGAATAGGAGGAATAAACCCAGTCCTTAGTGGTAGAGGCAGGAAACTCAGATTTCAAGGGCAACTTGGCTACACAGACTAACAAAAAAGTATCCACCTTTTTTTGTTCAGAGTGTCGAAAATGTTCATGCACTAACCAGATTTTTTTCTCCACCACTGTGATAGTGTTGTCAACTTGCCTAAATAAATAATCACCTGGGAGATATGTCTCCGAGTCTGCCTGTCTGGGATACTTTTACCAAGTTGCGTGATGTGTTAAGACTCTAATTAATTTTGGGTAAGACCTGGGCTGTATGAGACCAGTACAGAAGCTGGGTACTCGAAAGCATGCGTAAGCTACTTCATTGTTCTTGGTTGTGGATGCAGCGTGACCAGGTACATGGGTTGTAATGTGGAATTCTGAACCAGACACTCCCCTTCTCTTGACTTGTTTTTTTTCAGGAATATTTTTGCAAAGACAAAAAAGAAACCGAGATAACCATGAAGTGCTGGGAAGAGAAAAACGCTCAAATCTGTGAGGACTCTACACCAAACCACTCACATTTAATGACTCACTGGACACAGGTGAACTTCTGAGAGGGTGCAATGGCTTAAGGATTCCAGCCTTCTTTTATGGTAGCTGGGAAGGGGAGGGCAGTGCAAATCTATATTACTTGTAGAATTAGACCATGATGCTTCTCTCTGGAGAAACTTCAGGAAAATGGGATACTATTAGTGCAAGGTAAATGTATTAGTGAACTTTTGTTGTGCTGAAATTTCATGATCAACATGGCTTATAGAAGAGTTTATTAGGACTTACAATTCCAGAGGGATAAGAGTCCATTATGGTGGGGAGACATAGCATCGGCAAGCAGACATGGCAGCTGGAGCAGGAAGTTGAGAGTTTTCATTTTTAACCCTAAGCAGGATGCAGAGAGAGGGAACTGGAAGTTGTGGGAGACTGGAATCCCAAAGCCTGCCACTAGTGACATATTTCCTTTAGCAAGATTAGCTTCCTAAGACTTCTCACATGAGCCTGGGGGGGGGGCATTTCTAATTCAAACCAGAGTTTGAGGTTATTCAGTGTATTATAGGAAAGCTGTATCTGCAGTTTTCAGAAAGATTCAATATAGGATGATCGTCCATGTTCATTAGAGGAGTTCTCAATTGGATGGAAAATGTAATTGAGTGTATAAAACCTCACCATGACCCATTTTTTATTCATCTTTTGAAAGAGATCAAACTATTGATGTTGGCCACACAGTTCATGCTCCATTGTTCAAACTGTTTTGAACCACCACCGCCCGGTCTCTGTGAGTTTGAGGCCAGCCTGGTCTACAAGAGCTAGTTCCAGGACAGGCTCCAAAGCTACAGAGAAACCCTGTCTTGAAAAACCAAAAAGCCAAACAACAACAACAACAACAATCAAAAAAAACCTGTTTTGAACCAAAGAATTAGCTAATTAACTAGATCTTTATTCTATCAGTAAGTTTGCTTTCTCAAAATGTAATAATTAATTCACCGTAAGTGAACTTAAGGCAGAAAAAAGTTTTGAATATGCTCTTCTGAATGGGAGATAAAAATTTTGTTTTTAAGCTTGCAGGTTACACAATGTGTTATATGTTAAAGGAAAACACATATCAGAAGATTTCATTGCAAAGTTTCACACCCAGACGCTCTTGCAATGTGCTGTTGTCAGGACAATGAAAACCCAGGTGTAAACAGCAAACAGTGGCCTCGTAAACATGTGATGTCAATGCTGTGCTTCTTGGTTCTTTCTTGTGGTGTTTGACCAACAATGTACTTTTCATCTGCACATGTTGTTTGTGTCACGAGGTCCCCTGAGCAATGGGGCAGCTGGTTGTGTTGTGGAAGAAAAATACATGATGAAATGATTATTGTTTCAAGTTCCTCAATCACTTCAAGGGACATTTGGAGTACAAACAGATGACGTAACTCAGTGTATTTCCAATAATACATCTACAAGGTAAGTCACACAATGCCCCGGGATGACATTCAAACCACAAATACATTGTCACTGAAAACAATATTGTGAATAAAATCCATATAACTTGTGCTCTATAACAAGGATGTTAAATTATGTTTTAAGCTGAAGTAAAATTCATTTTTTAAGGGAATGTACCTTATTTTATTTCACTAAAGATCTTATTACTGCAAACTTCATGCACATAAAACACACTAATAAAATTTCTTTTGGTATACTAGAAGTCTGCATTACACAAAACCGATAAAAAAGAGATTAAAAATTAAACATTTATGACCCCAGGAACTGCTGAACACACTATGCAGAGAACATCTGTAACCATAAAAACCAGACACTTGAAGTCTGAATTTGCCTGTTGTGCTTACTTAATTACTCTGCACAGCAACTTGGGTCCAGACAGAGCAAGGAGTGGGTTGTAGAAAATGTCATTCCCTAAGGGTTTTCCCCGTGCAAATTCAGGAGGGGAAGATTCTCTTTCCAATACCCAAGTGTGACTTCCGTTATTATTAAATGGAACCGTGTAGTCTAGGTGATGGTATAATGGACCCCAGAGAAGGGAGATAAACAAGCCCTTAGATCACATCAGCAGTATTATTTAACTTCCAATTTCTTAAACCTGGGAAAACAAGGAATAGAACTCGTTCTTAATTAACTGAACATCACAGTGTGCAATACTTTCCTTAATGAGAACAGATTCACGACCATGCTAACCTTGGTATCATCCACCTCCATCCCCACCTTTTACCACCAGGCTGCCGGTTTCTATCAGCCAGAAACCATGTTTTCGGTCATCTTTTTTAATAACATTCATCACAGTAGGGAGAAAATTCTTAGTATATGCTCATTAAAATTAACTAAGGCAAAATAGCATGCCTTTACACTTGATTATGTGAATAGATTTGTTATTTCAATTCTGAGTGGCAGATTCAACATTATAAAGCTGTTCAGTTTTGCTTAGGTTCCTAAGAAGACAAAAAGAAGAATAAGGAAGTTCAAATGCAAACTCTGATTGATTCCATGCAATGTGAAATCCTGATTAGCTCACTAAAGAATTAGAACACTGAAGGGCAGAAGGATGGCTTAGTAGATAGAAGCACTTGCCACACAAACTTGAGACCCTGAATTGGAACCCCCAGGACCTCCATGAAAGTCCAGGTAGTTTGTCTGTTCGGTGCAGTAGAAACAAAGAGACCCCCCCCCCTCAAACAAGGCGAACAGTGAGGACTAACACTTCAGATTGTCTTCTGAGCTCAACAAGTGCACCCCGGTATCTGAGCCTGTATGTCTGGATTTCCACTACACAAACACAGAGGCTTGTGCACACACACACACACACACACACACACACACACACACACACACACATCACAGAACAGCAGTGAGCCAGAAGAGCACATTTTAGTCCCAGTTCTGGCAGCAAATATTTATGCTGCCTCCAGTTCTTTTGATCACAGCTCATTAATTATCATCACTTGGGTTGAAAATACCTTTCACTGAGAGCTGCAGGAAGATGAAGTAAGACAATAAGTGTGAAACTATTTTCAATGTAGATCCCAGATGTTCGCAACGTCTCCATTGTCTTTTTTGGGACTAATTTTCCAGCTATTGACTAAATTACAGGAAACACATCTGACATGGTTCATCCAGGGGCTGAAAGGCAGGTTACAGTCCTCCTCTTGGATCTGCTTCTAGAATTAGAAAGAACTTTGCACGGATGATACTGGGTTGATAAAGAGAATCCACTCTTGCATCAAGGTTGAAGGTCATCATAGAGTGATCCAGGGTGAGTACTGGAGTCATGTATTGAGTCATGTATTGAACATTTCACCGGTACACTCAGAAAAGCAGCTGAACTCTGCAAGTCCTTATTTGGAGGTCCATTGATCTGTCACCTTATTCACTGAGAAGCTATGCCCTAATAATGACATTCGGAAGAGTGTTTGACTGGAGGGCGTCTCTACTAGGTAGGATTGCCTAGCTCATTTCTCTGCTTTCTTCCAGAACAAGGAGGGCATTTTAGATAAGCTTCCCCAATGCAGGTCAAGACGATGTAGAGCAGATTGCAGGGAGTGCTAACTTTTCTCACAGACACATCCATAAGATCTGGAGATTCTAGACGATCCTGGTGGTTTGTTCCAAAAGCTAAAGTGTCTTTCAGATGTACCAAATTCTCACCTTGCTGAACACAAAGATCCTGAGTCTTCTAAAGTAGAACTTGGGTTTTCTTAGATCAAAGCTGCTAAACCATGGGTGTGAATCATCCATACTCATAGGGTGTGGGTTTTGTTGTTGTTTTGCGTATTTCTAGCATTGTACTTTAATAACAACTTTTCTCCACTCTTTACTTTTAAACAGTCACCCCTGAAAATTGCAGTATACATGCAAGTAACATTATATGGACAGGCTATGTATACAAATACACACAGAGAGATCTATATGCACACACACACACACACATACAAACACACACAAATACAATGCAGGACTCTTTTTAAGAGAAAAACAACCACTGGATATCACTTCAGATATACTGATAGAGTGTTCCTGGAATGGCCTGTTTCTCTTGTTTCTGTCAGATGGTCACAAGAGGCCAGTCCTGGAGACTTACTATTGCCTTATAGAACTATAAAACTCCTAATTCATGATCAGGAAGAGAAATGTAATCAGGAAGTATAATGAATACTGAACACTGCTCTATATGTTTTATTTGCATATGTTGGGGGAAATGGTTGCTGGGAGGAAAAGTCAGAAACGTGAGGGAAGGAGAAACAAGTATAGCCAAAGATGAGAGAAAGTTCATGAGGTCAGGAAAACGTCTTCATAAACGAAAAGAAGGAATAAGAAAGCAGAAGCCCAGAACACTGGAGAGAGATGCTCACACTCTGGGCGTGGTGAAGGAGTTAAACTGAATGTACGCATTAGGGAACACTTGTCCCAGAATGTTTCTGCCACCTCCTCACCTACCTTTGTCTATGATTTCTTTCCTCCTTCTCTGTTGCCTCCCTCTTTCTCCTCTTCCTTCTTCTTCCTGTTCTCTTTCCCCCTCTCTTATTTTGAAAAGGCCTCATGTAATATTAGCTGACTTCCAAATATCTAGGTAGCTGAGGGTAACCTTGAAATTCTGTTACCTCAACTCCCATCTTTCAAATATTGGAATTATAATCATATACTACTAAGTCCTGTTTGTGCCATGCTGGGAAATAAACCCAGAGCTTTGTGGATGCTAGGTTAGCACTCTGGCAACAAAGCTACTTACTTTGACTTTCTTGTTAGATACTTGTGTGATAATTCTTGTCTTCATAAATTGAGTGAAATTGCTTAGCTGTTCACCTTAAAAAGTAAAATATCTAGACTGTGTAAGAGGCTCTAGTTTGTAGAATAAATAATGTAGATTTCTGAATGCAATGCATTTTTACTGTATGCTTTGATACTAAGCATGATTAAATATAGCTTTTTAAACTTCAAAAATACATCAATGTGTTTTTTATCAAGTCCTTAAAACTGCATAATTTTATCTAGCAGGAAGGAGATTTGAATGAGCATATTTTCAATTAAATCTATTTCTTTGACTATTGATATGTAATGAAGACTCATATTTAGTGTTTATTTTATTGGATCTTTGAAAACACTAATTCAAGAAGGTCTCATTACCGACTGTACATTTCAACAGAGTTCCCTGACTTCAATTAGTTTATAGCATTTTATTAGCAGTTTTATTGAGTTGTAATTCCCACCCTATATAATTCACCCAGCAAAACTACGCAATTTGATGGGTTTCAGTATGTTCGCAAACATGTGCAACCATTACCACAGTCAATTTATAAAATATGAATATTTTCATCATCTAAAACAGAAGGCTTGGGTATACTAGCACCATTTCCTCCCACCCCTGTGCAATCCTCAGTCCTTAGTAACTGTTAATCATGTTTCACGTGACTTAGATTTCCCCTTTACGCACATTGTATAAGAATGGAATCACATAAAATGTATTTGTTTCTGATCAGTTTCTTTCATTTAACATATTGGTGTGTTCTGTTTCTTTTCTCCTCTTTTTTTTAAATTATAGTGTTTTGTTGTTGTTTTCATTTACAGAAAAATTAGGAAGATAAGCATTTTTATGAGTTCCTATATATACACCCAGTGATTTTCTATGAAAGATATTATATATTAGTTTGGAATATTTCTCATAACCAATGGTCCAATACAGACTCTCCAATACAGACTCAATGTTAGAATGAAGCTTACACTTTGTTCACATTTCTTTATATTTTTTCATGCACATGTGCACATGTATGTGTGTGTGTGTGTGTATACATGTCTGCCTATGTCAGGGCTTTTTTGTTTGGGGGAGGTACATATACATGTATGCACATATGTGTGGAGAAGACACAAGATTTTCATCAAGACTCTTCCTGGGTGTCTCTCTGCCTTGTGTATTGAGACAGAACCTCTCAGGAAGCCTGAGGCTGGCTATTTCTGTACGCCTAGCTCTCCAGCTTACTCTGGGAGACTCTGTCTTGTGCTTACCTAACTTTTCACTTGAATTCTGGGAGTCCGAACTATAACACTTACTTAGTTATGCCTAATGTCCTTTCTTTCCTCCAGTACCTTAGCTGGGACACCACTTCACACTTAGATTCCCTTTCGCATCTTAATTTTTTTCATATTTTACCAAGTGAAGAACATATTTATGATATTTAACCTGATATTTTAAGCTATGTACATGTTGTGGAATGTCTCCATCTAAATAATCATCATTCTCTACTTGAGAACATGTGTTCTCATTTTCTGTGATGAGGACACTTCAGTTTGCCCCTTCTTTTTCAAGTATGGAATACATCACTGTTCCACCATCACCCTTTCACACAGTATATTTGATAGATTTATTTACAATAAATTACAGCATTTGGTGCGAAAGTTGAAAATATTTATATATATATATCTTGAACAAAGGGGAAAAATAGACACTTTATGTTTCAAAGTGGGCTTTTGCATGACAAATTGACAAATTAGACTGGTGAAAGGGGAAAAAAGAAAGAAAACCTATCAAGACATGAAGTCCTGTCACTGAGAGAATGATGTGACCTAATGAAAATAAACAGTTAAGCTAGTTAGGAAATGGGATTTTTACAGCAAAATGCTCTCATCTGGGCAAAGCTGCGTGTAGACGTGGAACAGAAGTTTGAGCAGCAGGGGTGGGAACAACCCTGCAGACATGGAGCTGGGCTGGTGGGTGTCCCTCTGACTTGTGGTCCTGATCTCACGCTAATGTCAAGAAGGTTCAATGGAGTACACATGATATCTGGGATGGCATTAAGCATGTGATACACTCCTTTGTAGTTTGTAATGGATCATGTTAAAGGCAGTGGTGATCATGGGAGGATCATGCATTTATGGAATTTTTTTTTTTTAGTGAACAGCTCAGCTTTTGGTCACATCACAATGGAGTCACTATAAAATCGTGAGTGCAGGGCAGTGGAAAGGGTGAGCAAAGTGTATGTTCCAATTATCTCCGTTGGTTGTGTGGACTGATTCCCAGTACTACAGATCTTAGCTGACGCATGGCAGACAGTTGGACAGAGAGATGAGAGTGGAGAATCTCAACTCTCTCGGTCATACTTGACAGTTACATTAGACAATAGCATGCCTTCCATTCCCTCATCTTCCAAATGACTGCTGAACTCAATGACTTAAAGAAGCTTTCTACCATATAGTCAATCAAATAATGATATTAACCAGATCTATAACCTTCTAGCTTTCTATAAGTGTAAATCAGAACATGTCACAAAAAAAATAAAGCTATTAAGTAAACAGTAAACCAAGGTAAAAATCTATTTTCCCCACTCTTATCTTTTAAGAAGCAATATAAGCAACCTCCTTCCCCAAAGAGTAACACAGTTCCTTTCCATTTTTCTATACATGGCAAATGCAAAATAAATAAGGAAAAATAAAACAACCCCCCAAACCCCCACCAAAAACTTGTTCTGCATATTTTAAAACTGATCAGGAAAATCTCTTCATAAAAGGCAGAAATCTTTTTCTATGCTTGTTGTCCCCAGATGTTTCAATTTTGCTTTCCAGTGGCTCACCTATTAGCATTTTGTAATGGAAATGCTTAAAAGCCATATAAATGCTGCGGTACTGTTGGATGTCACTAGAATAATGGAGCCTTTAATCACTACCTGTGAGTCAAGGGAAGGGGTAAGCTCTTCAAATATTTTGACAGTATGGAAAATTCCTGAAGGAGGAACAAGCATTTTGGAGATATTAGGTAAGTATTTCACTAGTGACCTTTAGCCAGTATAGTAGTTTCAAGGAAAAAAAGAGGTTTGGTGCATTTGATAAATGGGGAGTCTTTCTAAATAGGAATGCCTTTACTGTAGTAATTGCTGCATGATGCATTGCTCCATACTTCTTGAGGTTACTAAGAGAACAGTACTTTCTTTTTTGTATGGATTTTCCTAATTGCAAAATACTTTATGATTTATTATACAGCCTATTATTAGACATGACTGAACCAACCAATAACCCATTAATTATTAAGTTCCTGTTTTACATGCACCATATCCATTTCTGAAACGCAAAAAATAGTTATTTCAGTCATTAGTTCACATGGTACACATTTTTCAAAAATAAAAAAGGCTCATTTAATCTAAAGAGGAAGCCATTATGCCGAGAAAAAATGAATGTGATTTATTCAGGAACAGAGCAGTTACTCTGTATTAAAGAGTAAATTATTCAATTTGTTGATCATATCCTGTTCTTGGTTAGTAAGTTAAGGAAACACTAAGGCCAGCATTAGCAACCTGGAGATAGTTTATAAAATTGAGTATGGCTAATTTTCTTGTGAAGATGTCTGTTTAATTGAACATTCAAAAACTTTTCTATGGATAGAGCCAAACTTTTTATCTTATAGAATTTAAGGGGATCAATATTTTGTGTACAATTGGACACAAACATTCATGTGGATATTAAAACAATATCGTTACCGTATGAGAGCAGTTTAAATCTCAGTATTCCTTAAATAAATTCCCGGAAATGTAAATTATTTCCCACAATGAGGCAACCATAGAGATGCAGTTCAAGGATCTGGATGCTATTAATAGGGCACTTGAACTCGATTGTAAGTATCCAGTTGAACAAAAGAGGATGGAGAGATGGAGGATGGAGCTCTGGGCTACTGAGCTTGCTCGATGGGTCCCGTAGAAGGGAAAGTGTCTTTGAAGATTCTCCATGGTCCTTTGGGAAGAGAGAGATGAAAAAAAAGAAAAGCAGAAAAAATTCACCTCATTACAATTTAGATGAAGGTCTTTCTCTTTGACATCAAACTTTCTACCCTAAAACTTGAAAATATATGTTCCTGCCTAGTTGAAGGTTTCACCCCCTGCCACATGCTCTGTGGCAATAAGATACTCACTAAGCATATTCAGGTAAGTAGGAGCACTTCTTCAGGTAATGCGTGATGGGAGAGCACTGGACCCCTACCAGGGAATCTAGGTCAAACTTCTCATCTCTCTCTCTCTCTCTCCTTCTCTCTCTCTCTCTCTCTCTCTCTCTCTCTCTCTCTCTCTTTCTTCTTCTTCTTCTTCTTCTTCTTCTTCTTCTTCTTCTCTTTCATTCCCTCTCCCTCATTTTTTCTCCATTCCTTTCTCTCTGTTTCTCCTGTACCTTTTAGAATTTCCTCTTGGCCTTGGGACTGACTCTCAGACAGTAGGTGTTCAGCCTCCCTAGCTCCTTTTGTGCTATCATCCTCTTGGGTGATTGACTTGCTTTGTGTTCTTTACAGAGTAATTGTCCTTATTTAATTACATTATGGGTGTCTGGCAGACCCCATCCCTATATTACACAGAAATAATAGTGTCATTCTCTCTAATCCAAGACAGGTTCTACTGGCCCTGCCCTCATGATCAACAAATGGGGTATACAGAATGGTCTCAATCCTTTTAAAAGATCAGGTACGTCAGTGAATTTCCTACACTCATCATATAATGATTGTCCTAAGGTGACAATAAACAAGCACATTGCAGCAATTTTTACTAAGAAAGGAAGTCTGGGTTTTTTCTTTCTCCTTCCACTAAGTACCATGTGTGGCCAGTAAAGAGAACACTACCCAATTCAATTTCTCTTGTTAAGGCCTCCAATTTCATTTTTAAAATAATTAGTGAAAGCAATCACTCCATTCTATCTCTAATTTTAATTTTTTTGCTTTGTGGGGTTTTGTTCTTTCATTTTGAGATACAATCTCATTATTCAGCCTTGGCTGGCCTGAGACTATCCATTCCAGACCAGTCTTCAGCTTACAGCCACCATTCTGCTTCTGCCTTCTGAGTGCTGGGAGCATAGATGGGTGCCACAACCCTTGGTTTCACTGTCACGGAAGTAATTATGAATTTGTCTGTTCCCTTCACAAACAGAGCTAAGGAAATTAGCACCAGAGTGTAGCCTGGCCCCGTGAAAGGATGAGAACAGCACCGCATCTGTTTCCTGCCCTTGGTGCTCAGAATCCAGTGAAGGCAGCAAAGAGCCTCCAGGTGGACTGGGTCTACTCAAAGAATAAACAGGAGCTTGACCTTGGGCTGCTGGATCCTTCAGTACTCTGACCTTCAGGAAAAGACTAAAAACAGTGGATGTCTTAATGGGTTCTTTGGAGCTTGGGAGCCTTGGAATGATTTTTGAATATTGCTTTTAATACTGTTTAAGGACAAAATCTTTTGCCGGGTGCTGGTGGCACTTGGGAGGCAGAGACAGGGGAATTTCTGTGAGTTTGAGGCCAGCCTGATCTACAGAGTGAGTTCTAGAATATCCAGGACTGTTTCACAGAGAAGCCCTGTCTTGAAAAGTCAAAAAAGAAAGAAAGAAAGAGAGAAAGAAAGAAAGAAAGAAAAAAGAAAGAAAGAAAGAAAGAGAAAGAAAGAAAGAAAGAAAGGAAGGAAGGAAGGAAGGAAGGAAGGAAGAAAGAAAGAAAGAAAGAAAGAAAGAAAGAAAGAAAGAAAGAAAGAAAGAAAGAAAATAATCTTTTGGTTAATGTCCTCTCAGGTTGTTCTGAAAGTTCAAACCCCCGGTGGAAAGACCATCCCCTACTGAGCAAAACATCCTTTCAGGCTATATAGGTAACAACATCCAAATATAATGAAAACTTGTTCCGTTGGCACAGGGAATACAGTGCTGTAAAAAATGAAACGGCAGAGGCTGGCTATGAAGCTCAAGGCTAGTCAGCCTGACAGCTCTCTAATGCCACCCTGGGGGCTCCCTAGCTTTCTATTCTCAGCCTGTGGCTTCTATTTCAGGAGTCTGCCTTTCAGAACTCAAGGCCTCCTCACCTCACAGCAATAGCTGCCCCAAGCATCAGGTTCTCACAGGAAAACTGTCAAGGGTAGTAAGAGGGGTTCATGCTTTGTTTACTTTAAAGGTCTACGATCCCGCCATTGGACGGTATGCGGTATGCTCATTCTTCACCAATGGCAAATGAATGGAATTACCACGATTTGCATAACCTAATTAAATAGTAGGGAGTGAGGGGAAGTGAGAAACGCTCCTCAAATCCCTTGCTTCTGGCTAAAACAGCAGAAGAGGGAGATGTGGGAAAGAAGATGGGCTGTGGCGTATACAGCCTGTCTAGAGTTTGAATCACAGTGGTCACGCTGGGGTGACAGAGCTTGTATGTCTTGTTTTCCCTAGTTGCTTATGCAGCATGCGACGTAAATACAGTAGCACAGTTATTCTTGCTGCACAAACAAGAAAGCCAAAGAGAGGTGCTTAAGAAAATAGGGCGAGTTGACTTATCCCACATACTAATGTGCTCCAAGACAAAGGCTGTGCTTTGCATCAGCAAGTACAGTCCGTGGCAGACTTGGGCTCCCACTGTAGGTTTCTGATTGAACAGGGTCCTAGGCCGAAGAAAGCACCTATCTCTACATTTTTTTTTCCTCAACCAGGAAAATGTTTTGTCCATTTTCTGTGCTCATTCTTTGGTCATCTGCACTTGAGCCTTTGATCTCACCAACAGCCCTTCTCTACTCCCTAGGGATTGCCTATCTCGGCCTTGGCATTCCACAACTTGGTTTTGTCCCGTTCTTCCCCTTGATTACCTCCACAGAGGTGATCTGCACACCTAGTCTGCAATTGAACCACACTGCTCTCCTGTCCTTCTCTATCAGGTACGTCTATCCTTCCAGGTTTAGCTAGGCCCTATGGGCAACTGCACTAGCCTGGCTGACGCCTGAGTCTGCCACACCAGTGTAGAACCAGTGATCTATTTAATGCTAATTTTCTCTGCATAATTTTGCAGGGCCTCACCCCTGCACGCTGGGAACATCCAAAGAGCAATATCTTCTTGTTGATGACTTAGAAACAATACTACATAGGCAGAATGCAGAAGTAGATAGGATAACGTCTGTGCCTGTGGGAACTACTGAGAAGGTTCACGCCTGTGGGCCTTGAGGCAGCTGTATCTATGGGGAGACTCACTTGGAGGTGCTCGTTTTTCCAGATTGCTCCATTTAATCCATTTCTGATCTCTAGTGGTTGGGAAGAGAATGGGGAGCCATTGAAGCAGGGTAATGGGCCATATATCCCAGAGGCCAGGAAAACTGAACAGATGCCTGTGGGCGTGTAAAAAGAATAAAATCCACTGGGAGCCACAGGGCACAGGCTGCTGAGGCAGTTGGAGAAGAGATTCCATCCCAGCCTCAACTTACCATGCAGATTTGGGAATTGTTAGCTCTTTGATTATTAGGAGAAGAAAGTATAGGGAAGGAAAGGTAGGTCTTGGACCATCTCACGGTTTCTGGTTGGAGCCAAAAGGAAAGTGACAGAGACACATAAACACATTTATTAATCTAGTATTAAGGGACAGAGAAGCCTCAGAAGTTGAAGGCAGATAATCCTAAATTTTGCTGTCAGGTAACAGGGACAAGCAGGGCAAGACCAATATAGAGTCGGTTGGTTCCTTTGACTTGATTTCATGATGGTCTTACCTCCAGGAAATAAGAAGGATTTATATCCTTGACAAAAGAAAAAAAAGACAGACAGGCAGGGAGAAAGAAGCAACGTAGCTACATTTTACATTCCTTTCACATCCATTCACTCCCCGAGTGGGATCTTCACCATGACACCATGCCATACCAAGTGCTTGGGCTGTCTATTACACATGTTAACTTACCATAAAGCATAATTTCTTCCTATAATAAAGGATTTTGGAAAGAAAAGAGACAAATATGGCTATATTAAAAAAGAAACTTCAAGATAATAATCAGGAAACAGGAACTTAAACAATTTGTGAAAAATTATTAAAAGTAAATAATTACAGTTTTCTGGCAGAAGCCTCTCCTTTTCAGGTTGAGTCACATGCATTCAATTCTGAGTTTGAGATTTCTTAGAGAAAAACATAAGATACACCTTCAAGTTTTGCTTGTTTAACAGCTCAGTTATAGTTGTGAGTACCAAAACTTATCATGTTATAAAGCGAAAGTGCTTTTAAATGACTTCTTTAGGGTCATTAGAGACATTGCCATTCTCCATCTCTTCATCTTCAGAACCTTGTTATCATTGTTTAAATAAATCACTGACTAGAATACCAACTTTAATCTTAGTTTAAAAAAAGTTTTCTTGGCTATCTTGAGATATCCTACCATTCTAGGAGAAAGACCTAAAGTTGTGTCAAGAGACAAGCATATCAAACAAAAGCAGAATGCTGTTAGGGAAGTACCTAAAACCTAAGATTGTTACTGGTTCACTAGCTCCTAAGGGATTGGTTTTTGATACGCAATGGGCAAAGGTAGATAACAGGTTGGTAAAATGGTGAAGGTAGATAACAGATCCATGGCTACAATTTCTCTCAGAAACCCACATTCTTTATTCGCTGGATTTGACAGTTTGGAGCTCTGTGAAGAGGTGATCCCATTTGTCTGATGGAGACACAAAATAATATGTCCATTAAGCCTCCAGGACATAGCTTTATAGTAGGTGAGGACAACTGGGAAGATTTGAGATCAACTTTAAAACAGTGCAGAGTCTGGAGAGATAGCAAAGCAGTTAAGAGCAATTGTAGTCACTGCAGAGGACTCAGATTGGATTCCTAGCATTCATGTTAGTTGACTCACAACTGCCTTTAATTTGAGCTCCAGAGGATACAGCACTCTCGGCTAGTCTCTAGTGGGGCACCTGGATGCACATGAATATATACGGAAAGGAGCATACAAACATGTAAATAAAAATAATTATTTGTAGCATGAGTAGTTCAAAGAAAGAAACACAGAAGCTGCATGTTCAGAAAACCATAAAGGATGGGTGAAGACAGCTGGATGTCTATGTGCCTTTTAGGCAGCGAGGGCTTTTCTTGTTTCCAATGTGTTAATCCACAGTCTGACATGTATCTAGAAGGACAGAGAGAATCTGAATGCAAATGTTTTAAAAACATACAGTCACCACAGCGAGCAAATTCTCAAAATTTTCTTCATGGTGTAATTAGAATATCAGGTGGAGCTGAGAACTGGGTGGTGTCTTTTCTTCAGAAAGGTTAAAAGTGCAGAATGGGTCATGCTTCCCTAACACGTTAGAAAGTAGAAAAAAGAAGCTGAAAATCCTGTGCATAGGTAATAGCAACAAATGCTAAACAGACAACATTGAACATCTATCACACATTAAAAATACATACAAATACATCAATAATAAAAATATATAACACAGGGCAGGAGAGACACCTCAAATGGTGGAGTGCTTACATGAGAATCTGAATTTGGATCCCCAAAATCCACATAAAAGCTAGCCATGGTAGCATGTATCTGTAATTCCAGCATAGGAAGGCTGGGGAGAAGTGGACTTGGTGTCCAGCCTGTCTAGTTGAACTCGTTCAGTGATAGATGATCTTCAAAAGTAGGGTGGAGGGTAACAGAGGGTGATACCTGGAGTCCTCTAGTTTCCATGCAAACTTACACGTATGAGTATATATTACACACATTCCTTCCCAGCTTACATTTTTTAAATGCTAAGGATGTACTTGTTTGATTGGACACACCGCAAAAACAGAATACTAAAACAAGGAGAGCCAATCAAAAGACTTCCTAAGTGCAAAACTTGTAGAAGAGAATCTGGGATGGGTCATGAGAACTCACTCTACACAGGCCTGACTCTAGGGGAAGAAGATAGGGGAAAAGCTTGGACGGAAAAGCCAGAGAACGCATTCTTTCCAGGAGAACTGGAAATAGTTGTAGGGGAACTCTATTTACAAGTCATTCTAAGGGAACTTTTACTTCTGTACAAAGGACTTGGGTTAGGAAACCATTCATGATTTTGCTGACCAGGAACAGCCCATGCAAAATGTAATCAGCATCACAGATAGAGAGCTAGGTCTGGGAGTGCATCAGCTTTGTAACTGTGGTTGTTCACACTGCTCCCATGGCTTTGCCACGTCACATACATCGTCCCCTCTTCTCTCTCTCTCAGCTGCACACATGCACTCAATAAAGTGATCAATCACATGGCTCAAAGAATACGCTGAAAAATTCTTTTCAATGCATAAAATCTGATTGTAAATTTCAAGAGAAGCAGAATTATTTAATTGGCACAGTACACCAGGAAGAGGCCTTCCATACGACCCAGGATGGACTTCTATTTACAGAGATCAACCTTCCAAACTTACATCACCTATCAAAGATTCTAGGAAGTGTTTATGAGATATTAGGGTTGTGGTCTTTGAAAATTATGTGATCGGTAGGACCAGAAAAAGCATAATTTAAGTTGCAGTTGAGGAGTGTGAATAGAGAATAAAAACGATGCAAAAAGTTCTCATTCTAGGTGGGATAAGAGCATCCGTTATCATAAAACTAGAACAGGTGAGAGGACAGCGAGGGAGAGGGAAATGGCAGGAAGATGCTTTCGAGGACAATAACAAGAAGGAATTGACCTGAACTCATTTATAGTTCATTGTGTGTATGTGTGTGCGTGCATGTGTAGACCAAATCAGAAAACAACCTTTATTTTTCAAGTACTGTCCACTGTTTTTGTTTTGTTCTAGATGTGGTGTCTCTCATTGGCCTAGAACTCAGCAGTAGGCTAGACTGACTGCTGAGTGAGCTCTAGAGAGTCACCTTTCTCCACTTCCTTAGTACTGGGATTACATATGCAGGTTACTATGCCCAACTCTTTATGTTGGGTTTTGGCGATTGTACTCAGGTGCTTGGGCATACAAGTCAAGCATCTCAGCCTCTGGGCCATCCCCCACACCTGCATTTGACTATTCATAATACTATATTTTCCCTTCCAGTCAAATTACTCTAAGTGTTGATATTGCATGCTATTTACCTTTTCTCTGAACTTTTATATTAAAAGTCTCTATCCCTTTTCAATCAGTAGCTGGGGGCCTGCTATTTCTGCCACTAAAATCTGAAACAGGGTCATGTCCTTGACTTTGCTCTGTCAATGTTTAAAAAGTGATATCAAGTTTGTTTGTTTCAAACTTCAATGACAAGTCTTTGTCTCTAGAAGTGTGAGTTATAAAATCCATTGAATATTTGATCATCTTTTTTTAATGAAGCAATGAAAACAGAGATAAGCTACCAGAATTTATTGAGTTTTTTCCCCAGCTTGATGGATACTCTTCCTTTTCTACATCCTGTTCCATACTGATACACATGTAGACTCCACACTTACTCAGCAAACATAACCACACACACACAATTCTCTCTACAACATGTACTCACTTTCACACACATCTTTTCACACATAGACATCTTTCCACACACGTTCACTCTTATGAGTTACACAGCCCTTACACATTTAGCTATAGAATATCACATACATACACATCCCATAATTCACAAAGTTGTCTTTGTGACTATGCTTCCAAGTCATTTAGAGACGATTAGCTAACTTGTTCCTGTATTATTTTGTGAAATTCAAAATACACATTCTAAAGGAAGAAGGCCTTCTTTAAAATATAAACATATAATAAATGAAAAAGTCTATATATTTATAATACATAAATGATCACATTGTAGGTCCAGTCCTGGGATTTTAAAAAGAGCCCATAGAAATTAAGGGCTCTGAAGAGCAAGTTTCATTAACTCCATGGTCTATAAATCTGTCCTCAATAAACAAAATAAATGTTTTCTATGAAACCAAAGCAAAGACAGCAGTGTGTTTTATGAACTGTGCTTCTAACCTCTGCTAAATGTGACCACACTGATTTTGATATAAGACTATGAGATGTTCTTCTGTGTCACTGAGCAGGCACAAACCACTTTGATGTTCTTGGTTGGTTCTTATCTGCTGCCTTATTACTTAACTTCAGCTCTCAGTGTCAAGCTTCAGGGAAGAAGCTGTGTTTGATAAGGGTAGCTGGCCATGAGGAGTGGAAACATTCTGAAAGCATTTGTCTTTTGGATACCGGATAGCGTACTAGAAAAAAATGATAACCGAGTGTCCCATATTGGGTACACTTCTCTACCGAGCTTCCTCTGCCAGAGCTTGAACAGGAACCAGAGGACTCTAATGAAGAAACCCCAAGAAATGCTATGGAAACTTCTGCTCTTTGAAATTTATTGATGAGGAAATAAAAAGCAATTCCCAATCTGGCTGAAAAGTTTACAAAGTATTTCTCAAAAAAGGCATGTGCCCAGAAAAAAAAAAAAGAAATGTATCTGTGTAGGGGAGACTAATAATACCAAATTGTAAAACAGATTAAAGATAATAATGTACTATAGTAAAACCTGTATGATAGTGTTTTCTAATTGTTCTTTTCTTGAAATATATACTTTAATATAGACCTTAGTAACTATCATTTATTCTATCATATATCAATCCCTTTTCACTTCCATATATCTATCCTTTATCTATCTACATTTCTATCTATAAATCTATTCATTTATCTTTCTTCCATATCATTTATCATATCATTTGCCTATTTTAATAATAGGAATAAAATGAAACCAAAGCAAAAGTGGTTGAAGATTTATAGACACTTCACCAAAGAATGGACAGTGAATACTATTAATCATTAGAAGCATAAATCACAAAGAGATGTTACTGTGTCCTCTAAAAGCCTAACTATATAAAAGTAGAAATACTAAGTGCAGGTGGAAACATAGGGAACATGACTTCTCTCTATGGATTGTAGAAATGTAGAATGTACAGGTACTCAGGAAACCAGATAACAAATATCTTCAAAAGCATTATACTATATGTTAACTCTAAGCTACTTCTTTAAGAGAAACCGGAACACCAGAACCCTCCTTCATCTTCAGTGGTTATGATTCAAGACTTGTAGTGGGTGCCCGAGACAACAGTACACTATGCTTTTCTCTACTTGCAAGTATCTCTGGTAAAAGTTCAATTTGCCAAACATGATCAGATGAACAGCACATCATGCAGTCATCATCAGAGAAGCTTTCTCCTGCAGCAGATGGGAACAAAATCAGAGGTTCACAACCAGGCAGTGCGCAGAAACTGAGAGACCTTGAAATATTCAGTCCTAAATGAGATACCTCCATCAAATCTCTCCTCTCCAGGCCCAGGGAACTTTCTGGAAGAGCAATCAGGAAGATTTTAAGAGTCAATGACAATGAAAGGCAGCAAGGAAATAAGGACTTCTAGACACAACAGGACTTAAGCATACATGAACTCACAGACAATGTAGCACGTACAGGGTCACACAAGTATAATCAGGATGGTGTCCTAGAACTGAGAAAGGAGGTAAGGAAGTAGACAAAAGTCCTATCTCTAATCCAAGAGCTATCTCCAGTTGAAAATTATAAAAATATAAATTAGGTACAATGAGCTATTAACACAAATAATGTTGAGAGAGTATAACAATATGTTTTAATAAACATTTCTTGAATGTGTCATCTCTTTTGTTCTCTATCAAAGGGTCTCATTTTTCTAGAGATCTTGGCATTCAATTTTTTTTCTTATCAAGAAAGTTTACCTTGCCATTTAAACGAGGAACTTTACACCTTCTTAATGGCATATCTGAAAGCCCTTATGCTTGGGGCCGTTACTACTAAGTCATTAATATCATGGCAGTCAACGTGGCTACTACATAATTGTTAAGATGACATTGTGTGCAATATAGATCTTTGAAAAAGGAGAAGATTCATAGTTCAGTCAAGAAAGATCAGGACAGCACAAGATTCCATCAAACTACTCAGGATGAGATGCAATTTAAAACTCAAGAATCATGTTTTTCTGGAAAATTCCATTTAATAATTTCAGGCAACATTTCACCACTTAAAACTGAAATGGCAGACAATAAAAACCTGGGATTGGAATTCACTATTGCAAGTATCTTCACAAAAAATGTTCAAAGTGGGGTTGTGCTGAAGAGCAAACATTGGAAGCAATCCAAATGTCCATGGATTGACAAGTGGATCAGAATTATGGAGAATCCACACAATAGAAGCTGCTTATCAATCCAAAGGATTGATAAGCATAATAAATGATTTAAAATTATGCAAGTTAAGGAAATTAAGCACACATACTTGCTATAGTTGGAAATAGGAAGAGCAGCAATACTGGTCTGGAACCACAGGTTAAAGATGAGAATGGATTTTAAAAAGTCACATAGAAAAATTGGGGGCCAGTGGATTGTTTTGTCTATGCAGTAATGATACTTATTTAGTTATAGAATAATAATTCCATTATATATTTAAAAACACATAGTTGAGGCAAAATTACTCAAAAGTACAATATTGACATTCAAAAAATATGTAAAAACTTTGTCTTTGAGAAGTAGTGGTTCCCTGTGTAATGTTTTCTATTTTTAAGTCAATTTAACACCAAATCCAAATCATATCATTCAGACTATATTTTGCCTCGGAAAACACCTATTTCCACTTAGCTATAAAGATACTGATTGTTAAATGCGAAAGAATTAAATAAGTATCTGAGCAATCTTCAATTATCCATCTGGAATGATTGAACAACCAGCTCAAAGAGTGTATGGTTATTTTCTTGAAACTGCTTTTAGAAGCTGTAATACAGCTTTGGTTTCATTCAGTGATGTACAGTTTTTACCTTGGAACTGGTTTTGGGTAGTTAAATATTACTTGAAGTTAATTTTCTTACATACGCTGTGATGTGTTTGTGATGTGCTTTACAGTGCTCCCTTATTTTGAAGAACATCCATTCTATACAGTCAAGTGTCTCCATGACACACAGAGAAAAGTAAAGAAGCCAGTCCCCTGCCCCCATTGCCTGCTTTCATTCTGTTCACAGTGGACATGTTTCCTCTATGTCCAAGGAAACGGTTCTTTGAATGATGGTTGTTAAGTAGGTGCAGAAAGAGAAGATGAGAAACATCGTTTATTGGTATGAGTCTTAGAGAGGATCACTGGCTCACACAGAGCATATGAAATAGCATTTGATTTCTGCAGGAGAGCCATGAGCTTGACCGAAGCCAAACAGTTTCCTCTCCAACAAGGGAGTTATGAAATGCCTCAGTGGGTAAGAGCACTTCTCTTGCAAATGTGAGGATCTCTGTTTGAATCCTAGTGTTCCCATAAAAAACAACAATAACAACAACAACAACAAAGAAGATGTCTTGTGTAGGAAGAGGACGCTTGTTCATCCTAGCCTTGCTGCTCAGAACCAAAATAACCACAGAAAAACTATGTTTTTTTAAATCACTGCTTGGCCAATTAGTTTTAGCTTCTTATTAACTAACTGTTACATTAATTCAACCCATCTACATTAATCTGTGCATCACCACGAGGTCGTGGCCTACCAGCAAAGTTTTGGTATGTCTGTCTCTCAGGGGCTCCATGGCTTTTCTCTGACCCCACCCTTCTTTCTCCCAGCATTCACTTTAGTTTTCCCCACCTAGCTCTTTCTGCCCTGCTCTGCTATAGGCTCAAAGAAGTCCTTTATTAACCAATGGTATTCACAGCATACAGAGGGGAATCCCACAGCAGTCTTAGATTTTTATTCCTGTGATGTAACATCATGATCAAAAGCAATCTGGGGAGTAAAGGGTGAGTTTATTTTACTCAAAGTTCCACAAAACAGTTTCTTATCTAAAGCAGTGAGGGCAGGAACTCATGCAGAGCAGGAATGTGGAGGCAGGAGCTGGTGCAGAAGACATGGAGGGGTCCTGTTTACTACCATGGTCATCATGACTGGCTCAGCCTGCTTTCTTATAGCTTCCAGGACCACCAGCTCAGGATTGGCACCACCTACAATGGCCTACAGTGGGATCTTATGGAGACATTTTCTCAGTTGAGGTGACCTCTTTTCAGGTAATTATAGCTTGCGTCAAATTGGCACAAAACTAGCCAGCACACAAGGCTTGGCCTTATATGACGTAAAGCGTGCTCTGAGGTGGGCAGAGATTGGAGGATTGGTGTGGGAGGTCTTTCCGTCTATGTGTTGCTTTTATTTGGTTAATGAATAAAAAAACTGCCTTGGCATGTTGATAGGGCAGAACTAGGTAGGTGGTGAAAACTAAATGGCTTGCTGGGAGAGAGGAGGCAGAGTCAGGGAGAAACCATCTAGCTCCAATGAAGCCAGATGAAACTTTAGCTGGTAAACCACAGCCACTATGGCAATACCCAGGTTATTACAAATGGGTTAAATTAATATGTAAGAGCCAGCTGATAAGAAGCTAGAGCTAATGGGCCAAGCAGTGATTTAGCTAATATGGTTTCTGTGTGATTATTTCAGTTCTGGGCATCCAGGACAAACAAGCAACCTCCCTTCAGTAGAGGATCACTGAAGCCTGCTGGCAAGAAGCCTTTCAGTGTGGGGCTGCAAAACAAATATAATAGAGAATGGTAAAGCAAAGCAAGGCACCTGACATTATTCTCCTCTGACATCCCCCATCTGCACACCTTCACATACATGAATGTGTTCTTCTCACACACACACACACACACACACCACCCACATACATAAATAAATTAAAACATAGTGGTGAAGGCAATTTGAAAGCAGGTTAGTTTTGGAATGAATTCAGGCACAAAACAGATTTACACATAGAGGTGTGAATCCAAAACATAAGAAATGGGAAGACCTCCCGGGTGAAAATGGTTCAAATCTGACTCCAGGGAGAATCTCACTCTGCTTAGGCATCTTGATACTGGTGCTGTGCCCCAGCATTAACCTGGAAGCTTGGATTACAAATGAAAGCTCTTCTACGTCATTTGTTTAAAGGCAGAGCAAAAATTGGTAGAGACTGGAAAATTAAACAGGTCATGACTGAAAATTGTTGAAGATGAGTTATGACTGCATGAAAATTTCCTAAATTACCGAGCAGTGGTGGTGCATGCCTTTAATCCCAGCACTTGGAAGGCAGAGGCAGGTGAATCTCTGTGATTTCGAGGCCAGCCTGGTCTACAAGAGCTGGTTCTAGGACAGGTTCTAAAGCTTCAGGCAAATCATGTTTTGAGAAACCAGAAAAAAAGAAAAAAAGAAAAAGAGAAGAACATTTGCAAAATTGTTTTCTCCAATATAAACAGGTTTTGAATGCTCTATTGTAAAATGTTTTTTAAAGTGGCAAATAAGTCAGATTATGTCTGTCTTTCTTGGATCTCAATGTTTATACTTGTTTGAGATATTTTGAAATCTTTGTGTTCAATTAATCAACCAGGGACACAGAGGTTGTTGGCATCTTAATGACTCAAGTTCAAATCTTGACTATTCTGGGACCAACTGTGGAGACTTGAGGCAAATTTTGTGACCTCTCTGACTGTAGACATTCGGTGTCATGCAGGGATTAAAATGTAACACATCTATCATCACCCAGAACATTGCCCAGGATCATGCAAGCACCCAGTGAATGCTTAATACACACAGAGAGACTAGGAAGAAACACATGAAGGAATAGGGGAGTTAGGGGAAAGGACATATAATGAAAAATATTGGCACTAATGACATTTCATAAGCATCCATGTTAACCATACAAGGAATTAGCATCCCTCCCTCTGCGCATATTTCCTGCCCTTCGTTCAGAAATGCGGTGGAGGCAGGGAACCTGGGATGGCTGAATCTTAAGATCTATGTTTCAAGTTGTACTCAGTGGTCCTCTATGTGTCAGTTAATACTTGGGGAACAATTTTTGTTAGATTTACAATAGAATTTGAGAACAAGAAAGCAATCTTATTCAGAATTGATGACAGGTATTGATCAGAGTTGAAAAACAAACAATCCCAGAATGGGTGGTTTAAACAATTGAAAATTTTTCTTCTCACCGTTTTGGAGACTGGGAAGTACAAAAATCAAAGGTTCAGAATCTGGTGAGAGATCAGGTCCTGGTTTACAGAGGGCTATCTGCTTGCTATGTCCTCAGAGGTCTTCTGAAGGCAGAAGCAGGCAGGAAACGAGTATCTCAGGTCTCTTCTTAAACAGGAGTCCCGGTTTTAAGACTTCATTTCATGACCACATCGACCTTCCTTAGACCCCATCTCCAAACACAGATAAACAGGAGACCGTGATCTCAGGACACATTTTGAAGATTCAGAAATCTTAAGGTTATAACAGACATCATATTTCTTAGAAAAACAAGTCTGCAATATTTAGCATAACACCTGAGTTTCAGTTGCTAGAAGCTTACTATTTAATGAACTAAACTTATTTCAGAAGAATTCGTTTCAGCTTTTCATACTATACTTGGCTGCAGAGCAATGTTTCCTGGGGAAGGGAAACTGCATAACATCTAGGAGCTTTTCCCAAAGCACCACTTGTGATAGACATATCTATGAACATACACATGCACACACATGTGTACATACATGAACACATTAATGTTTATATGGACATGTATGTACATACACAACACACACACACACACACACACACACACACACACACACACTACTCACCAGATTCACAGGTACATGGATAACCCTAGCAATATAGTCTCTAGTAGCAAATTCTAGCCCTCTGGAGTGGTGGTTCGCAGAATTACAGGACCAGCTTTCTGTCTAAGATGCCAGCACTTTTACCTCTCAAGTAGTGCTTAGTTTCAGCCTTGTGGTTCAATGGAAAAAGCATGTAGCATCTTTCCCCCCAGGTTTTGAGAAAAGGTGTTGTTATGTCACCCTGGTTGGACTGGTGCTTATTATGTTACCCCCAGTGGTTTCAAACTCATGGTAATACTCCCTCCGCACGCTCCAAACTACTGAGACAACTGATGTATGCAACCTTTCCTGGCCCGGTGCAACCCTTCCAAAGACAAGTCAAGAGAAGATAACAACTTTTACCACACTAACAGACAAATACTGTAGCCTTAGGGCCTCCAATTAACCAACGGCCCCAGCACAGGGGTCTCATACTTGTTGGCTCCAGGAATAACATATGGTCATCACTATACCAGGTGTTCTAACATCCCACTTTGTGCATTCTGGGGCTTTGTGGAATGAGGGGCATCCATTTGCTGTGTTACAATGGCCGCTCACACAAACACAAATAAAGTCAGTGATGAACTCTAGTATTGGTAGGTTATATTACATCTAGTGGAGAGACTGTTACCTGGCAAGGCAACTGACTTTAGGCTGGGTGTGGGTTTCTAGAAGCTTCCTGATATTCAAGCAAGCTTCTTGGATCTGCTTGTATGGTTGTCCAGTTTCTTGCTATTTCACAACTCCCTCCACATCAGCACTGACCTCTGAGGCACTGTCAATTCGATTTCTCATAAAACCTCAGCTTCATCAGGCCCAGTTCCTGCTTTCAAATGATGCTTTATCCTCATTCAGTTCTCTCCCCTCAAAAAGTTCCCTATTCTTGTTCTAGCCAGTCTTCAATAACTAGAACTGAATGGCTTCTAGTCCTTAATTCATCTAAAACTTCCTATAACAAATCCAGTTTCCCCCTAGATATACAAGACTTCAATTCTTGTCTTACTTAAGAAAGAACAGGGCTGAGAGCTGGGGATGGCAAGGATGTGGGAAAGAAAGTTGAGGTTTCCTTCTCAGAGTGTGTGAGCTTCTATCACTAAAGGAACAAGAATCAAAAACAAGGGAGGGCTTCCCAAGTAACCCATCATCTGTAGAGAATTTGAAGTGTGCTCTCCTGACCCAGTCACAGAGATCAACGGTGGTAGGAAGTGTGGAAAGCTGCTGGGCCCAAGGAGAGTGTTGGAGATGCCTCTGTTTGTGGCACTGTGAAGTAGCCAAAGGGACTCTATGGGCAGGAAAGGTGACTCAGGGGAAAGAGTTCCTTGTTTGGATATTGTCCAGATAGTCTCTAATGACATTATTGTTCTCCCTTAAGTGTGGCAGACTGCTGAAGACATAAAGTGAATGGGTTACAGTATGCATTAAATAGGGACAGCCAACACTCACTGAATCCAGCCTCATAACGTGTGGGATAAATAACAGCAGAAAGCTATTCAGCATCCTACAATTTTATTTCTCTAATTTTTAATATTTATTAATTAGAAAATGAGTAGTACGCTGTTCACAGTGATTTCTCCATAACTGTTGAGAGAGGGAGGATGAAGAGATGATTAGGGAAAAAGGGGAGGGAAAAACAAGAAAAAAGAACAAAGTAAAGTCCATGCTTGCCTCCTGTAATAGTTAATCTTGATTGTCAATTTGACGTGATCCAGAATTATCCTAGGAAATCAACTTCTATTGATGTTGGGGAGTGAGGTTTTAGGAAGACACACCGTAACTATGGGTGGTACCATTTCAAGGACCATAGTGCTGGAGAATCAAAAGAAGAATGAAACTGTGTACTAGTTGCATCTCTCTCTACTTCCTGACAGGACAAGTAATGCGACCAGATGCTTCCTGCTCCTGCCAATATGACCTCCCACCATGATGAATTGTACCCTAAAATTGTACCCCAAAATAAACCTACTCCTTCCTTGAACCACTTTTGTGAGGTTTTCAAACTCACAGCAAGAAGAAAGGTCATTAGTACACCTTTACACTGTGTCCCTGCTGGGCAGCAGTGACCGACTCTGGGTGAGACCCAAAGTGCAGAGGACCGTGCTCTCTCTGGTGAATTATCAGAGCAACATTTCACAAACATTGCTCTAAGTGTTCACAGCAAAAGACTGAGTTCATTATACCTTTTTGCACCTTGTGTGAGAACAATGGGAGCTGATGTTTATAAACTGAGAGGATGGCAAGCAGTAAATATCGCTTGTTAATTTCAGATTACAGTGGAAGGAATAAGAACAAATGAAAGACTGCTCGCTGGCTCTTATTTACCTTACCCAATAATATATGAACAAAATGTAGGTGATAAAATTAGAAGGCATCCCATTTAAAACAGTTAAAAGGAGCATTGTATTGTTTACATGCCAAGTAATTACCTTGTAGAAGTCTTCACTACAGGATATTATTGTGACAAATAGCTTCAACTAAGAATTAGGCATTTATAATAAGAACAACAGGTGTAGTCACAACATTCCAATCGAAGTACAAACCCTACCCAGCGGCATAAGGCTGCATGCAGGATGCTTACACTGCAAAAGGAAAGAAAGCAGAGTCTGAAATCCAAAGCTTAGCATCTCTTTTCCCCTGACACTCTCAGTTCAACTTTGACGGTATAAGAGGAAATGTTCATATTCTTTATTTTTTTCTATTTCAGATCATTTTCATTTTTTATTTTAATACTTAAAAATAGTATATTCACTCTTCCTTTAGGAGTTTTGTCTAAACTGATTCAGAGAGAAAGGCACATCTAAGAGTACACAGGCATTAAGGATGATGAAGGGGCTGCCTTGCTCACAAAACAAGATGAGTCAGTCTCCAAAAATATTGGTTGTAGCATTTCAAATTATTGGCTACCCTGAAAAATAAAGTAACTGAATCTGTCTACGTTGCTATATCTTTTCTTCTAATATTGCTGTAGCCAGTATAAAATAAGACTTTTCTCTAAAATATCTGAATTTAAACTCTATTAGGGACATCAACCAGCAGTCTATATAATGACTGACTGCTGAGGTAACTTTCCCCAGTGTCATTATGGTACTAACAGACATTATCGACCAATGAGAACCTTTGCTCAGTCAGTAGCTTGGCATTGTAAAAACTGCAACAGTCATAACCCAAATCCAAAATACTTGTATTTACTGATCTATAGTCTGTTATATTAATTTAGAAATGTTATTTATGTATGTGGATATAACTTGACTAGGCCTATTTTGCCTAAACGGTTACATAGTTAGAATTACACCTTATACGAAGCAATAAAGTAGCTTATCCAGAAAACTCCTTTATATTTATAAATGGGAAATGTAATATACACATAGAAATGTATTTGGTATTAAGCGTGGATTTGCATAATTCTTTAAGTATGCTTTTAATATGAACCAAATGAAAACAGCATTCTGCTTATTAGGTTGTTTGTAATACCTTTGCATTCTTTTTGAGTATGTTGTTGTTTTTCTCTGCTAAACCGAATGCAAACTAAGTCTAAGTAGTCATCGAAATAAACTGACTTTTAACATCTTTTGCACATTTTAAAATTTTTTCTTTAACTTTAGGAGTAGGGCTGAGTCTATAAATGAACCATTAGTCATGGATATAAATACATTCTTTTTGTTTTTAAAGATTACCAAGAAGGCAAGGAATGAGCAAAGACTCTATTTCCATATTCTGGAATATTTATCAAGTGGATTTCAAAGCACTGCATTTTACTTGCCTCTTATTTCCTTGGGAGCCATTGCTAAATTAAAGGGCAAGTTCAGCATACAAACACACACACATACACACATACATACCCCATCATATCTCAAGTTCTTTCCCCTGGGTATTGCCTTTTGAGATCAACAGAGGTATTCTCAGAGGAAAGGTGAGCCAGCCTAGCATACATAGCTCCCACCAGAGCTGATTTTCCCAAGTTCTACAGCCCTCCCTCAGTCAGCTTCCTGCTTCAACACGGTTTTCTAGATTCATTTCCAGTTGTCTGCCTTTCCCTCTTTGCTCTTAGTTACACAACTGCCTTATTTGGACAATCATTCCTCACGCAAATTCTAACCTCTGGTCTCCTCCAGTTTTGCTTCTAAAGAAATGTGAGTCTTGCTAGTGACGCCAATCCATCTGTTTGTGATTAAATCCCTCCTGGATCAAGCAACCTCGCTTCTGGGAATCTACCCCAAGGGATAGATGTTCATATGTCAAAGAGATATCCATAAACCTACATTCCTTGCAGCACTAGTCACAAGAGGCAGTGTGTGGAAGTAGTATAGGTATGCATAAAGGGATAAATGGATAAAGGAAATATACTATTCAATATAACACAGAAAGATAACTACAGCATGACCTTCTTTTATGAGATATCTGAAAATGTCAAACCCATAGAAACAGTAGCAAAGTGGTAGTTTCTGAGGGGCTGTGAGTTCCATTTGGGGAAGGCTCAAGAGATATTGGTCAAATCTACAAAATATCAGTTGGATAAAAGGAATAAATTCAAGAGGTTTATTGTACAGTATGGTGACTATAATTAAAACAATGTATCATGTTCTCAAAAATTCAAAGGAAGAATCAGAAGGAATTAACAGAGTGATAATGAGCACATGAAAAATAAATAAGAACAGATGCTATTGATGGCACAGGCCTGTAAACTCCATTAACTGGAAGACTGAAACCGGAACATCTCACGTTGTTCCATGCCTATCTAGACTACTTAGTTCATGCTCTCCCTGGGCAATTTAGCAAGACACTACTTCAAAATAAAAAGTAACCACAGCAACAATTACACCAAAGGGCTACAGATGTAGCCCAGCAATAGGGTATTTGCTTGGCATATGCATGGCACTGAGTGCCACATCGAGTACTGCTGTCCGTCAATCCCACAAGCCGTCTGCTTTGGGCTAATGACCAAATGACTCCACTGGTCGCTATGACAGATTAAATAGTTTGGCTAGGACCGGGGGAAGGGGGAAATGGGTCCATCAGGAAAACAGCTGCCTTCCAAGTACAGTGACCCAAGTTTGCTCTTCAGAACCTAAATGAAAACGCTGGGGCATGGTGAAGGCATGGTTTTGTAATTCCACTGCTAAAGTAACAGAGACTAGTGGATCCTTAGGGCTTGTTGCCAGCCAGGCTAACTTAAACACACACACACACACACATTCTCTACTGTGTTCAGAAGTTCTAACAGTAAAGTCTAAAGCCTGTGTTACTCTCTAAGGTACAGTTTGTTCGCGAGCTGGGCAATGGTCTGGAGATTAAAGGAACACACAAGAGACTTGAGTCATTGGGGAGGAGAGAATGCCGAATGCCCTTTATTCAAGTTTAGGAAACCCTTATAGACCTAGCTGCTGCACAGTGGAAATCCCCCCAGTCAGGTGGAAAATTACCAGGCCCAACATGGAGTAAACAATGGCCCTATAGCTTAGCACCAGGGGGGCAGAAGGAGTAAAAGAGCAAACAGGATGCTTAGCTGGGAATTGCAACAAGATGTTTGGCCAGAAACTGCAAGCTATTCTCAAGATGAATCCCAGGAGGTGGGGTACCCATGGGCCCTACAGTAAAGTTCTTTCATATACAGTGGGTCTTGTGGAACATTTTTGAAGTTTTCTGGAAAAAGGAAGTAGAAGAGTTTTGGAAAATGTTGCTGTCATGCAGATTTACACATGCCTTTACCATCTCTTATATGCGCCCGGAAAAGGCAAATATACTGAGTTGACGGTACTGGATGTATGCCTTGACTTAGCTTGTCTCCGTGCATTGTACACAAAGGCTGAAATGCATCTTTGTAGAACTGTCCATAAGATGACCTGCACTTCTCTACTTCTCGTATAGCACAACTACATCACTCACTACTCTAGCCACGAGAGTCTAGCTCTACCTCTGGTACATCAGACTAACAGAAGTCATCCAAGCATGTTTTGAAACCTACCTGAACATTACTATGCTGTGGTGGACATGGAAGACAGTTTCTAGGTCCTATGGAGATGTCACATATCTATCCTGCATCTGAAGAATTATGATGGTGTGAATCTGTGATGTTTCCTCTGCACCACACAAAATAAAGGTTTTAATATTTAGTCAGAAGCTTGTAGTACCAAGATGAAGGCTAGGGACCTTTATATAGTAGTGTCTGAATTGTGGAAATAGGTTTTTATGGGTTTGCCTTTGGAGAGATGCTCACCTTTGATTCTGGTCCAATCTTCTCTTCTGCCTGGTTAGGTGTTGCTTTAGCTCTGATTTTGTTGTTTTGGTGAAAAATCATGCCAAAAACAAACAAAAAACCCACAGGGGAGAAAGGGTTTGGGTTTGTTTTAGCTCCCAGTTCCAGTTAGAGTTCTTCACAGCAAGGGAGTCAAGATGGCAGGAACACAAAGAGCTAATCATATCACATCCATATGGAAGAATAGAGAAAAGAACACATGCAAACATACTTACACGTATAAGAGTACCTTCTCTACACTTACACAGTCCAGAATATCCTACGTAGAAAATGGTGCCTCCCAAGGAGGCTAAGGTCTTCCTACATTAATTAGCAATTAAGGCAGTTCCCTCCCTGTAGACATGCCCACAGGGCAAACTTATTTAGGTAATACCTCACAGAGCCTTTCTTCCTGAGTGAGTCTAGATTGAACCCAGTTGGTAATTAAAACAGTCACAACTGCCGTATGAAAAAAGCACTTGCCACACCCTGCCCCCACCATGAACTCTGTCTCTTTTTGGTTGTGGTGGACTGCAGGCCTCTGAAACCCAGAGCTAAAGGAAACCCTTCTTCAATTCCGTTGTCTATGTCAGGCTGAGGAAATGACTCAGTGGGTAAAGTGCTTGGTTGTTGCGTAAACAGAGGGACTTGGATTTAGATTCTTATCACCATGGAATGGCCAGGGATAGCTGCAATGCATCTGCAACCTTATCACTAAGAGTCAGAGACTTCCGGTCAATCAGTTTAGACAAAACTACTAGCTCAAGGTTCAGTGAGAGCCTCATCCCCTCTCCCCCAAACAGGGCAGAAGGTGATAAAAGGAGATAACCGTGCCAACTTCTGGTCTTCAGTGTGCATGGACCACACACGTACACGCAGACTTGTATCAAAAGTTGTTTCTGACCTGTATTTGTCACAACAAGGAGAAAAGTAATTAATGCGTAGGTGAACACGCACTTGCTTACCTCATATCCTGCCTCTCAGGAGTCCTGTTCTTATCTTAGTGGACAGAAAGTTGGCCATGGGTCAGTGGAAGAGTGGTTGTATTGACTTTAACCTGAGCGCTATGGAGGTAATCCAAGGTAGAGAGGTAACTCCACTAGGAGGAATTTCACACGTTGGGAAATAAGTAAGGCGTGGGAGGAAGATGTTTCTCAAGGGATGCGTGCTCAGCTTCTCAGATGAAGTCATTTGGATGACTCTTCAGATTGCCCATCGGGATGGATCCTGTACTATAAGTAACGACGTCATGGCAGTTCCCTGTGGTCTGACATTCCAATATTCTCAGAACACCATGGGTAGCCAATAGCAGAAGTGACATGTCTCTGGGTTTGAATTCTGTGCCAAAGGTAAACACTTCTTCCTGCACAGAGTATACATCCTGTATACAGAGCCTCCATAGGGGAAAAGTCCGGAGAGACAATTATACACAATATATTTCAACCCACATGATGAAGCCATGTAGAGAAAGGAATTAGGGTCTCATTGTGGGGGACATTCCTACCTACAGGACAAGGAAGTCAAAGCCTCTGCCGCTCAGGCAGCTGCCTCTGTCCCAAGGCAGAATTGCTATATGGATGAACTGATACAGATGTGAAAGGAAACATCCAAACAGCTGTTTCATTTGCAGTCATCAGGCGCCGGTTTCACCTCTCTATCTTTGTGTTTGCAGTTAATTTGAACCATTTCAGGTGACAGGAGGCCTTGCACTGAAAGCATTGTTTCCCTGTGAATAAAGACTGTAACTCATTTCTTCTCACTGACATTATGCATGAACTGTGTATCGAAAGGAAAACCCCTCTCCTCTGCCACACACCCCCTAACACACACTAGAACTTGACTTTTTTGGCAGATGAGTGAGTCTACATGCCAGGTGCTAACCTGATAGTTTTTATAGAAAATCAACCCCTTGGGGGGGAACCAGACATCGCACTTCTTGTATTGTCTAAGCCTAAGGTCTGCAGGCCTGAAATGAAAGCGTTGGACTGTCCATCGTGACAAGTATCCATGACCTCATCCGCTTATGTTCTCTAGCTGTCGGAGCTGTAAATACCTCCACAGCCTCCGCCTCTCTGATGGAGTGCATCCTGCTTGCTGCTGATTAAGGACTCTGTGCAGCAGGGCGGCCTGAGAGTATGCTTTAACCAGCTCACTGAGAAGTCAGGGATGATGCGTCAGGGAGTCACGTGACACTGAGAACTTCACATGTATTATTTTACCTCAGTCTAAATGCAAACCCATGCTGATAGCTTTATCCCCTTTCTACCACTAAATGCATTGATTGCTCTTCTCATTGCTGTGATTGCAACGTCTGACAGAAACAATTTTGATGGAGGGAAGGTTTCTTTCGGCCCATGGTTTCAAGGGGTAAGTTTATTATTTGTGGGAACGCACGGCGGAACAGTTCCATGGAATTGAATAAACTGTTTCAATCTCTCTCCATGCGTTCTTGGTCCAATTTTTGTTCTGGAACAAAAGAAGCTGGAAATTCCAGTGGGTACCCCTAGACTCAGTTCTGTGCCTATAACAGAATTACCTAGAATGCTTGCTAAGACAGGGTTCTGGGCATCAGACAGATCTCCAGAGTACCTGAGCTGCTGGGTGCAGATCGGTTTCTTAAGTAACAGCCATGGTTTGGGAACCACAGACCCACCGAACCCTTTTGCCTGCTAAATGGAGATAAGGCCTCAGATATCACTGACAGATACGTATCTTTCATGCAGACCATATCCTGACACACTAGAAACCGTGATGTGGTAGAAAGTGCACACAGGAAGTCTTAGATCCTGCATCCTGCATGCTAGCCAGACATTTTATTACTTGGACTTTTGATATTGGATTAAGCAGATTAGAGACACTCCAGGGGGCTTGTGTTCTATGCCTCTGTGTGTGTGTGTGTGTGTGTGAGACTGTGGAATGTAAGCTATATAAAATTGTCACAGATAAACTCCTACAAGAATGAGTTATGTTCAGTGCATTGACCAAAGTGCTCTATATTTCTTCACTTTTGTTGTCTTTGGGTAGCCGAATTCATATTCCTACAAATAAATAGATGAAGAATATATTTTTCATGCAACCCTGCTTACATTCAATGATGGTGGTGATAAGAAAATAAAGTAAATAGCCAAAGAATGGAGTTGGGGAAGTGAAATACATATGTGGCACAGTTCTGGCAAGAGATTTTCAAAGTAGCAGTATACCCTGACGAAGTTGAAGACTGAATTCATCATAGAGAAACTGCCAAGCCATGTGAGTATAAAGAGAACTTCTAGGTAGAACATTTAGTACCATCTATAAACAATAAAGGAAATTCAGAAATTCAACAACTAACAGGGAAAACCTAAAATGGCCAAAAAAAAAAAAAAGGAGGAAGAAAAAAGAAAACCAACTCACCCAAATATTACAGCGAATCACAGTACAGTTTTACCAGTGTGGAAGAATGGCAGGGTTAGAAGCCCCTTCCTGCCCCCATGCATAATTGTGTTTTATATCATTGGACCAGAGTCTATCCTGCTGGTAGCGGGATCAGTTGTTGGGAAAAACAGCAGATATAGAAGGGTTCTGCAAGCGCATTCAGAGGAGCAAGAGCGCGTCATTGAGGAGAAATTCTTTCCTTTCAGTTCAAAACAGTTCCCACCAGTGCGAGGAGTTGATTCCAATACATTTCATTACATCATCTCAAAGGCATTTTTGTCCAGCAGGGAAAGCAGCTGGACCATGAGTGATTTTTGTGTTCTACACAAAGCTACTTCCTGTCGCACCATTCAGAATGTGTAGACCCTGATGATTCCCATAGCACAGTGGGGGAGGAGATGGATGACGGTGGGAGGGGGAGATGCCCTGCAGTATTTGCTCCTGTTATTCCAGCCTTCTCTGCAGAGTGCGCTGAGATAAATATAGTCATGTGTAACAAAGAAATTGCTCTTACCATATTCAATTATGCTCTGATTAAATTCCTTTTAGCAATAAACATTGACTCAATAGTGCTTGCTGTTTCCCTATGCTCTCGAGACACTAGACTTTGTTTCTGGCATTTGTCCCCAACATAGATCCTCCCTTCTAATGAGGAGAGATGATATGAGAAGCGATATTATTTAGTTTATTCTAGTCAATGGTTGCATGTCCGACAACTAGACAAATGCCAGTACTGTCAGTTAGCTGGCAGACTTGAGGTTTTTTGAGGACAGACCTCTTCCTGATCAACAGCTTGTTAGAACAAGAACTAAATCTGGAGGACTTTGATTACTGCCCAAAATAATGAGATCCAAGTTCCATCCCTTATCGTTTGCAGTGACATGGCATTCTAAACTACCCTGAAGATCATCAGACGCTGATAAAAATAAATCCATACCATTGTTCCCTACCTAAAGGGTTAATGCATAGGAGACTGTCAATCTCCTTCCCAGAAAGAAAACCCTTCAGGAAAACTGTCTCAAAACATGAAGAAATTGTAAAATTCTATGAATGCACATAGGCAGGACATCATTCACTCTGGTCACTGCCCATCCTCACCCCTGAGAATATTTTCCTTTGTAATGGTGCCTCTGGGCATGGCACACTTTCAGCTTTGCGAGAGTCCCGCTTTACTCTGTTATGAGTCCTGTGTGTCTTCTCTACTGTGTATGTTCTGTGTGTCTCATTTCAATCCTTCCCATGGAGAATACAGGCCTGGAGGGTTAAGAGAAGATGGAATGAGATTCCAGCAATGGGGTCCAAACAAAGACATGTTTACAACTTAAGTCCTAAGAAGCTGGAACTTGACATGTACCACCTGATAGTCTACTTTTGCTCTTTAGAAATAAACACTAAGCAAAAATCACTTTTTGGAAGACATTCTAGAATATCTTTTGGAGTGAAATTTTAACAATATAATGGAAATCTGTTTCTTCAATCAAGCAAGACAAAACATTTTAGAGATATTAAGAGATAAATACGGATACATTAAAATTTTAACAAAATAGAAGTTGATGAGTTATCTCAGTGATAAAGGGCCCTTGATGCCAAGCAGGGTGATCTGAGGTCCATCTCTGGGACCTATGTAGTGGAAGGAGAGAAGTGATTCCAGCAAGCCATCCTCTGACATCGGCAAGCACATCCTGGCACGTGCTAATGTACACATACATACACCCATCAACACATGTAATGCCTTTTTTTAAAGGACCTATTTGAGCAGTCAGTGATTGATCCATCAGTAAGGTGTGCTGACCCTCAGCTCTTCAGCATCCCAGAAGAGGCCCTGAGAGGAAGACTTCCATTAGATGTTTGGGTTTAGCTTCTTGAGTACTTTCTGTAATGTAGATATTGATCCTCTGTCGAATCCACAACTGGCAAAGATTTTTCTCCCTCCTGTAGGCCACCTCTTCCCTTGAAAATTCATATATTTGCAGATGGCATGGATGCAGAAACAAAAGAAAGTCAGAGAACAAGGAGAACTAATGTCAACAGGAGAAAAGATGGGTAGGGGTAGAAGGTCTTGAAGTATTCTCAAAGTATACCATAAAAATGGCCTCACGTATTACAGTATAATAAATTAAGAAAAGAAACTATTACTACTCCTGGATACAAAATGCTTCAAAAGGCTTGTGTTAAAACACATGAGAATATGACCCTAACACTTAGTTCCCATAACTAAATAGCTAACTAACTAAATAAATATTTGACTCAAAAAAGAGATGTCTACAGAAGCTAAGGCTTGTCTCGGTTTTATATCCCTAGCACTTTTGAAAGAGTGGCAGGAGGATTGCCATTAATTCCAGGCTAATCTGAGCAATATAGTGAGTTCTAGGCTAGCCTAGGCTACATAGTTAAACCGTGACTCAAGAAACAAACAAAACCTTCAAACCAACCCAAAAAAAGTTTGTAGGAATATGTATGACAAAGAAAATAATGATTGTTAGTATAAAAAGTCTCTAGTTAGTGGTTTTGATTCTACTTAGACATTATTTGATGATTTCTTATTAATTAAATGTAAGCTTCACTTTACACTGAGCTGATATTCAGCTTCATTATACAGGAATAGAAGGTGTTGGAGCCTTTTCAACCTAATGGCCTACCAATTAATTATCTGAACATGGGAGGTGGCTCAAAAGCGGAAAAGAGCCCTTAGTACTTAATTCTGAATTCTCATGTTCTCTAAATTATAAGTTTTCTTCTTCAGCCCTTCTAAACTGGGACACAATTGCTCCATTTCCCCTCCTAACCTCTTCCTGCCCCCTGGCTTCATAGATCTTAGCTCAGGATCAGTGGGGATGACCTGGACAAGGAAACTTGAAGGTCAGATTATGTCAGACAATATTATTTTGCTTCCCATATAAACATAATAACGCTTAAAGACACAGACCCTGAAACTACTCTCATAAATCAGACTTGACTATGTGGACAAGAGAGACACTTGTGCCTCACACTGAATGGTGCTCAGAATGAAAGCCCCAGCTCTAGCTGGTTCCTCACCCTTTGAGCAGCTGGGAATACAAAGGATGAAGCACTCACTAATAATTAATCGAAATTAAGGAGATAGTTGTCAGCTAGAGCTGCCCTTTTCCAAAGATTCTCATTCGGCTGTGTTGTTTTTTAGGTCATATAGTGATGAGGTGATTCTGATCAGAGTTGAAAAGGAAACAACTGTGTGAGGAAAAAAAAAAAAAAAAAAAAAAAGACCCGAGGAGATGCAATGGAGCTCCGCTGCATGGTCATGTTTCCGACCAGAGTTTCTGAACTCTGCCCTCAGGGAGGTCCTTTACCTCATCCGTGCCGTGGGTTAGCAGGTAAAGAAGTTGACCTCTCCTAGATGTACTAATGCTAAATTATTTAGCATCGATAAAGTCCTGTGAGATGAAAGGCACCATAGAAATGCAAATTATTATTTTACTGTGAGACACCATCAATAGGACAGGAAATCAAACGGCCTCTTTGCCTGAGCCGCAGCTCCGCTGGCTGTCGGAGAGTACCATGCTGCTGTCTCAGACGCCCTCAGTATTTAGCCTCAACAGATAATTGTCTGCCCTCCCACTCTGTTTCATCTGCCCGGCTTATGAATTATCTTTGGTGGCTGTTTTTTTCAGGGGTTACCCCCATCATTTTATTGTGACATTCCTCCGCAAATTGAACAAAATAGTTGCCATACATCCCCGATGAGGAGCAATGAATCTTCATTACAGTAATTATATTTTCTGTGGAGGCTTTTTCATAAAAAAAGAAATCAGCATTGAGATTTTAATTTAAGTTCAAAGGAGAGCAAATTGCTAGTGCCAATAACTTCAGCTGAAGCCCAGCTGTTATATGAAGGTTCTTCTTTTATGAACCTAGAATTTTTTTTTCAAGAGGTCCCTTTTTTTTGGAGCAAAGGGTAACCTCCATAAACAAGCTCAAGAGCAGAAGATATAATCCCTTCAATAAGAGGCAGCCACTGTCCCTCTGCAGGGGAGGATAGGCTCACTCTGGTCTCTTCATTCGGGCCTCAGGGAGGAAGGGACTTCTCACCCAGCTTCTTTTTTTAGGGCAATTATATGGACATATGATACTAACCCCAGCTTCCCATCTGGAAGGAGCTCTAGGGTCTCTGGTGAGTCAATTATCAAAATACAAGGAAAGCCGCCGGGCTTTGGGTCGTGATGAATGGGGGGTAAATGAAAAGTGAACAACACTCACTAATGCTTGTAACTCTCACATCTATTACAAATTACAGCAATTTCTGCGCAGACTCTGTAGGGAATTTACTACAAAATAGTCTAGGGAAGGAGTCAATTAAACAATTTTATTTTGCAATATGTGTGCATATGAATGCATGTGCATATAGGCACATACATGCACATGTGTGGAAGTCAGAGGAAAACTTTCAGAAATCTGTTGACTCCTTCTACCCTGGGATCAAGGTAGGAAAGCAAGACTTACATGGTCACTACCTTTTACCCACTGCTCCATCCCACCGGTGTGGGAATCAGCTTTTTAGAATGATGTCTATTTAATTGGATAATTGCTAAAATCTAGATATAAATGGTCCCCAAAGCCTATATGATTTTGAAAGCTTCATATCCAGCCTGTGGCCTTTTGAGAAGGTGACGGAACCCTGAGGACGAAGAGCATAGTTGGAGGAAGTGATATTGTTGGGGACCAGCCCCTTCCTACACTTGCTTGCCTTTCTGGCTGCCACAGGGCAAGCAGTCTTGCTTCACAACATTATCTGCCTCACCACACTGGAGTCAACTGATTGTGCCCTGAGCCCTCCTGAAACCTTGAGCAAAAATAAAAGTTCCTCCTTTCGAGTTGCTCTTGAATTTTGCCGGTGATGCCAGGATAACTAACAAACGCAATATTTCGATTTAGTACTATAAATAACAAATAAACGGGGACGTAAGAATCTGGGGAAATTGAGAATGGAGATCCCACTGGCAAGTGAACTGAATCCCTGAAGTGCTGTGATGGTAAATAAATGCTCCCTTAGTCATCTCATTCTGATCGTAGGAGTGAGACTAGGCACTGGAGGAATGCAGCCTTGGGTTTAAGTTTGCACTCATTCATCACCAATAGCACAAAGTCGGCAGGAGATAGAGACTTTTTGAGGCCTGGTCATCATTGTGTGATCTGTGCTTGTCAGATAAAAGGTATTATAGGCATGTGGTGGCCACTGGCTTGTACTAAGCTCCAGAATTGGGCCAAATGAACTAGACTAAAAAAATCAACTAAAGTTATACCAAACCAAAGTTGAGTCATCATCTGACTTCTAAAATATCAAGATGCAGAGATAGACTAGAAAAATTGGGGTGGTGGTGGGAGAATTTCCTGTTTTAATTAATGTGATGATGCCCTCTGTTTTAATACTTATATTTTTGGAAAAAAATATGTGGTAATATTTGTGGTATGGAAGTGGAAGGAGAATACTGGGAATGGAAGGGTATAGAAGTGGAGTAGGAGGGTCTTCTGTCTATGTGTTACTTTCATTGGTCAAATAAAGAAACTGCCTTGGCCTTTTGATAGGACAGCAGCTTAGAAAGGAGGAGTAGACCAAACAGAATGCTAGGAGAAAGAATGCAGAGTCAGGCAGACTCCATGGTTCTTCTATCCAAGACAGACGCTGGTTAGACTTATGCCAGTAAGCCATAGTCAAGTGGCGATATAGATTATTAGAAATGGGTTGACTCAATATATGAGAGTTAGCCAATATGAGGCTAGAAATAATGGGTCAGGCAGTGTTTAAATGAATACATTTTCTGTGTAATTATTTCTGGTGTTAACTAGCTGGGAGCCAGGTGGTGGGAAGCGGCCCGCTGCTCCTTCTATTACAACATAGAAGAGGATGGTGAGGATATGGAGAGAAGTAGAGAGTGGGTTGAAGAGTCAGACAAACCAAGTATATATGAATATACCATAAGAAAACCCAGTGCTATGCAAGTTAATTAAAAACAAAACAAAACAATGAATGCTCATAAATAGGAAGATTACAGGACATGGAATAATGGGACTTAGTACTACTGTCTTGCTAAATGGATATGCTCCTCAAACTACATTCTAAATGTTTGTTCATGCACACAGATTAATGTTGCATTCAACCTTGACCATAGAAGCTTCTCTCTGTAGCAGTTAGCAATTAATGTAGATACACAGCTGAAAATAAGGCCCTGTTGAGTTCTCAGTCCTGAGTGGAATGGGACTTTTGTGTCAGCTCTTCAAGAAAATGGAAGGAACATCATAAAAAAAGTAGTAGAAGGGTGTAAAAGTCAGAGAACAGGGAGAAATGCTTTCTTTCAGATGTGTCATAACCGATGTATTCAGAACTTATGAAAGCAATGGCTACATACAGAAGATCTCTTAGGACTCTAACCAGAAGCACTAATTTGATTCAGTGGGTTACAAAAAAAAATGAATGAAGAGGATAGGCATGGGGAGAGAAGCCCTGAGTTCAGAATACTAGAAGCTGTGTAAAACTGGATCCATAACCCATATCTATAATCCTATCACTCCTGCAGTGAAATGAGAAGTAGAGACAGGAGAATTCCCAGAAGCTCATGGGCCAACTAGCCTCACATATGAAGTAATGAACAAAAGATCTAGTTTCAAAATGAAACATAAGGACCAACATGTGGGCCCTGACTCATATACATGAATATACACAAATTGTACACACAAACAGAACAACTTTTTATCTTAGCACTTTATACCTATGGTACACAAATAGACTCAAGACATTTTATATCTGTAAAGTTTTGAGTTAACTTATGAATGGCCATGACTAAAATACCCAAGTAGGGGAAAGGAACTAAATAGAAGAAAAATTTATTTGTTCCTGTGCTTTCAGAAAGTTCATCTCATGGTCATTTGGCCCTACGTACATTGGCATGACATCACTGTGCTGGGAGCATGTGGCACAGGGCGAATCAAATGTTCACATTACTGTGGCCCCAGACACGGGCCAACCTTCCAATAGAATAAGCCCTTTGCTTCATATCCAAACTCGTGCAAGATTTTACTTTTAAACTCTGCATATTATTTTATTCTGTTGAGATTGAGAAGGCAGAGTGAAATAGAGGTTAATTGATTTTCAAGAACTCATGAACAAGTTGGAAAAACTGGAAGCGAAGCTGAACTAAGACCATATGGTAAACATTTCATAGCGAGTGCTTGCATCATTCTATTCTGGGTTACTGATTTGGAAAACTAGTACCATGGGGAAGATATATTTTATTTATGGTAGTGTTCTAATTTCCATTGTGACTTTTATTCTAGACCTAATTTAGAACAGAATTGACATTTTTGGGTTTAATGTGGTGAATGTGAATTGTTATGTGTGTGCCTGCATATGTGTGAACATTTTATCTCTCACTTTTTCCATTTTTTAAAAAGTCTGTGATAAAAATAGACAGATAAATAAACTGATAAGGATATAACCTGATTCTCATCTATAAAAGAAAAATTTTAAAAAGGAAGACAGACCTATCAGGTCTGTAATTCAAGAATCATGCTGTACTTTTTTTGCTTGTTTTTCAAGACAGGCTTTCTCTATGTAACAGCTCTGGCTGTCCTGAAACTTGCTTTGTAGACCAAGCTGTCCTTGAACTCACAGATTACCTGCCTCTGCTTCCTGAGTGTTGGGATAAAAAGTGTGCACCACCACCACCCAGCACTGATATACTTTTTTATTAAGTTTGAGACAGTGTGTGTTTCTGAAAGTTTGTAAGGTTGGATAAAATAATGGTGGGCTATGAGCTTTTGATTGTATGCACCACTTTATGCCATTAGGTGCTGTGATTGTTGGTCTGGGTTACTAACATGACTGGATTAATAGATACATAAGGCAATAAAATATGGGTGTATTTCTATGAAAGGGTAGGGATCTTGGGAGTCTCCAGGGCTCCTAAACTCTGTATAAGTCACCGTAGGAATTTATTGGACATACTTTATCCCATAAATTCCCACAACCGAGTATGATGGTCTCCTATTCCAAAGGAGAATTAGCTTCTCAGAGATCATATCTCAATTTCAGATAATGATTTCATGGTAATGGGATGCCTCCAGAATTAGAAAAGCAGAAGAAGAAGGAAAGCAAGGAGGAAGAGGAATAAAAGGGTTAAGAGAAGCATGTGAAGAGGTGGGGAGGAATGGCAGGGAAAAGGATAGTTAGGAGGAAAAGGAAGATGAGGAAGGGGAACAGCAGGGAAGGGGAAGAATTTGGACACCAGTGGAGGAGGGAGGAGGAGGAAGATGAGGGACAAGAGGCGGAAGTGATAGACTCATATTTAGAATTTAGGCTTTGAATCATAATGCAAATGTTGTGCTAGCTGAAGCTCCCAGATGGCATTTGAGTCAATGATTAACTTCACTTCCTTATTTTGGGGGTGTGTTCACTTGATAGGCACAGGCCAGTGAAACAGCGATTATACCCAAGATCTGGCAGGCTGTCTTACTTGGTAATGCTGATATCAAGCAACCTCTGTTATTGCAAGTCTAAGGTTGTGGGAGCTGCAGTCACTGTGATCTCGGGTCATGGGCCTGCAGATTGGATTCCGAAGCCTAGACTTTCTATCTCTGATCTTGGTTTCTAGATGAAAGGACAGCTCAGTAAAGCATGCTATGCTGGGACTCAGGCCTGTGTGGAGTCATTAAATCATTGCACCTTTAATTTTATCTCTGTTCTTTGTAGAATGTGCTTCTTTGTAAAATAAAATAAGAATTTTTATTGAGGCAAAAAAGAGGTAGATTGTGACCATAGAGTAAGCAACCTTCTCATTATTAGCTACTGATGCTACCAAAAGTAGATCCTACACAGAGGTCACTCAGTATTGCTAATGTTTCTGGCTCAGACTTGAAAAGGTGTGAAGCATCACCTTGATTTTTTGTGCATCTCTGGGGAAGTATATGATGATGATATTCCTTCATGTCCTGGACCTGCCACTTGTGAGCTATACTCAGCAAGTCACATTATGATTTGAGGCCTAAGCTGGTTTACCTGTTCAGAGATTGTGTCAAGAAAATAAGCTATACAAATGCACACACACATGTACAAATGCATGCTGCATACATGCATGTGCACACTTAATACAAAGTATAGAATCTGGTATAGTGGGAACTAAGTGGACACTCCTTGTACATTTACCACTGAGGGCTTTCTGTTCCTTATACTATGCTAAACCCTGTGCACTGTTGTCATAGGCTTCCACACTTCTTACTGGTTTTAGCACCCAGGAGCAATATGACAGAACTAGTCACTAAGAAGAAGGAGTTAAGCACCTCCCCTCTTCGTATCTATCTTCAGTTGTCTTGAGTTACGTCCAAGCTTTCTCACTGCTCCAGTCCGCTGTGGGTTCCTGGTACCAAATCCAGAAATGACCTCTGTTCCCCTTCCTTGAGGTGGAGTTGGAACTAGAGTCTGCTTCCTGCCATTGCTGACCTCTGGTCTCCTCACTGTTCCTATTGGCTTTGGAATGCATCCATAATCTATGTATGTAATCCCTGTGGGAAACCGTCAACATGCCCTTTGGGTGGTTTCTTTCTGCTTGCAGAAGATGATCTTACACCAAGATGAAGTGGAGAGGAGGTGCTGGGTAATCTAGAACAAATACTAGGAGAAAAGTGACCAGGCTTATAGAGACTGGCGTGGTGAAATTAAGATGATTATGGCAAAATGAGGTCATTAGGATTAGACTCAATCCAGTGCTCCTGATGTCTTAAAAAAGAAAAAAAGGGGGGGGGGGACTTAAAGTTCTTGTCATACAGGTTTTCTACTTGTTTGGTTAGTTACTCCAAGATATTTTATGTTATTTGTGACTATTGTAAAGAGTGATTTTTTTTCTCACAAAGGACATGGTAAACAAAACAAAAGCCAACCTACAAAATGGGAAAAGATCTTCACTAACCCCACTTCAGAAAGAGGTCTAATCTCCAAAATATAAAAAGAACTCAAGAAATTTGTCATTGAGAAAACAAATAACCCAATAGAGAAATGGAGTACAGTCCTAAACAGAGAACTCTCAACAGAGGAATCTAAAATGGCTAAAAGACATTTAAGGAAACGCTCAACTTCCATAGCCATCAGAGAAATATAAATCAAAACAACTCTGAGATTCCATCTTACAGTTGTAAGAATGGCCAAGATAAAAAACACTGATGACAACTTATGCTGGAGAGGTTGTGGGGTAAAGGAACCACTCCTGCATTGTTGGTAGGAGTGCAAGCTGATACAGCTCTTTTGGATATCAGTATGGTGATTTATCAGAAAATTAGGAAACAACCTTTCTCAAGACCCAGTAATATCACTTTGGGTTTATACCTAAAGGATGCTCATTTGTACCACAAGAACATATGCTCAATTATGTTCTTTGCAGCATTATTTGTAATAGCCAGAACCTAGAAACCACCTAAATCCCCCTCAACTGTAGAATGAATAAGAAAAATCTGGCACATTTACACAATGGAGTATTACATAGTGGAAAAAAATAATGACATCTCGAAATTTGCAGGCAGATAGATGGATCTAGAAAACATCATATCGAGTGAGGAAACCTGTACTCAGAAAGGCAAAAATCTTATGTATTCACCCATAAGTGACTTTTAGACATAAAGCAAAGAAAAATCAACCTACAATTCACAATCCTAGAGACCAAGGTAACAAAGAGGACCCAAAGAGAGACATACATTGATCTAATCTACATGGGAAGTAGAAAAAGACAAGACCTCCAGTGTAAAGTAAATTGGGAGCATGGGGATCATGCAAAAAGTTAGAAGGGGAGGAGAGAAGAAGAGAAAGGAGTGGAGAAAAATAAATAGCTCAATAAAAACAATTTTTACGAGAAAAGGGGGTTAAGACATTGGTACAAATAGGGCACAAGTGTGTAAAAAGATAGTTGACTGTGGACCAACCCTGCTGAAACTTTGACATCGGACTTTCGGGCTCCATGGATGTGAGAAGACAGATTCGTGTTGCTTAAGACACCCTTCTCCATTTTGTAGTATTTGTTAGGGCTGCCCCAACCAAGGTCCTTGGTTTACATATAGAGAACTTGTAGTCTTTATTGGTCCAGTCGGGAACATCAGAAGAGGAAGGCATGGATTGAAAAAAAGTTCTGAGAAAACCAGTCTGGTTTTTCTTCTTCATTTGTATTATTGTAGGGAGATAGCCTTAGGGTGGTTGTTACAATCTGCTTCATAGAGAGCGACTTTTCAGAACACATAAACCTCCTTGAGTTCTCTTATAAGCACTAGGCCACATTTCAGCAATAAGGTATATTGAAACTGTCAAATCAGTCAAGGTCAAGACCAAAGTCAAGACTGATTCTGTTGAGCACACTATTTCCTATACTACTCATGCCTGACCTCTTACAGTGAAGCACTCTGCCCTGGGTTCTCAGAAGAGAAAAGCATCGCACATTGGTGAGGGTTAGTTAACAGAGTCATCTAGTGAGGTAAACATTCCTAATTAGTTATCTGTTAGGAAAAGAATGTGGTGTAAGCACCATATAAGCCAAAGTAGAACTTTGTGAACAGTCACTCTGGTTTTTAAAGCATCTTTCTGGGAGTCATGTCTGATACCAGTGGGGAGAAGAAAAGAAGAGGTGAGAAGCTAAGCCTAACCTGGAAGCCCAGGGCCCCATCATATGCTTCCTCTACTTACAGAACATTGGGAATCATCAGAGAAGGATGGTTCCAGAGCATGTTCCAAAGACTCCAGCTTGGACAGAGAGGATGTCCCGGGCTTCTGCCTATGGGGCAGGGCATGAAATCAGGGTTGCTTAACATGACCATCACCTGCTCTAATGGAGTCTGGGGCACCTGGTAGATGAACTTCAAGTCTTGGGTAAATTCTTTACTTTTAAAAAGAGAGTGAAATTTTATGGGTGTTTTTAAACACTTGCATTTCACTAAATGTCAGAATTTCTTTGGGATGTCTGAGGTGGGTAGTGAGAGAATGGAGGTCATCATAGCTTCTGCGAGCTACTCTTTCTTGGCTCAGACAGTCTTAATATTTAGCTTTAGCCATGTGATTAAATGTAGTCACGTTTTGAGGAGCTGAGGATCAGTGCTTTTACTGATGAACTTTGGGAGACACCTCAGTTCAGAAGCCCCACTCCTCTGCTCTTCATTTTTAAAAGGGGGCCTCTCTCTACCTATCTATTGAACACATTGAGGTTTGACGACAAACTGTGCACAGCAACAAAGCATTGATGGACCAGAAAGCCACCCCCTACCATGTGAAATGAGTATTTCACTTTTTTATCGGCCCTAGAAGGTAGAGAAATACACCTAAAAGAATCGAGCTACATTCAGATTTCAGGTCAGGTCTCTAGAAATGAAAGGGGTGGCTTGCATCTCTTCTACAGATGAGATAATTAATTCCCTGATGGTTCCCAGATGTCTGGTGGGCTATGACCACTGAACTGCTGTAGGCTTTTACAGCTTGCCTGCCCTTAAGGACCATGCCTAACTGCCCTTCAAGGCTGTGGGAGAGAACACTCTGTTGACATTTTATCACTTAGAAAGGGAAGCAGGATGACTCCATGTGGTGTAAGTTTAGTCTTTGTGTGGCTCTTGCATAACTGCTTCTTACATTTTGAAAGATATCTCAGGAAATGTGTGGACTTAAGGACCGACCAGACAGCTAAGTGGATCCTCTAATTTGCTAGTTGACCAGAGCCCATAGGGTTCCTTGTCCTTCTGTAATAAGGTTCCTTGTCACAGAGCAAATAAGATCTGGCTGTGGTAACTAGAAGTACTCCATAAGTATGGCCATAGAAGATCTGCCCTGAAAAGTTGACATCTGCTGTGACTTCCAAGCCTGACCTACAACAATATGAATTGGACATCAAAATTGGCAGTAATATACTTTCCCCAGCCCTCCCATTTCAATAATGAATGTTTTCCTGGTCAGAGTTGTGCTGGGACATAACAGACATTCACTTGCTATTTTCTATTTTTACAGAGTGATTCACAAAAAGAGGCAGGAGACATAAGAGTCTCTTGCAAGACAAGACACCTTTCGGGAGCGTTGTGTCTTCTGGAACGTGGAGAGAACTCATCTAGAATTAGTGAGGTGCATTAGAAGGAAACTGGAGACGCCATCTTAAGATTCAGTCTCTACTGTATTGCAATTCTGGCAAATTAAACACAAACATCTATAACCATTTACAACTTTTGGGTTAGATTTTGATATTGTCCTTACCAGAGATTCCAGAATGTTCTCATAAGTCACAAGGTGAACAAGACCTGTGTACTGGTTCGTTAAGTGACTCATGAATAAATCACGGGTGATAAGATAAGATAAGTAGGAAATGGGTCAGCAGACAAAAGTACATGGGCTAGCTTCCTGCTTAGGATTTACAGCACTGACTCTACCACATAGCATCTGAAGGATGTTAAATATACAGTAGACCGCACTAACAACTTCCGGCAGGTGAAAGTTTATGTTTTGGGTTATATGATATATAAAAATACAGAATCTATTGTACTGGTCACTTTCTGACCCTTCTTTTTTTTAAAAAAAAATTAAATGGTTATTTTTTCATTTAACATATTTTGATTATGTTTTCCTCTCCCCAAACTCTTCCCAGATCCTCCCCATGGCCCTATCTTCTCACCACCCAAACTTTCTCTCTCTTTCTTTCTCTCTCCTCGTGTGTGTGTGTGTGTGTGTGTGTGTGTGTGTGTGTATAAGAAATATGCAGATTCTTCAACTTCAAATCCGAGGAGAGACATCAGAATCACCCTCTTACATAATTCTTCTACTTTAGCATGGAACTCAGTTCCACTGATTGGCTTCTTTTCAATTTCTGGTCAACCACAATGGACACTCAGTTTAAACCTCCTTTGCTTGAAATGTATATGCTGGTTTCATTAGTAATGTAACCATAGATTAATTAAAGTAACAGGCTGACTTTTATCAAGAACCTAACATATAGCTCAGTTCAGTGCTTAGCAGTGGATCTCTGCATTTGCTCCTATCAGTTACTAGATGAAGGTTGGTATTTAAAATGAAAAAAAAACTCTAAATAAAAAATAATAAAAAACCTAACTAATTGGTCAATGAGTTAATCATTTCGATATTTATTAACAGAATTAGTTTCAAGTTAAGTCTCACATTTCTTTCTTGTATTTTGTGGAGTGTTTGATCAGATATTTCTCATTAACTGAAATCTCAGTCCTATAACTTAGGCAATAAAATAGTAGCTCTCAGCTATTCAGAAACATAAAATATGTCAGCACAGGGAGATAGTGGTGTGCATACGCTTCTGGAGAAATACGATGCTTTGTAAAAAAATTTAGAAGGTGGAGACAAATGGCTTTGTGATGTAGAGCAGAAGGCCTGGGTCCTGTATCTGTGGTTTGAGATACAGGGCCAAAGGTACAACTATTCCATCATATGATCATTCTTACTCTAAGAGCGTCATTCAGTTAGGTATTGTGTGAGTCTGTAGGGAAACACGCACAAGCCATGACATGCTTAAGGCAGAGACTCTTGTTTTCGGCTGTGTAGGTCAAGGTATCTGGCCTGGTAGGCTTTGGGGATTTTCCTGTCGTTACCTCCTATCTCACACTTGGGATACCGGATTCCCGTCACGCACTGAGCCCTGCTGCGCACCTAGCTGCTCAGGATAGAATTCAGATCTTCAGGTTTGTGTGTCAAATGCTTTGGACACTGAGCCTTTATTTCAGCCCCAGTTAGACTTCTTCCGCTTCCTCTGGTATTTACTTTTTGAGAATGTAAGTCAGAAGTGGCAAAACCAAAATGAAGCTAGAGTTTCAATAAAAATTTCTCTCTGCTGTCATTTCTACATAACTACCTATTTTTGTATGCATTAGACTCAAACTCTCCATGTATAGATTCTAAAATCTTTGTTGTTTTAATAGCCTTACATCATAAACAGATCTACGGAACAACATCAGTGTACTATAACAGTTGAATGGTCTAGGTACTTGAAAGTAAAAGCTCAAAACAAGGTTAGACTTGACAGGCCAGGCATTATAGCAACAGGTAATCATGCGCAAGCTTTCTTTTCTTCCTCTGAAGGATTGAGAAAGCTAACTATTGACCAGAGCAGGTTGTCCTGCCATAAGAACAAGTGTCAGCTAAGTAAAAATTATGGTAGTCAGTGACAAATGTTTGATTTAATCTGAAGTTTCGCTTAAATCATACAAAAAGCTGGAAGTTTTGGTTTTCTATCCCGTTTTAATTTGGGAGACACTAGAAATACTCTACAAAATCATTGTAAGTCAAAACTGCTGTTATTATGCATAGCTGTTTCCATTTGGGGGAAATAGGAACAGTTTCTTAATGTACATATCTAAGAAATTCCCTTTTCTACTTTATACCCGTGTGTCTAGAGAGAGATCTGAGTTTCTAACAGTTTGCTGGCACCTCCTCTCTGCTGGCCCACTGGAAGTATTTGGAAGACAGAGCTCAGAGATTATGAAAAGTGAGGTTGCTTCTGAGATGACCTTGTGAAGTCAGAAGCCAGAATTTGTGCAGCTCCACCCCACTGAACTTTCTCTATATGACACTGTTAGACATTTCCTGCTAAAGAAATTTTAATTGAAAACATGAAGTTGAGCTGAGAGCAATGTGAGTGGAAACCAAAATGCTATTTGAGGCAGAAGACCTGCGTTTGAGTTGTCTCTACCAAACAGAGATAACACTACAAAGTATTTCATCTCACAAAACAAGTGGAAAATTTATCTTAGAAGATTTTTTTTTCCAGAAACCTTGGTTGATTCTTATGATCTTAAGCTGTGATAGAATTCACAAACAATACTGTATTTGATGTAGTTGTATTTTTTCTACTGATGTAGTTGTATTTTTATAACAAATAGTAATTTATATGCACACACACTATATGCAGACACATTTGTGCAAAAAAATGATGGCTACTAAATGGATGACAGATACTAGGCAGTTATAGATAATGAATAAATATGTGAACAAATATAGGTAGCCATATTAAGAACAAGTAGGTGGGTAATAGATATAAAATAATTTCTTAATTTCATCATTCATATATATTTACCTGGTGTTATGGGTAAAACTTGAATTTACAAACATATACTGAGCTGTAGTTTTACTTTTTGCCTTTCAAAGCTTAGGAAGAGCTACTGTGCTAATGTTTTCAGTACCACTGGAGTACCGACAATGGACTTTCATCTCCTCTGCTTAACCTTGTTTAGAAAGAGGAGAAGAAGAGGAGAAAGATGCCAAAGCATAAGATACATTGACTGTATTTGTCATTTGAGTTTTCAGGAAGATGATGCTGAGGCAGAAGCTAAGAAGTTGAAGAAGTGATTGGGACAAGAGGAACAGGGGTAACACTGCAGGAGGGTGTGTCTGTGACAGTTCTCACTGCTTCCCTGGGTTTTCAGGAGTTTGAGGGCTAATTGGAGTGCTCGTTGTTGGAACGATGGGGCGGGGCTTGTGCTGACTGTACACAGTAGTAGCTGAGTGAAGCTTGAGCTGTCTGCACACAATGATAGCAGAAGGCCTTGTGCTGTGTATGCACAAAGTGTTTGGTGGGAAATGTGCAGAGTAGTCCTTTGAACTGAGGCATGGTAGAGATGCTCTGCTTTCAGCAGCCAGCAGTACTGGGTACCAGGAAGAGGAGTTCTGGTCTGAAGTAGGTACCATACTATGTGATACAGTGACAAAGGAAACCCCTAATGCATAGATAAGCACTATAGCCATGTTGTTATTTTAGCAAGTTCCTTATCACAGTCACACACAGAGAAAAGTGTCATATCCCTTGGCACTGTCATAGCTGGTGTCTATCCCTGGAATCTATCTATATGTGAGACTCTACTGGTTTCCCAGTAGTATCTGTGTCTGTTTTCTGATATATTTCACACCTGGGCAAGCTAAATCATTTCAGAACACTCACACTGGTTGGCATATATCATGATAAAGGAGAACGATGGGGGTGTGCATCCTGATTCTCAATCCAGAGCCACGTGATGCTCTGGATAGTGTGCAAGAGCAGTACTGTGGACAAGTACAGAGCTCTTAGCAGGAGTGTCAATCATCTGCACCAGTGGGCACCATCTCTAGGCTCTGTTCCATGACACTAATTGCAGGATATTATGGGTCTTCAGTTAGCTATTCATGAGAATACGACTTCTATACTTACGTGTCTATAACCTATGGCTGTGATCCTGGAAGTTCTGGAAGATAACCTCAGGGGTAATTAAGTAGTATTCTCATCAAACTGGCCAAGAAATACATAAACACAGAGCCCTCCAGACACTGTGACTAGAATACATGCACTCGAGACTAAACCATTGTGGGTGATAGAGCTACTGAGCTTCAAACCCAGAACTTGGCAGTCACTTTAAATGCTGTGGTTCTGTTCAGTCTCCCTGGTCTCTTTGGGCCACAGTTCATTCATTGTAAGCAAGAAGATTATATTACAGTTCCTGCCTCTCTGGTCATAAGAAACCTGAAATAAGAATGATTTACTAAAACTATCCTATTTGATTTCCTTGTGTTTTATTCCCTTTCTTTTCTTTTTTTTTTTTAGTAAGTTTTATTAAATTATAAAAGTTTCCATTTCCGCCCCTCTTCCCAACACCCTCCCACTCCCCCCACTCCCTCTCCTCCTCCCTCTTCATCCCTTAGGGCAGTCAGGGTTTCCTGCCCTGTGGGAAGTTCAAGTTCCTCCCCCCCCCCTTCAGGTCCAGGAGGTGAGTGTCCAAACTGACTTGATCCCCAAAATCCAGAATATGTAGAGGAAACAGGTCCCAGTGTCATAGTCAATGGCTTTTCAGAAAGACTCCGGGCCAGCCACATTCAGAGAATCCGGTCAAATTCCGAGAATCTGGTTATATCACTTCCTCGTTCAGTCCCAGTCCAACTGGCCTTGGTAAACTCTCATTAGATCCGTTCCATTGTATCAGTGGGTGATAGCATCCCTCGCAGTACTGATTTCGTTTTTCATGTTCTTCCTCCTTCTGTTCCTCATTTGGACCTCGGGGGGCTCAGTCCGGTGCTCCAATGTGGGTTTCCGACTTTATCGCCGTCCTTTGCCAGATGAAGGATCTGGGACTCTTGTCTATTTCCTACCTCCTGGTGGATAGGTAAATAATCTTCATCAGGTTCATCTTCTTATTTAGCTTCTCTAGGATCACGAATAATAGGCTCAAAGACCTTTAATTATGGTTAGAATCCACTAATGAGTGAATACATACCGTGTTCCTCTTTTTGGGTCTGGCTCACCTCACTCAGTAAAGCGTTTTCTATTTCCATCCATTTGCATGCAAAATTCAAGATGTCATTGTTTTTTACCGCTGAGTAAAACTCTAATGTGTATATGTTCCACACCTTTTTTACCCATTCTTCTATTGAGGGGCACCTAGGCTGTTTCCAGGTTCTGGCTATTACAAATAGTGCTGCTATGAACATAGTAGAACAAATGCTTTTGTAGTATGTTAGGGAATCTTTAGGGTATATTCCCAAGAGTGGAATTGCTGGGTCCTGAGGGAGGTTGACTCCCAGTTTCCTGAGAAACCGCCACACTGATTTCCACAGTGGCTGCACGAGTTTGCATTCCCACCAACAATGGATGAGTGTTCCCCTCACCCCACATCCTCTCCAGCATAGGCTATCGTTGGTGTTTTTGACTTTAGCTATTCTGACAGGTGTAAGATGGTATCTCAAAGTGGTTTTGATTTGCATTTCCCTGATCGCTAAGGAGGTTGAGCATGACCTTAAGTGTCTTCTGGCCATTCGAAGTTCATCTGTTGTGAATTCTCTGTTCAGTTCAGTACCCCATTTTTTAATTGGGTTAATTAGAGATTTAGTGCCTAGTTTCTTGAGTTCTTTGTAAATTTTGGAGATCAGTCCTTTGTCTGATGAGGGGTTGGTGAAGATCTTCTCCCAGTCAGAAGGCAGCCTTTTTGTCCTACTGACAGTGTCCTTTGCTTTACAGAAGCTTCTCAGTTTCAGTAGATCCCATTTATTCATTGTTTCTCTTATTGTCTGTGCTGCTGGGGTCCTACTTAAGAAGAGGGCTCCTGTGCCTATATCTTGTAGACTACTTCCCACTTTCTCTTCTATCAGGTTCAAAGTGGACGGATTAATGTTGATGTCTTTAATCCATTTGGACTTGATTTTTGTGCATGGTGATAGATATGGATCTACTTTCATTTTTTTACAGGTTGACATCCAGTTATGCCAGCACCATTTGTTAAAGATGCTTTCCTTCTTCCATTGTATACCTTTAGCTCCCTTGTCAAAAATTAGGTGCTCATAGGTTTGTGGGTTAATATCCGGGTCTTCTATTCGATTCCAAAGGTCGATTTCTCTGTTCTTATGCCAATACCAAGCTGTTTTCAATACTGTAGCTCTATAATAGAGTTTGAAGTCAGGGATGGTAATGCCTCCTGAAGTTCCTTTATTGTATAAGATTGTTTTGGCTATCCTGGGTTTTTTGTTTTGCCATATAAACTTGATTATTGTTCTCTCAAGGTCTGTGAAGAAGTTTGATGGGATTTTGATGGGGATTGCATTGAATCTATAGATTGCTTTTGGTAGAATTGCCATTTTTACTATGTTGATTCTCCCAATCCAAGAGCAGGGAAGGTCTTTCCATTTTCTGGTATCCTCCTCAATTTCTTTCTTCAAGGACTTAAAGTTTTTGTCAAATAGGTCTTTCACTTCCTTGGTTAGAGTAACCCCAAGATATTTTATGCTATTTGTGGCTATCATGAAAGGTGATGTTTCTCTGATTTCCCTCTCTGCTTCTTTATCCTTTGTGTATAGGAAGGCCACTGATTTTTTGGAGTTGATCTTGTATCCTGCCACGTTACTAAAGGTGTTTATCAGCTGTAGGAGTTCTTTGGTAGAGTTTTTGGGGTCACTTATGTAAACTATCATATCGTCAGCAAATAACGAAAGTTTGACTTCATCCTTTCCAATACGAATCCCCTTGATCTCCTTATGTTGTCTTATTGCTATTGCTAGAACTTCAAGCACTATATTGAAGAGGTATGGAGAGAGTGGACAGCCTTGTCGCGTTCCTGATTTTAGTGGAAAGGCTTTGAGTTTCTCTCCATTCAGTTTGATGTTAGCTGTCGGCTTGCTGTATATTGCTTTTATTATATTTAGGTATGATCCTTGTATCCCCAGTCTCTCCAACACCTTTATCATAAATGGGTGTTGAATTTTGTCAAATGCTTTTTCAGCATCTAGTGAGATGATCATATGGTTTTTTTCTTTCAGTTTATTTATATGATGGATTACATTGATAGATTTGCGAATGTTGAACCAGCCCTGCATCTCTGGAATGAAGCCGACTTGATCATAATGGATAATTTTTCTAATGTGCTCTTGGATACGGTTTGCCAGTATTTTATTGAGAATTTTCGCGTCAATGTTCATGAGTGAGATTGGCCTGTAATTCTCTTTCGTGGTTGTGTCTTTGTGTGGTTTTGGTATTAGGGTAACTGTAGCTTCATAAAAGGAGTTAGGCAATGACTCTTCTGTTTCTATATTGTGGAATACGTTAAGGAGTATAGGTATTAGCTCTTCCTGGAAGTTCTGGTAGAATTCTGCATTGAAACCATCTGGTCCTGGGCTTTTTTTGGTAGGGAGATTTTTGATAACTGCTTCTAATTCTTCGCGACTAACAGGTCTATTTAGATTGTTCACCTGTTCTTGGTTCAACTTTGGTATATGGTACTTATCTAAAAAAATGTCCATTTCTTTTACATTTTCCAACTTTGTGGCATATAAACTTTCGTAGTAAGATCTAATGATTCTCTGAATTTCCTCTGTGTCTGTGGTTATGTCCCCCTTTTCATTTCTGATCCTATTAATTTGCACGTTCTCTCTTTGCCGTTTGATTAGTTTGGATAGGGGTTTGTCAATCTTGTTGATTTTCTCCAAGAACCAGCTTTTTGATTCATTGATTCTTTGGATTGTTTTCTCTGTTTCTATTTTGTTGATTTCAGCCCTCAGTTTGATTATTTCCAGTCTTCTACTCCTCCTGGGTGAATCAGCTTCTTTTTTTTTCTAGAGCTTTCAAGTGTGCTGTTAGGTCTCCAATGTGTGCTTTCTCCGTTTTCTTTATTTGGGCACCTATTGCTATGAACTTTCCTCTTAGCACTGCTTTCATAGTGTCCCATAGGTTTGAGTATGTTGTGTCTTTGTTTTCATTAAATTCAAGGAAGTCTTTAATTTCTTTCTTAATTTCGTCCTTGACCCAGGGGTGATTTAGTAGTTGACTGTTCAACTTCCATGAGTTTGTTGACTTCCTGGGGTTAGCATTGTTGTTGAATTCTAATTTTAATCCATGGTGATCTGACAAGACACAGGTGGTTACTAATATTTTTTTGTATCTGTGGAAGTTTGCTTTGTTACCGAGTATGTGGTCAATCTTCGAGAAGGTTCCATGAACTGCAGAGAAGAAGGTATATTCTTTCCTATTTGGGTGGAGTGTTCTATAGATGTCTGTTAAGTCCATTTGATTCAATACCTCCAATAAATCTCTTAATTCTCTGTTTGGTTTCTGTCTGATTGACCTGTCCATTGGTGAGAGAGGAGTGTTGAAGTCTCCTACTATTAGCGTGTGTGGTTTGATGACTGCCTTGAGTTCTAGAAGAGTTTCTTTTACATAAGTGGGTGCCTTTATATTAGGGGCATAGATATTCAGGATTGAGACTTCTTCCTGATGAGTTGTTCCTGTTATGAGTATGAAATGTCCATCTCCATCTCTTCTGATTGATTTTAGTTTGAAGTCGATTTTGTTAGATATTAGAATGGCCACACCCGCTTGTTTCTTGGGTCCATTTGCTTGGAAAACCTTTTCCCAACCCTTTACTCTGAGTAGGTGTCTGTCTTTGTGGTTGAGGTGTGTTTCTTGTAAACAGCAGAATGTTGGATCCTGTTTTCGTATCCAATCTCTAAGTCTGTGCCTCTTTATAGGTGAATTGAGTCCATTGATATTAAGAGATATTAATGACCAGTGGTTGTTGACTCGAGTCATTTTTTTTGGGGGGGTAGTAGAGTGTATGTGTTTTCCTTCTTTGAGTTGTGCTAGTGAAGGGTCGCTAGATGTCTGAGTTATTGTAGTCAGTGTTGGCAATGTTGGATTCCTTGGGATGTAATTTTCCTTCTAATATTCTCTGTAAGGCTGGATTAGTAGCTACGTATTGTTTAAATTTGTTTTTATCCTGGAATATTTTGTTTTCTCCGTTGATAGTGAATGAAAGCTTGGCTGGGTATATTAATCTGGGCTTGCATCCATGGTCCCTTAGTTTCTGCAGTACCTCTATCCAGGACCTTCTGGCTTTCATGGTTTCTATAGAGAAGTCTGGTGTAAGTATGATAGGTTTACCTTTATAGGTTACTTGACCTTTTTCCTTTGCAGCTCTTAATATCCTTTCTTTAATCTGAATGCTTTGTGTTTTGATTATTATATGGCGAGGGGATGTTTTTTTCTGATCCAGTCTATTCGGTGTTCTGTATGCTTCTTGCACCTTCATAGGAATATCACTCTTTAGGATGGGAAAGTTTTCTTCTATAATTTTGTTGAATATATTTTCTGGACCTTTGGTCTGCAATTCTTCTCCTTCTTCTACTCCTATTATTCTTAGATTTGGTTTTTTTATTATGTCCCATATTTCCTGAATGTTTTGTGATGAGAATTTGTTGGATTTGCTGTTTTCTTTGGTCAGGGCATTTATTTTCTCTATGGTGTCTTCATAATCTGAGATTCGTTCTTCTATCTCTTGTATTCTATTGGTTATGCTTGTTCCTGAAGTCTCTGTTTGTTTACCTAGATTTTCCATATCCAGCCGGTCCTCGGTTTGTGTTTTCTTCACTGCCTCCATTTCAGTTTTCAATTCTTGAACTGATTCCATTACCTGTTTGATTGTTTTTTCTTGGTTTCCCAGGGTATCATTTACGAATTTACTTATTTCTTCAAACTTTTTGTTATATTTGTCTTCTATTTCTTTACTCATTTCTTCCATCTTTTTGTTATATTTCTCTTCTATTTCTTTAAGTGAGTTATTCATACCCTGCTTAAGAGACTCTATTGCTTTTATAATGACACTGTTTTCCACTTCTTCCGGTATAGGGTGTTCAAGTCCTTCTGTCATAAGATCGCTGGGATCTGGTGTTTTCGTGTTGTTTTTCAGATTGTTGGAGGAATTCTTGCCTTGGCGCCTGCCCATCTCTTCCTTCAGATGCTCTCCAATGGCTCTTCCCTCCGCTGGGTCTTTTGCTACTGGATTAATGCCCCTTGCTATCCAGGAATCACTTTGCCTGCAGCCTTAGGTTGCTGCAGGCAGACTATTAGAACAAAGGGGTTTCCGTCCCTTTGCACTCACCGCCTGTACGTCCTGCGGTGCCCACCCCAGCTGAGATGGAGGAATTTAAGCCCCGAAAAAAGGAGAGGGGAGGGTATGGGTTCCAGGCAGAAAGCTGGGATGGCGTTGCAGGAGAGAGGGATTAGCTGGGGAAGCTGCCCCTTTGGAGTAGTCAGGGAGATAAGGGTGGCGGGAATATTGTGTGTTCCCTAACCGGCCTTGTGTGGCGGTCAGGAACAATACACTTACCCCTCCACAGGATCGGAGCCCCTCGCTGGTCAGAGGTGCCCCTGCCTGCAGTCTTGGCTTGCTGCAGGCCGGCTTTTGGAACAAAGGGACTCCAGTCCCTTTGCACTCACTGCCTAACCTGGCCCGTGGTGCCCACCCCGGCTGAGATGGAGGAATTTAAGCCCCGAAAAAAGGAGAGGGGAGGGTATGGGTTCCAGGCAGAGAGCTGGGATGGCGTTGCAAGAGAGAGGGATTTGCTGGGGAAGCTGCCCCTTTGGAGTAGTCAGGGAGATAAGGGTGGCGGGAATATTGTGTGTTCCCTAACCGGCCTTGTGTGGCGGTCAGGAACAATACACTTACCCCTCCACAGGATCAGAGCCCCTCGCTGGTCAGAGGTGCCCCTGCCTGCAGTCTTGGCTTGCTGCAGGCCGGCTATCGGAACAAAGGGACTCCAGTCCCTTTGCACTCACCGCCTAACCTGGCCCGCGGTGCCCACCCCGGCTGAGATGGAGGAATTTAAGCCCCGAAAAAAGGAGAGGGGAGGGTATGGGTTCCAGGCAGAAAGCTGGGATGGCTTTGCAGGAGAGAGGGATATTCCCTTTCTTATAACAACAACAAAATACTGTCTCAAGAGAAAGCGTCACTTTCCTCCAGTTTGTGGACTTGTAACTAAGAAAAATTAAGCATTCCTACCTGGAACTCAGGAGAGATGTCCTGACTTCCTAGGGAATGACCATAATAGGGAGTCATGAATATCCAGTAGAGGTCCCTTCTTTAGGAATGGGACCGTGGTTTTTTTTATAATCATGGTAGCATGATTATATTCCTTTCTTATTTATGGTAGACTGTCTTTGCTGCCTTCTGCTTCTCAGCCCAACAGATGATCCTGGGTCTCTCATTGCCTGAAATAATTTGAAAACCCAGAGGCAGCATTTTCATCTGCCTCCGGGTACCATTTCAGTGGACATAGTGGTCCAGGGGCCAGGGCTTGAGGTTGACCACAGTTTATCATTATATAGACTTAAGCGTGGCCAGTCCTGTGGAAGTGGCTGAAGGCACTAACACTGTGGCCTCCCTACAGTGCAAGTCAGTTCCTTAGTCTGCTTCTTGTCCAATTTTCTCCCAGCATAATTGTGGGGAAGTTATTAACAATTCAGTTAGACACAAAGTAATGATGTAGCTCGTAGACCCAGACAAAACGAGTCGGGATTTTTCTTCACTTAATTTTTGCTGTTGTTTTTGTTTTTTTATTTTTTTTTGAGATTGTAAGTAAATGAATGATTTTGGAGTTATAAGTTTCTTCCTAATCTGAATGCTGCATTGATTCAACCCTTGAATTTACCAGAGGTCAACTAACATTAACTCTTTGTAGTAAAAAGACACAAGCTGGACCTGATGGCACAGGCCTGAAACACCAACTTCTCAGACATTTATGCAAGGGTGAGGTAGATCCCAGGTCTCTGGGCTATGGAATGAAATTAGGTCTGAGCTACTTAGTGAGATCCTATCTTCATTTTTTTTTTATCCTAAGAAAATAATTCAGTGGTAACAACAATTAGATTCAGGAATGCCATGCCCAGGATTTGATCTTTAAGGAAAAAAGAAAGAGAGAGAAAGAGAAGAAAGGACGGAAGAAAGGAAGGAAGGAAGAAGGGAGAAGAGAGAGAGAGAGAGAGAGAGAGAGAGAGGGAGGGAGAGAGAGAGAGAGAGAGAGAGAGAAGAAGAAGAAGAAGAAGAAGAAGAAGAAGAAGAAGAAGAAGAAGAAGAAGAAGAAGAAGAAGAAATTTACAAAGAAAGAAAAAATGGAAGGGAGGATGGGAGAGACTAACACTATTTAAAATATAGGATTTTCAATTTTAGAGATTAGGGAAGAAAAACATAAGAATACTAAAATAGTTTAAAAGTATAAATGGAACATTTAATCCTAGGAGAGTGAGACTTAATTGAGTTTTCTCTTTAAGGAAGTAAATATTAATATTTATGATGTCTCCAAATAAGGGTTTACATATTTCCCTCAGGATCAGTTGTGTAGGCCATGAGTGGATGCCCCATTATTAGAGACAACTTGCCTGTGATGGCCTTATTTACCATTAGCACCCTCATAATCCTGGACAAAGGCATTTTTCTGAAGTACCCCAGCACATGCAAATATTATAGAACTATAAACACAGGGTTGCAATTATGCTCTTTGTACATGCCCAACATCCATTTGAATTATGGACTTATAGATATGGACTCCCCTACGAAATAAATATGGTTTCCTATTTTCAACAATTGCATAGTTTTATTAATTTTTTGAATATTCACCTATAGTCATTATTTTATTTTTTATAATTTAATATCTGGGACATTTAGATAAATATCTGGCTCATAAACTCTGAATCCCAGGACTTGGTGCTATGCCCACTTGTTTTGAATGGGTTGGATTCACAGTACACTCAAAGGTATGCCTTACTAATGCCCTAGACTCTTCTTAATCCAATCAAGTATCAAATCAAGATTAGTCAACACGGGGCCATTCATCTGTCTATATCCTAGTGCTCTTAGGCTGACTTGAATTGAGTGATACTTGGGAATACTTAACTCAAGTATTGTACAAAATTCATAAATTCATAAGTAATTTCCTCTCACACAAAAATATAAGAAGTTAAAACTAATGCAGCAGACTAATGAATCATCCATGAACTGCCCCTAATATCACAGAAAGCAGGTAATTGGTTTTTGAGGTTTTTCAGGTAGACTTGTGGGCTAGTGTCCCTTAGGCATGATTAGCATTGTGTCAACTTGACCGTTTGCAGCAGACTACATCACTATAGTGTCTTATGAAACACCCGTCGCATTCCTTCCTGCCTGCCACACATCTATCAGGTGATATTGATTGATTGATATTTATAGTCCAATTTTCTCCCTTTAATGACTGCCATCCTCTTAGTTCTCCTTAGTCATCTTTCCCTGCAGTCACGACTCGAAGTCTAAGCACCAGGGCCCTGTTAGGTGTGTCACCTGTTCCTTGCATCCGGAAGGCTGACATGACTTCAACCCCTTGCTTCCCATTCTCACACACTTGCAGCAGCTCCATTCATCTTTTTATACAGGCAAGGAGAAAATTCTTGAACCACTCTTTTTTGACCTGTGGAGCCGCCTGCTCTTAGGAAAAAGTAATCCTGGAGGAGGAGAAGGAAGCGCTGTAGGATTCCGAGCACCATGTTTGCCTCTCATACACTTCGAGTCACCAGGCCCACTGTCTCCCCAGTGTAAGCCAAGCTGTGTAAAAAGCCCATCCATCCATTATCATCCATTATCAGATGGAAGGCATCCAGACCCCTGGTGAGAAATGGGAAAGTGCTAATGTCCACATGGGGAAAATTATTGACCATGAACTGAGAAAATTTTTTTCCTCTCCTCCCCTCTGTGATTAGAATTACTAATTAGATCAACATGAAATTAAAATGATTGCAAGACTGAAACATTTGAGGAAGAATCCCTTAAAGTCCGTTTTTCATCACTGAGCTGAGACTAAATTATGCTGTCAAAGTGCCATATTATTTCAAATTAGCCAAATTAATTAATCCAACTCAGTCCTTGGCTATACTAATCATCTGTTTTAGAATTTTATTAGAGAAAGGACTTGACTTTCTCAGTTTAGTGCACATATATGAACTTCCCTGGCAGGTAGTATCCCTTCTGTTCACAGTTGGTATTATAAAATCTAGGCAATAATGGGATTCTGCCAAATATGCTCATATTAAAATTTTAATCTTTGATTAGTTTAACTAATTAGGGATTTAATGTAAATATCAAGTTTCTCTTTTACATTATGGATATATATGTATGAGTACATCTCTATGCTTGTGACTTCAGGGCCTCTCAGTTCTGACTCTGGGCATTGGATATAGGGGAGTTAGAGGAATAGGTCACTATGAGCAGACCAGTGTGCTTGCTGGGAACTGAACTTGTATTCTTTCCAGCAACCCTAGCCCTGTTTCTGCTTGCATTTGAAAATCTATTTATTTATTTCTTTCTTTTGCTCATAAGATTGCAGGGAATAGATCACTGCCAGCCTTTTCTCCTTTCACTCAAATGTATTACATAGACCACTTAACATGGGACACAGTGTTTAGGACAGCTCTCTTTGAAACATCAGAAATTTCTCCTAGAGTTAATCATAACCACAGTTACTTTCCACTCTCTATCAATGTTCACCCAAGCTGAGTCACTGAGAAGGAAGGAAAGGAATTGGCCAGTCTTCCTCCTCACAGCAGGGTCTCTGAGGGATTCAAGATGACCGACTTTCTTGAATGTTTACACATTGTGTATACCCCATTTATACCCTGATTAATTTCACATTATCTTCAGAAAATGTTTATGAAAATAGAGAGACCAGGCTTCATGCTAAGTCATCTCTTCTTTGTGACATTGGTTTCATTCTTATTCATCCCCCTTTTTACTTTTCAACCAGTTGTCATTTTGTATTTTTGAGATAAAGCCTCTGTCTGTTACCTGGGTTGACTTTTTTTATTATGAGTTCAAGTGATCCTCTGTCCTCAGTTTCTCAAATATCGGTAGTTATGTATGTGAGCCAATTTGTCTAGTCCTCAGCTCCTATTAGATTTGAAAAGCAAGTAATGTCTTTTTTCCCCATCACTGTGACATCATACCTTTGTTAATAAATTTATAAAAAAGACCTTACTTAGGCCCATAATTTTAGATATTTGAGGCAGGAAAAATTCACCCTGTGATGGCACAGTGGGTATGTGTGGCAGATGAAGTCTGTTCATCTCAAGATACCTAAGGATGGAGAGGGAGAACAGAAGATGGAGGTAGAGAGAGGTGAAGAGAGTTACAGAACTGAGGTTCCACTGGATAGTATTTCCTACAACCTTTTGCCTTCAGTTGTCTTATTTCTTTTTGCTATGGTGTTCCCCTAAATGCTCTAGCACTTCCTGGTAGCACTAGAGGTCTTGTAACCAAACCTTCAAAGCATGATCTTTTGGGAGTTATTTACAATTTAAAGATTAAACCCTGATTCAAGAAGAAATGCCCAGGTTCTTGCTGATTTAGGGACTAGACAAAATAACAGAGTCTCAGTGGTCCTATTAACTCAGACTCTGAAATTCTATATATCATGTGATGTTAAATCATTATAACTACCAATTTTAACGTTACATGTCATGCAAGACCTCAGCATTTGGAGTTTGTATTGCTTTCAATGTGTACTACCCTAGCTTTGTGTGTCTATGCTGGAAACTTTAGCTCCAAATTTAAGTGTTAAGTATGCAATATAGAAGTGGGGTCTGTGGGAGACAATTACGGTTTGGAAGGAGTCACAAGAATAGGGCCCTTACATTGTAATTGGTGCTTTGAGAAAAGGAAGAGGGATAATCTGAGCTCACACAATGCCCCTTCTTGACATAAGATGATTTCTGCCATGTTAGGATATAAGAAGACCCTTACCAGAAGCAGTTTCTCAATCCCAAATATGTCAGCATCTGGAAGTATAGGAAGTAGATTCTTTTTCTTTATTAGCCACCCAGTCTACAACATATACAAGAAAATATACCCGGAGAACATACAATAGGAAAGACCAAAATACGAGTCAAAAGTCAGTAGAACAGGGGGCTCTGATTTGCATATGCCCATCTTGTGGCTTACCACCAAGGTCTTAGCCAGGGGCTAAATGGGGTAGTTGAAAATTGTCTAAATGGAACCAGAGAGAGGGGACTGAGCTTGGGGATTATTTGGGATAAACTTCTTGGGGCTCCCCGAACCCCCGACACCCAATTCACTGGAGATATGAGATGTGTGGTGCAGATCCAGCAAAAGCTCATGATTCAGCTGCATGAGTCTTTCAAATTATGTTGAAAAGATATGTTTTCCCTGCTGTGACATTTCTCCTGCTACACTCATCCGTGGGACGCGAGCAGTGACAACCAGGGCTGCTTCTATTCTCATTACCGCTAGTGATACTAATGAAAAGACAGTATGTTGAATACCTGTGACAGAGTTCCTGGAAAGGGCACGGGTTTTTATTATTGCTGCTCTCTGTTCTCTTTTAGCTTCTGGAAGAGACCCAGCAAAGGAGTGGAAAAACACCGTGAGAAAGGCTGCACTTTTGGTATTTCTAGCTTGACTGAATATAGGAAGTACAGCAATCTCAGAGCAAAGCAAGTGCACATATTATCCTGGGTCTCTCCAAATGGGTCTTACAATTGGGCAGTCTGATGTTTACTTAAAGGCTTGAATCTTATCCTGAAATTACTGACCCACATAGTTTTTTTTTTTTTTTTTTTTTTTTGCAGAGTTTACTTTCTCACCACCCAAGATGTTCTTGTAATGTTTCAGGATCTCAGAAAGAGAACCAGCTCTTGCATCCTCAGAGACTATAAGGAAAGCCTTGCTGCAAGGCAATGGGCTAGAAAGGAAGTTTGCAAAGATTTGTCAAGAGGCAAACTTGCTGTTTCTTGCTATCTTTGTATATTTGTCTGGGCAGCAATCACATTTTGAAATCTACAAATATTATGAAGTGACTTGGGATTCTATGTAGCCCAGTTCAGAAAGAAAATGTGCCTGCTCAGGACTCATTGGCTGGTGGGATCTAGAATAGCCACATATTGAGTTCTCCTGATAGGTGTTGCCTCTACCAAACATTATTTCTTTTAAGACGGTGACAATCAACTTATTTATTTATTTTTTTCTTGACAGGCTTTCATGGTTGTCCTAGAACTTCTTCTATAGACCAGACTGGCGTTGAACTTACAGAGATCAGCCTGCCTTTGCCTCACAAGTACATAGTTTAGAGGCCTGAGGCACCACCATTCAGCTCAATCTGTTTATTTATTCATTTTTTATTGTATCAAGTTTTAAACATTCCTGGACCAACTAGATACTTCCTTAGTGATTCTTATACTTGTGTGGTGGTAGCATACAATTGACTGTCTGTATCATAGTTTAATGTACTTACCTTGTTTATGTGGAATGGAGTTCAGGAATGGTGTTCAGCCCTTACATTTTATTACCTTCTCTTCTTTTTTTAATTCTTTTAAAACCTATCTTTTCTCATTTTCCATGTCAAATCCAGTCCCCACTCCCTCTGCTCTTCCTGCTTCCTCCACATCCCCCATCCCACCTCCATCTCATCCCCCATTCACTCCTCCATGGGGAGTCAACAAGGCCTAGCACATTGTTGTGATGCAGGAACAAGGCCCTCCCCACTACCCCTAGGCTGAATAAGGTATACTCCAGAGGAATGGGTTCCAAAAAGACAGAGCAAGCAGTAGGGATACATCCTGGTCTCACTGCTAGTGACCCCACAGTCTGCCCCAGTCATACTACTGTCACTCACATTCAGAAGGCTTAGTTTAGTCCTATTCTGACTCCCTCAATGTCAGGCTAATGGGCTCCCATTAGCACAGGGAAGCTGTTTCAGTGGGTGTCTCCATCATGGTCTTTACCACTTCGCTCTTATTCTGACTCCTTCTTCTCTTCAACTAGACTTTGGGAGCTCAGCCCAGTGCACCTCTGTGAATCTCTGCCTCTGCTCCCTTCAGTTGCTTGATGTGGGCAGGTTCTATGGTAACATTTAAGATGGTCATCAATCTGACTACAGGGCAAGGCCAGTTCAGGCACCCACTCCATTATTGCTTAGTATCTTAGCTGGGGTCATCCTTGTCTATTCCTGGGAATTTCTCTAGTACCAGGTTATTTGATAACTCCATAATGACTTCCTCAATCAAGATATCTCTTTTCTTGTTTTTTGTCTCTGCCCTTTCCCCATCTCGCCCATCCCATTCCCTCAAGTTCTTCTCCCCCTTCCCTTCTCCCCTCCTCCTCCCCTTCCACCTTCCCTCCCTTCCTCTCAAGCTCCCTATTTTTTTTTCAGGAGATCTTGTCTATTTCCCTTTCCCAGGAGGATCTATTATGTTTCTCTTAGGGTGCTCTTTGCTATTTAGCTTCCCTAGGGTTGTGGATGTCAGCATGTAGAAGAAGAACACAAGTAGATCCATATCTAACCCAATGCACAAAACTCAAGTCCAAATGGGTTAAAAGCCTCAATATGAATCTGACCAACTGAACCTGGTAGAAGAAAAATTGGGAAGTAGCCTTCAATGCATGGGCACAGAAGATCAGTTCCTAAATATAACACCAGTAGTACAGACGCTGAGAGCAACAACAAATAAGTGGGACCTCCTGAAACTGAGAAGCTTCTGTAAAGCAAAGGACATAGTTAATAAGACAAAAAGGCAGTCTTTTGAGTAGGAAAATACCTTCACCAACCCCACATCAGACAGAGGACTGATCTCCAAAATATATAAATATCTCAAAAAATTAGATATCAAAATATCAAACAATCCAATTAAAAAATGGGGTAGAGATTTAAACAGAGAATTCTCAACAGAAGAATCTCAAATAGTCAAAAGATACTTTAGAAAATGTTCAACATCCCTAGTCATCAGGGAAATGCAAATCAAAACTACTCTGAGATTCTATCTTACACCAGTCAGAATGGCTAAGATAAAAAACACCAGTGATAGCTTATGCTGGAGAGGATGCAGATTAAAGGGAACACTCCTGCATTGCTGGTGGGAGTGCAAACTTGTACAACCACCCTGCAAATCAGTATGATGGTTTCTCAGAAAATTTGGAATCAACCTACCTCAAGACCCGTCAATATCACTCTTGGGCATATACCCAAAGTATGCTCAACTATGCTATAAGAATATTTGTTCAACTATGTTCATAGCAGCATTATTTGTAATAGCCAGAAACTGAAAACAACCTAGAAGCCTCTCAACTGAAGAATGGATAAAGAAAATGTAGTACATTTACACAGTGGAGTACTACTCAGTGGTCAAAAAAAAAATCACACACAAACAAACACACAAAAAACAATGACATGTTGAAATTAGCATGCAAATGGATGGAACCAGAAAAAAAATCCTGAGTGAGGTAACCCAGACCCAGAAGGTGAGCATGGTATGTACCCACTCATAGGTGAACACTAGCTGTAAAGCAAAGGATAAAAAAACCTATAGTTCATTACCCTCTCTTCTTAACACACTGCAAATATTTCAGCATTGTATACAAAATAATTTCTTCATGAAGAAATTACGAACTAAGTTATTTTTGGTAGAATCACACTTGTGCTGGCCTCATGTTTTCAATATTTTAAAAATATATTAATAGATTGAAAACTCTTTGGGAGACTAGCTTCCTCATTTACACTACACAGCTTGTGCTAAATAGGCAACAACATGAGACATATAAATAGGTCTCGATGTGCTTTGCTTACAGATATTGTTATCACAGTAAAGTGTGACCACCTGCAGTATAGTTAGAAAAAAATAATATGGCTTTTCTGAGGCATCCTTAGAGTCAGCTCATACTTTTCACTGCCAAACAAAAGTTTATTAAATGAGTTTGTCTTATTCTATCTATTTTAACAGCTGTTCACTCAATAGTTTTAAATTGCATATGGACTTTTCAACTATTAGTGAAAAGAAATTTAATGGTGCTCACTATGGGGGAAAGAACTAATTTGCTTACCGAGGATCAAGATTTTTACCTTGGGTGTTCTTCTTTTGTATAGCAATAGACCTAAAATGTATATGTACTGTATACACACAATGCACATACACACACACACACACACACAAACACACACTACACATCCTACAAATATACAAACATAAAATTTAAGACAGTGATAAGTTAAATTGTGTGCTCCTCCCAAATTCTTTGGCCGGCATGCTAGCCATCTCCAAATGTGGTCTCCTTTGGAGTTAGTCAGAGAAAATTATGAGGCAGAAACATGGAACACCTGTAGATAGACTGTGCATCCTAAACACAGCACAAAATATCTGCCCATGAATTTTCAAGCATATAGTTGTTTGAACCAGGCCAGGATGACACCACAAGTTGACACGGCAAAATAGGGGAAATTCCACAGGGTTCTGCCCCTAGATGAATAGTTGCGACAGGTCAATAGCTGCTGAAAGAGGAACAGTCAGTTGGCTCTATTGGCAGCTTCCCACAGATCTTTTCCATCCCAAGTGGTAGCCCTTGGCACATAAACATAGGATCAAAGCTAAATGAAGTCAGTAGGTTAGACATGCATGTGTAAATATACATATACATACATATATATCTATAACAATAAAAAGAATAGATTATGAACTTGGGAAGTGTATACAAAAGGACTTGAAGAAGAGGGAGAGGAATGGGAGTTATGTAGATAGAGTACTTACATATAAAACTCTGGCAATAATAAGAATGATGTAATCAGAGTGACCTCCCGCTTGACTGATGTCCTAATAAACAGAGCAACATGGACATAGAGTGAGACGTGTATGGAGGGACAACAGCACACAGAAACATTGAGAGAAGACAACTGTCTATAAATTAAGGAAACAAGGACAGGATAGAGCCTCCTCACAGACTCAGAAGGACCTAATCCTGCCAACACCAGGATCTTGAATTTCCAGTTGGTAGATGTGAGGGTAGTTAGCCACCCAATCCTGGTTCTTAGTTATGGCAGCCCTAGTGTCAGGAGTCATGGGAGATTCAGCAGGTGATAACAAGTGCATAACAGGCCAACCTAGAGATGAGGTGAGTGATTCCCTGATAGGGGACCCCACCTGGAAAGGTTGTGGAGTTACTGGCTGTGGAAACCAGTCGCTTCTCTCTGTAATTTCTTTCACGAGTCACTTTGTCTCTTCCTTAAGAACTTAATTTCTTCCATAAGAATAGCTTTGGGTGTTTACCCACAGCTTGCGAGTTTATCTCATGGAAATATTCCATCTACTTGGCACATAGACCTGTAGCTGGTCAGGAAGATGACTTTTTATTTAGCTATATAGTTTTGATATGTAGGATATATACTGGAAAACGCTTCATAACTGGATCTGTTTGTCCCATGAGGACTGTGGACACTTAGAAGCCCCTTTTTACTCAGACTAATATAAAAAAAATAACAATTTCCTCTCAATCTAATACAAACTGCATACAATTGTCTTACTTTTATTGCAGAGCAAGTTCAAACTAGGCTAGAGGATTTTTGTAAGTAGATCATAAGTTTGAAACCTTACAGCTATGTACAAGGTCAAGGTCAGAGCTGCAGATGTCCATCCAAGGTTACTAAGAAAAGCATGACAATTCTTTGCTTGCCAGTCTGCGAAGGAAGGACCTATGCCTCAAAGTTTATCTTACTGGGTACTGTACACTGGTGTTAGTCCTATAAACTTGGGTACTTGTGTTGTCATGGCAATGGCTCATCTCCCTAATCACCTGCCCTACGAATATAATTTTGACCAATGAGAAGGCAACTCTTGTAATTTCTTTATTGCTTCAAGGCTTCTGAAGGAGAAGCTTTATGAATAGAAGAAGAAACTAGGAGAACTTAGAAGTAGAGTAGGAGAATTAGGATAGAAGCAAAGCAATAAAGGAACTGGCATGAAGAAGTACAGGCTGAGATTTATTTTCTGCCATCAGATCTCAAGTCCCTTGCTTGCTACAGCATCATATCTGAACCCTGATAGGGAATTGAGACAGGTACTCAATAGCCCTCGCTAACCTAGCAGCCTGATACACTAGTAATACAGGAAAGATGATGAGATGAGGGTGGTAGGCAAAAGCAGGAGTACTCAGGTCTGTGGTCCCTCACATCATCAACTGTGGTTAATGGTCGGAGAGCCCCTGGATAACACTCTCAGGAATGGTAATGTAAGCAAATCCTCAGTTTCCCAACTGTGGAGAAATTTCCTCTTCAGGTCCTACTCTCTAGCCTCTGTTAGCTTTCATTTCTAAGTGAAAACAGTCCTTCAAAACAGTCCCAAACTGCTCAAAGCCTTGTTGGTCACAGCTAATAATGTAAACATATTAACAGAAATACGTACCTAGAATGGTCACGGCCATTGTCTTTGGTTCACCATCTTTAACTCGTCATCTAAGTACTGATGTCCTGGACTTCAGGGCATCCCTGTGCTACTACTGCAATGGGAACTGAATTGTGAACATGTGGTACATTGACTAGGAATAGCCTCTATAGGGGCTTGTATTCTAATGCTTAGTTATCAGATAGCGAAACTATTTGGAAGGATTGGGTGTGGGGATTTTTGGAGGACATGTGTCACTAGGGTTGGCCTTTAAGGGTTCAAAAGCCCATGCCAAGCCCAGTGAATCAGGATAGAGCTCTCAGCTACTTTTCTAGCACCATGTCTGCCTGTGTGCCACCTTTTTTCCCCAGCCGTGACGATAATGAACCAAATCTCTGAGACTGAGAACAAGACCCAGTTAAAGGCTTTTTTTTTTTTATAAGAGTTGCCATGGTCATGTTTTCTCTTCACACCCCTGAAACAGTGGCCATGACAGGACATAGGAAGCACATGAGTGAGTATTTGAACTGGGTGTCTGACTATTTGGGATTTGAGACATAGGCTTTAAAAAAAATCATAATCCTTCATTTTTAACTGGAAAAATGTTGTGCAATTTTGATGTCTTTATTGAAAAACCTTTCTTACCTCTTGATACTGCATAGCCATGGTGACTTGAAGCCAAACAATTCTCCAGCTTGTGTGCGATTGCTCATAAGTGACGGTTCACCTATCTGATAAGCTTACAAAGCTCAGTAAATTCATGGGAGCAAAGTAAAGATGTTTTAAACAGTAGGAAAAGTAGCATTTTAGACAGACTGAACTGCATTTAGACAGTTTTAAAGTTTAGACAGGATTGTGTGGTGGACAAAGAATTGTCCCCGCCCCACGCATAAGGTTTTATCTGAGTGTTTAGTCTCTAGGGAGTGATATTCTTTGATGTGAGTAGAAGGATTGGGGGATGTGGTTTTGTTGGAAGATGTGTGTTACTGGGAGTAAGTTTTGATATTTCAAAAGCTCATGAAATGCCCAGTGTCTTGCTTTGCCTGCAGCTCCCAACTACTTTTTCAGCACCTGCTTGTTACGATGCTCACTGCCATTATGGTGATGAACTAAGCCTCTGAAACTCTAAGCAGGTCCCAAGTTAAATGCTTTCCTATATAAGAGTTGCTGTGGTCATGCTATCTCTTCACAGCAATAGAACACTGACAAAGACAGAAGCTGGTACCAGGAACTTACCATGACAAGGCTGACCATGCTGTTTGTTGGAGAAATATGGAAGACTTTGGGATTTGGATTAGGAGAGTAGTTGAACGCTTTAAGTGAGACTTAGTAGGGTACCCTAGTATGGACAAGGAAGACAGTGCTAAGGGCAATTTGAACTGTAGAAGCCTTGCTTAAGAAGTTTCAGAGAGGCCCGGTGGTGGTGGCGCATGCCTTTAAACCCAGTACTCGGGAAACAGAGGCAGACGAGTCTCTGTGAGTTCAAGACCAGCCTGATCTACAAGAGCTAGTTCCAGGACAGGGTTCAAAGCTACAAAAAAAAAAAAACACAAAGGAAAAAAGTTTCACAGGGGAAGAATATAAATTAATGGCCTAAAGACCATTCTTGTTATTTTACAAAGAATGTGACTGCTTCTGCTCTTGTCTCTTGTCCTAAAAGTCTGCCCCAGGCTGAATGGATGAGTTTTGGATTAATGGCATTGGCAAAGGAGATGTCAAGAGAGCCTAATTTTGACTCTGCAGTATGGCAATCTTCTCACTCTTACGCAGGTTTATATGAAAATAAACAAGCTTGACAAAGAGATACAAAACATACAGTTTGAGAAGAAAAGGAGCACCAGGAAGTACAATAGAGCTAAGCCCAGTGCTCAAGGAGATAAAATGCTTAAAACAAACAAAAAACCAAACAAAAAATAGGATCCTAAATGGAATATAGAGAGTAGTAATCTCATGGAAAGATTCCACCCATCTAAGTTTCCAATTTTTTTTTACTATTTATCTATTTATTTATTTATTGTTGTTTGCATTTTTATTTTTTTAAATTTCATTTTACATTCCAATCACATTTCTACCCTCACCCCTCTTCCCACCCTCCCCTTTACCTCAGCCTACCCCCCATCCACTCTTCCTAATGGGTAAGGACTCCCATGGAGAGTCAACAAAGTGTGGCATTTTAAGTTGTGGCAGGACTAAGCCCCTCCCTGCTGCATTAAGGCTGAGTATGGCATCCCACTACAGGGAATGAACTCCAGTAAGCTAGCTCACACACCAGTGATAGATCTTGATCCTACTGCCAGGAACCCCAGAGATAGTCCAAGCTTCACCACTGCCTCCCACATCTGCAACTCCTAGTTTGGTCCCATGGAGCCTCCACAGCTGTCAGTTTAAAGTTCATGATCTCCCACGAGCTTGGTTCAGCTGTTTCTGTAGATGTCTCCATCAAGATCTTGATCTCCCTTGCTCATATATTTTCTCCTCCCTCTCTTCAGTTGGATTCCTGGAGCTCAGCCTGGTGCTTGGTTGTGGATCTCTGCATCTGATTCCGTCCATTGCTGAATGAAGGTTCTATGATGATAGTTGGGGTATTCACCCAATCTGACTATAGGGGAAGGACAGTTCTGGCTTCCTCACCTCTGTTGCTAGCAGTATTAGCTGGGGTCATCCTTGTGGATTCTTGGGAGTTTCCCTAACACCAGATTTCTCCTGAACCCCATAGTGGTTCTCTCTAACAAGATCTCTCATTTCTCTCCCTCCCTGAACCTCCCCCTCCCTTGACCATCCCATTCCGTCATGTTCTCATGGCCCATGCCTTCGTTTTACTGCCCTTCCATTCCCAGTTTTCCTAGGAGATCTCTTATAAGTCCCTTTCCCTGGACAATCCATTTGTCTCCCTTGGGGTCTTCCTTGTTACATAGCTTCTCTGGAGCTGTGGATTGAAAGAAATTAAAAGAAAGTTTGAACAGTGAAGAAAACCATCAACAACAGAAAGCTGATGCAAATGTAATTAGACAGGGGTCCAAATTCCAGCCCCACCAAGTAGGAAAACTTGGCAGCTTCAGTCACGTGTTTCTGGTTTTAGAGTCAAAGATACAAGAAAGGGGTTGTACAATTTCTGTACATGACTCTGGAAAGTTTTTGAGTCTAAGCATGTATATCCCCATATAGAAGCCGGGGGGGGGGGCATTGAGTGAAGCCATGAAGGTAAAGTCTGGATTGCCTTTAAAATCCCAAGGATTTTTGAGACGTCAGAGTCATGGAATACCTGCCAAGATCTGTAAACTGGGTGTGGAACCAGCCCAAGAGAGAAATATGTTGCAGTAAACAAGGCTAAAAAGTATTGGAGATCTAAGGAACGTTTGACATCAGATATAGATATACAGAACTTGGAGTTTGCCTTGCTGGGTTCTGGGCTTTCTTTTGATGCAAAATTTCTATACCAGGTTCCCTTTCCTCTCTATTGGAATGATAATGCGTATTTTGTGCCATTTTATATTGGAAGTATGTGATCTGATTTTTTATTTTGATTTTTTTTATTTTGATTTTTACAGTTAAGAGGTTACATGAGTCTCAGAAGAGACTTTGAACTTTGGGCTTTTAAATATTGTTGAGATTGCAATAGACTATGGGGAGTGGATGCATTTTTGCGTTGTGATATGACTACAAACCTGTGCAGTTCGGGACTGAAATGTGGTGGTTTGAATAAAAATGACCTCCAGAGGCTCATATTTGAATGTTTAATTACCAAGGATTGGAACTGTTTTATAGGATTAGTAGGATTAGAAGGTGTGGGCTTGTTGAAGAAAGTGTGTCATTGAAGTGGGCTTGAGGCTTCAAAAGTCCGTGGAAGGCCCAGTCTTTCTCTCTGTCTGTGGATCAGAATGTAACTCTCAACCACTTCTCCAGCACCGTGTCTGCCTGCCTTTCACCACACTCGCTGCCATGATGATAATGGACTAAGCCTCTGTTGTGGTTTAAATGAAAATGGCCTCTGCAAGCCCATAGGAAGTAACATGATTAGGAAGTGCATCTCTGGGGGTGGGCTTTGCAGTTTCAGAAGCTCCAGCCAAGTTCAGTGATTCATTCTTTCTTCCTGCTTCCTGAAAATCCACATGCAGCACTCTTAGCTACCTCTCTAGAAAATGTCTGCCTGTGAGGCCACCATGTTTTGCACCATGATGGTAATGGACTAAACCTCTGAATTATAAGTTAAATTTTTTTTAACTTATAAAAAATTTATAATTTTTAAATTTAAAAATTTTTTTTGTTATAAGAATTGCTCTGGTCATGATACCTCATCACAGCAATAGAACACTAACCAGGGCAGCCTCTGAAACTATAAGCAAGTCCCCGATTAAATGTTTTCCTTTCCAAGAGTTGTGGTGGTCATGGTGTCTCTTTATAGTATTAGAACACTGACTAGGATAAGTTTTGATGTAAAGGCCTTTTTCAGCGGGTCTGTGGTAGCCTGAACAACTAAAAAAGATTATAATAATTTTATTAGTATGTAAATTGCAACTTCAATAAATAGCCACACAAACTCTAGTTTCCAGAAAGTTTTTCATTTAACAATTATTGTTATCAATGTTATTTTTCTTTTTTATCCTTCCTTTCTTCTTTTATCTTTCTCTTTATTCTTTTGGTGTAGTATGCATGTATTTAGGGGCAGTGGTGCACACGTGTGCTTATGCCTGCGAGAACGAAAACACAACATTAGGTGTTTTTCCAGGTACCATTCATCTTTCCTGAGCTTGGGTCCTTGTAAATCAATGGCCCGTAACTCATCAATTAGACTAAAGTAGCAGCTGATCTGTGAGTCCCAGAGATTCACCTGTCTCTGCTTCCACCTGATTGGCAGAGCCAAGAGAACACTTAGCTATCAGGAGTGTGGACAGCAAGCTCATGGCACAAGCAGTAAGACCAGAATTTTTGAGAGTTGTTTCAGTTTAGGGCTTTGGGGAGATAGTTGATTGTTTCGTGATACTACTTACCTGGTACACAAGACAATGTCCCCTTTGACGAGCCAATGCCCAGTTCCCAGGGGCATGACTGGGGCACCTGATCTCACCCAAGGCTCAGCCTTAGATCATATCTCAGACTGTGGGCAATATGTGTTGGAAGGAAATGTGCAAAAGGAAGAATCTGAAAGGTTCTTCTTCTTGAATCAACCTTGAATGTCTTCCTCAGTTACTCCCAGGCTTCCTTTTGAGTCTGTCGTTGAACCTGAAGTTTTCTGTTTAATCTAGACTGCCTTGCCAGCAAGCCACAAGGATTCTCCTGTCTCCTCCTTCCTAGAACTGGAACCGCTGGTGTATACAATACTGCTGGGCTGTTTTCCATGGGTTCTGGAGGACTAACCCCAGATCTTCATCTTTGCATAGCAAGTACTTTAATGAAATAGCCATCACCTATGCTCCCCAATATAAGCTTTTAAAATGACAAGTGGCTAAATAGGGCAATGCCGCAGTGCAGTGGCAGCTGAGGGGAAGAGATGTTGCCATGGGAGGAGGGACAGGAGCAGAACACATCTGTGAATGGTTTGGTTTCCCTGCTTCAATAGTTCTCATAGAGCAAGACTTGGATCCCCAGTCTCCTTGCAATTTTATTTGTTTTTTTTTTCTTCTTCTCTGAGGCTTGTTAGGTGTAGATTGACAAGGTTCTGAAATGCTGATGGGAAGAATTTTTAATGCTCTGCTGCTAGGAGCAGGAAGCAATCTCTTTGGTTGATGGAAGAAGTAGAAGCCGTAAGACTAGACAAATTCCTAAATGGTACAAATGGGAGGGAGGGGATAGCTGTATTTTTGTAATTTACCTTTTTGGTGCATGTGGTACATGAGTGTGACATATGCACATGTGTGTACTTCTGTTTGTGCAAACAGAGACCAGAGAACGAATCAGGAGCTTTCCTCTATCGCTTTCCATCTACTTTACTATTTTTCACAAGATCTCTCACTAAACTTATTTCCACTCATTTGCTCTCGGGATCTGCCTGTCATTGTCCCCTTGGTCCCTAACAGTGAGTGGAGCTGCAGGCATGAACAGGTAAACAGAGGTTTTGCATGGATGTTGGCGTTTGAACTTAGGTCCTCTTGTTTATACAGCAATGTCTTTTACTCACTGAGGCATCTCCTCAGCAATGAAAATACCTTTTATTTTCTTCAGTTTCAGGTAATAGGACACAGAATAAAAGAGTCTATCTTGTAAACTCTATAGTCTCCAAGTCTGACTCTGAAATGCTAGCCTTGAAGTGACGCTCTTGGGTGGATGCTCCTCAATTACAAGAGAAACCCTACTTCAGTATTTTCAAATACTCTAGAAAATATTGAAAGGGCTAAGTTTTGCATTAGTAGTGTTGAGATGAGTTAAATAAGGCTCCAGAGAATGCACAATAATTGAATTGTAGCTTCAATTTTAGTTTTCATTAATGATTTTAGTAAATGTTAGCATCTGAATCTTGAAAATATTCAAGGCCTTTTTGACTCCCTGACAAACTACTTGATGTCTATAGTCCAGCAGAAGTCTTCCTTCTTAATCATAGGGCTGTTATAGAATATACCATAGTGAGACCTAGGCTTCTACCAGCTTTCCACAATCAAAGATGTTTTGTCTTTTCCTGTCTTGTCTGAGCCGTCTTCTACTCACACTCTCTGCCTGGCCAAGCCCAGGAGCTGTGCAATCTTCTCTGTGCCAAATTACTTAACTTTCTTCTAGTTCGTCTTCTTTCCATAAGATGGGGCTGGCCCTATTCTGCGTTAAGATGAGAAGATAAAATTAAGACAAAGAATGTAGCTTACCTGCCCAAGGCTCGATAGCGTGTGTTCTATTTTCCAGCAATATATATATAAAATAATCCCTGGAAAAATCAGTGAGAGGAAGGAAGGATGGATTTCTTTTATCCACAGTTTACAGGTGTCATTCTTCATGGCAGGGAAGCCATGGTGGCTGGTCATGCTACATCCTCAGTCAGAAAACAAAGAACGGTGAAAGTTGGTGCTCACTTTGCTTTCCTTTTCTGTTCAGCCCAGAACCCTAGCCCACGGGAAGACACTGCCCAGTCAATGTGTGTCTTCTCTCCGCAATTCACCTAACCTAGAAACTCTTTTATGAACATGTACAAAGGTTTGTATCCTGGATGATTCTATATCCTGCCAATTTGATGGTAATTGCTATTATCCAACGGATGTATGATTCTTCTCTTTCTACCACTGTGGCATGTGGCAATGCCTGGCCTTGAGGAAGGTCTGAAAAAGAACCGCTTCTGTTTCAAAATGCTTTTATTACATTTATTATTTATTTATTTCATAGTATTGGGGTAGGATCCCAGTGCCTTGTAAATATTAAGCAAGCACTCACCAACTAACCTACACTGCCAGTCTTGTTTTCTGTCTGTCTGTCTGTCTTCCTGTCTTGCTTCCTTCCCCACTTTCTCCCTCCTTTATTTTCTTTTCTTTTCCTTTCCTCTCTTCTCTTTTCTTTCCTTTCTTCCTTCCTTTCTTTCTTTTCTAATTTCTTAAGATAGGATCTCATATACTTCCTTTGAACTTTGAAGGTATAGCCGTACTGCCTTTGTTTCCTGCATGCTAAAATCTCAAGTGTGCACCATGGAGCCAGGCTAGGATGAATGGCCTTTGATGATCTTCTTCTATGAAGATAGAGGGACTATTTTCTTCCTTTAACTGGATAAAATATCTATTATTATCTAATGAAAAAGTCCACATTTATGAGTCATGTCCATTAAAATGTACTTATCATGGTCACGGAGATGTTTCAGTGGGTAAAAGCACTCCCTGCCAAGTCTAGTATCCTGAGTTAGATACTAACTCAGACATTTTCCAATACCGACATCATGGGAAGAGAACTGGCTTTTGCAAGTTGTCCTCTATGTGTGCTGTGGTTATTTTTATGATGTGTTCAAGATATTATGAGTGCTGTGGTTCTGATTTTATTTTATTTTTCTGCTAGGTGATAAAGCAAGTAGTTCAATGTATAGTTCATAGAAGATGTTGTTGTCACATAATATAGCTCACATCTTAAATGGAATAAAGGGAGTTTATTCTGGAGCTATTTTTGAGTAACCATGGCTGAAGAATACATATTTAGGTTACTTCAATCCATTTTCCAAAGTGAAACCAGTTTCAAGAAGTTTTATAGTTTTGCAAAACAAAGAAATTCATAAGTCATAGCATGTTAAAAAATACATTGATGGGTACTTCAGATAGGGAATTAGTTACATCAAGATGGAGTAAACTTTCCTGTAGCCCCAAGATGCTAGCTGATGACATTCTTAGCTTTTGGTTGGTGGGAACCAGCAGTCTGCTAAGTTAATAGCTTCCTAAAGGTTTTTGTCTGTTAGTCACAGAGTGTTAGTTTTGTCCCAGTGGTAGGAATACAATGGTTCTAGGGGCTAAAGCAAACCCAAGAGAAGTTAATTAGTCTCTGGACCTGTAACAGTCTACCTCTCCACAGCTCCACAGTCCTAATCAGTCAGTCTCTAAAGATGCAGCTGCTTTCTAGGACTCTTGTTGCCAGTTCCCAGCTAATGCTTTAAAGCAAGCAACTTAGCACATGGTGAACAGTGAATGCTCTCTCCAAAGAATCAAATGTTTTTACACCAGCTGGAACATGCAACAATATGTTAAGGCAACATGAATTTGTTTCTATATGAATCCATTACATACATACCTCTCCAGAGAATGTATGTAGGTGTTAACAAGCAGATGTCAAAGTGCTCTGCCTCATTAGTCAGCGAAATGACATGGGCTATGTTATCTGACATGACACAGCCACTAGGATGACTGCAAATAAAGTGACAGACCCTAGCAAATGTTGATAAGTATGCCAAGAAACGTGACCCCTCTACACATTTCTGATAGGAAGAAGAGTTGTCCTGCTGCTTTAGAAAGCCATTTGGCTTGATTTATATTCCCATTTGTAAAAATGAATGTTCATATAAAGGTAGACACAAATATATTATCAGCCCCACCAGTTCAGACCCAAAGAATCTACCCAAGGGAAATCAAAGGTTGTATTCCTCCAAAGACTGGCTGCAAATGTTCACAGCAGGTTTTCTAATAATAGTTAAAATATAAATAACTAAGGATCTCTCAATTGACAACTGAATAAACTAAATGGGCCAGATTCATACAGTGGAGTATATTTCGTAGTAAAGAAAGAACTTCTAATTCATGTGATGATGAGTGAAATTTGAAAGTATTATGCTAAGTTAAAATATCTATCATAAGGAAGCATGTGATATGATTCCATTTACGTGAAACAGTCAAGGAAAGTCAGATCTACAGAGATGAAAAGTCGGTTCTTGTCACATGTCATGACATGTCATGAGGGGTGCGAACGAGGGATGACTGCAAACTGGTAATAGAAAGCTTTTGCAATTCCAAAATTGGACTGTGGTGATGACTGCGCTACTTTGTAAATTTGATTTTTTAAAAAATCATTCAATTGAGAAGTTAAAATGGATGAATTTTATGGGATGCAAATTAGACTTTCATAAATCGGCTTCAAATATTTACAATTCTAGATTGCAGCACGTATACTTACTGGAAGAATAAAATAAAATGCAGCAACTCTTAAGTAATATTCTAACCCAAAACCAAGTAACACAACAGACTAAGATGCAAAACCTAATTTCAACTTCTTAATCATGTTTTGACAGATTAGTGGTGGTAAAATGGGAACAGAACCTTTTTATGGAAACTATTGAAATGAGACTAAACTCTTAGAAAAAAATAAAACACTTGTGCTTTGCAGTGAAAGTTTTGTGGAGATCTTACGTTTTCAACAATTAGGTTAGAAAGGATTGATTGCAGGAAGGTTTCACTAGTTCAAATCTATTAGCTTGTTCATACGATTAGTCGGTGCACAGTAGTCTTATTGATCAATTATTCTCCTCAAAGTCTACTAGCTAATATTTACCCCTCATAGTATAATTAAAGTTGAACTAAGATTACTATTAAATAAAGGTCATTCAAAAGTTCTTAAGGAAAATATAGACTTGTTTGTAGGAGGATTACCAAGAAATTCTTTGTCATAAAGTAGTTATTTAGAAATCAATAAGAAATTTAAAGTTGTGGGTGGATTTCAACACTCACAGTGCCCTTGTTTGTCAAAATCAAGCATTTTACCCTTTACACAAAGCTGATATAAATCTTTTAAACAGATGCCTTCCCAGTCAGCAATGAGTAAATTCATAGTTCTGTAATCAAATATCCATATTAAACTTAAATAATGAACTAACCATCCATGTTTGTTCATGTGCTTGAAAGCATAATAGTCCAATAAGTAGTCCCACCTCTGAGTTTGCAATATTAGGTTGTCTAACCTTTGGAACTACACACTCGAATCCCCGGTGTGATCGCCAGGATTTCTCGGAAGTATGCTGCCACATGGCCCATACTTTCCCTGTTCGGGGACGCATGAGAAAGTCTTATCAGCTTTCCTTCTGTGCTGAAGTTTCTCCTTAATGGACACATCATAATGCACAGTATGGGACTCGTGATAATGCCACTCCCATAGACAGCGTGTACAGGCGAGTCAGGGTAATTAGCATTTCTGAAGCTTCATCAAGTCTTTACACTTGGGACCTTAGACTTTGTCCTTTCTTAAACTTCAGAAAGCGTGGAGAGATTGCTATAAATTGCAGTCATCCCATGGGCTGCAGAATACGAGAATTTATTACTCCCATCAAGTTCTGACTTTCTAGAAAGCTTTTCTCTTTTTCTCTTCTCCCTACACTTCTAGCGTCTAGCAGGCATAACACACACACACACACACACACACACACACACACACACACACACACACACAGAGATTAGTTGCATAATCCCAAGTCCAGCACTTTGTCCTTATTTAGCCCAATCACCCTTTCTCATCATTTCCATTCTTTCCTTCTCTTTTGTTGTTTTTTCCCATTGCTTCCTTTTTTAAGGTCAATTATAAAAACAATCTATTTTATTATTTTAAATTGTGTTGTGTGTGTGCGTGTGTGTGTGTTTCTGTCTGTCTGCTTGGAACTATGTATATATAATACAGGTTCTCAGGGAGGCAGGAAGAAGGAATCATCCAGAGCTGGAGTCACAGGTGGTTATGAGCTACCTTACATGGGTTCTGGAAACCAATCTTGTGTCCTCTAAAAGAGCAGCAACCACTCTCAGCCACTGATCCATCCCTCTAACTCCAATGGCCAAAATTTTAGCTGCATATGGTTTTTCAGGGCATGAGATGATGGACCTTGTGCATACTGGGAAAGTACCTAACTCCTGAGCTACTTCACCAGCTAGTTTCACGTGTGAGTAAAAACACACAATATTGGGTTTATGAGAATTTTAATTATCATTTTCTCAAGTGTAGAGTGTCAGTCTGGAGGCAATTCTGTCTAGACTTTGCTGTCACATTCATTCTATTTTACATATATGCAAATGGATTAGAAATTGCTTCATGATGAATCTCTCTCTTATAATGGCACAAAGGGGGTCTTTTTATTGCTTTATTTCTCCACCACTACACATCCATGTTAAAGGAGTAATGCTGGAATTTTGACAGAAGAGCCCCTTATGTTTTCCTGGTGAGACACCTCGCTTTCCTTTAACCCTGTATTTCCAGTTTCCTTTGGGATGGCAGCAGGCCTTAGACCTAGCCTGCCCTGGATTGTGATCTTTTTACCTTCTTGCTTCTCCCCACTGACCACAAGGCAATGTTGGAGGTTTGCACAGGCTCTGCTTGTGTATAAAACAATTCATGTAAAGAGGATGTGTTAAGGAACGGCATGTAGGGCTTTGTAAGCTGGTTGTTTTCCTTCTTGCCTGTGAGACAATTTTATAAGAGACAATGTTATATTTTAATTCCTGACTTGTTTTATTTTTTTCCCCAGCAGTCACTCCCGAAAAGGAGTCTTAGAAGTAAACAATAGAAAATGTCAAAAAAATAATAAGGTCATAGACAGGCTATTGTAAATAAAATGTGCATATGAGATAACAGATTTGTGTATGAGGTTGAAAGAGGTCTAGGAGCCAAAGAGAGAGAGACATACCCAGTGACTTCACAGACATGACAATTGGGAAACTGTCTGGTTAACTATCTATGTCTTTTGCAAACTAAAATGAACATGAAAAATTTTAAGATGTGGCGTGAATGTGCTTGTTTTCTATGCAATGGCTTATGCTTTGCAGCTTTAAACTCCACAAATCTACTATGAGATATTTTTGAACATGAGAAACCTGACACAGGCCTCACTAGGCTAAAATCAAGTTACCAGCTGGGCTACTGGCTTCCTTTTGGAGCTCTGGGAGAGGGCCACTCTCTTTCCTTTCTAGGTCTGGAAGTATGCTGATTCCTTGGCTTCTAGTTTCTTCCTTCACTTTCAAAACCAATAACAGTGGCTAGAGTTTTTATATTACATGCCCGTGGTCACCTGTTCTTCCTTACCCGTCTACATGTACACTCCCTTAGGATTGCATTTTGTCTGCTCAGATAATGAATAATCTAGGATCATCTCGTGCTATTGTCCAGAACTTGAGTCCTCCAAAGTACTATGAGTTGATGGCTTAGAAAATGGTCAGATTTTTAGGAGATAAGTTCTACAGAGACAGAGTCAGATCACTGGGGGAATAACCCAAAGAAGATACAAGTGCGCAAAATTAGGCTTATCTTTCTTTTAGCTTCCTGAACTCTAGGAGGTAAGCAGTTTTCCCTTAATATGCCCTACCTACCTACTTTCTTACCACTAACCTAAAGTAACAGGACCAAGGAATTAAGGGATGAATCTTCTGAAACCGTGAGCTCAAATAAACATTTTTAAAAAATTTTTAGCTAATGATCTCAAGTATTTTGTTACAGTGATGGAAAACTATTAATTATTTTTATTGTCAACTGTCCAAGTCAGTTCTCTCTGCAAAGTTTCTTTTCCTATGATATTTAACCTAGTCACACATTTATGGAATTTTGGCAGAGATATTATTGGGAATATTTTTATCACAGTAAATAATTGAAGAAATGCTTGCTTCTACTTCTTTCTATTGAGAATGTAATATATAAAGTGTTAAGGGAAATAACAGGAAAAGTAACAATACAAACCTAGTAAACACATTCAGTATTTGATGCCTCATGGTCTCTTTGGAAATCTGTTGCTGGAGAAGACCATTTATGTACTCAGAGTTGTTCATGTGAATGCTGTTGGCATCATCAGAAAGAAGGTAAAATAATCCAAATGTCTTCCAGCAGTACACTGGTTAATAAATAATCCACAACACACTTGTTTACATCCGTACTTCATTGCTGCACCAAGAGTTTCTCTTGAACATGAAGCATGAACAGTTAACATTCCACCTGAATTTTGAAGATGAGACATACTGGAGGCTTAGGGACATGGTTTTGGCTTCTCATCCCCCGTATTGTTGCAATTCTGGCATCAGCCTGTGCTGAATGTCATCCAGAAAGTCACACTTTATTGGAACTGGCTAATAAGGTATCTCCTTCAGACACATGAGAAGTGAATGCAGCTGGCAGTCGGGGTCACGAAATCATTTTTTAAAGCTGTGCAAATCTCTTTAGGACTTTACTTAGAGTGAGTGGAAGGAAGGGGACCTTTGTTTCTCTATGCACACCCTGCCATCGACCCAGATGACCATATGTTAGAAGTCATATATCTTCACTTCTCTCTGGTTATATTATACTAAACTAAGTGTATGTGTGCGTGCGTGTGTGTGTGTGTGTGTGTGTGTGTGTGTGTGTATGAGTGAATATCAAAAATATAATTGCAATTATTGTTCATCTCCCAATATTGAAATACATTCTAAGTAGGATATCTGTATTCTCAAATGGAGAAGCAGTAAGACTTACTTTAGATTTTCCTTGCTATTTTGAGATTTACTGAGCTATTTATTTAGCCTTCACTGTGGTAAAACTTACTTGGTTTAAAGAAACATTGTCAACTGTCTGTAGAGTAAATAAATCTGTACATTGAGCTGGGCTTGAATGCTATGGAATACCCTGTCCCTGTGACAAATCAAAAGGATGCTAAATAATCCATACTGAACAAAGAGTTATTGAAAAATTCAGAGCCAAACCACAAAATGATGGAATCATACCATATTTGAGCTGGTAAATCCCTTAGAGATGATCTAGTCTAACCACCTAATTTTATGGATGAAGAATCCTGTAAAATACAGTCCCTGATGTCAGAAAATACATCCAACTGAGCCAATCTGCCAGGAAATCTCACAGCTCAGCTCCACGAGGAAGAATTAAAAATCAAACAAATACATAAGTGGAAGCTTCCTGTTTAGGGCGGAAGATCATCTGCTTGCTAGTGTTCTCTCTTGTATTACAATCCAGGTGCACTAACAGATACCACCTGGGTAGAAGGTGTGGGTACCAGTGGCCTGAGAGAATATATCCTCCCTGAATGGCTTTTATTATTCTATTAAACATGCAGAATAGTATATGTTTATATAAAATTATTTTAAAATTATAGTATATAAAATATATACAAAGTTTATCTATCATCCATCTATCATCTATCTATCATCTATCTATCATCTATCTATCTATCTATCTATCTATCTATCTATCATCTATCTATCTATCTATCTATCTATCTATCATCCATCTATCTATCTATCTCTCTATGAGAGAGCTCAGTCAGTAAAGCACCTGTCACACAGGCAAAGAGAACCTGTTTGATTTTTGAATTTCAGCACTGACATAAAAGTCAGCCGTGGTTATGTAGACCTGTGATCCCATGCCTAGTAGTAGATATCCAGTGCTCAGCTGATTTAGTCAATAAATGAGCCTTGTATTAGATGAAGGACTCTGTTTCAAAAGATATTGTGGAGAGTGACATTGGAAGACCCCCTGTTGTCAACCTCTGACTCAACTTGCATGTACACACACACACACACACACACACACACACACACACACACACACGGTATGTACCTGATGTATCTGTACGTGCACCTCATGTGTGTAGTTGCTCACAGAGGCCAGAAGAAGATAGCAGATTTTCTGGAAGCAGAGTTGCAGACAGTTGTGCTCGGCAGTCACATGGTACCTTGAACCAAGCCTGGGTTCGCTATAAGAGCAGCAAGAGCTATTCATCACTGAAACGTCTCTTCAAAAGCTTTGTGACTGTTAGCAGCAAAGCATGCTATAGGTATGCTGATGCTGCATCAGTATGTTAGTACTAAGGGTGCTCACAGAAAGAGCATCCACATTGCAGAGGCTGTTCTTCCCAGTGCATGGGTGCAGAGCCTCAGGGCATGGTGTGGATTCAAAGGCTTCTTCCTTCTTTATAGATACCAATCTCAGCTCTCAAAACCCTGATGCATCTTCTCACCCACATCAAAAAAAGCACCGGGATGTTAATGAAAGGAAGTAACCATTTACGGATGACGGATAAGAGAAATGCCAAGTCAGGGACCGTGGCCCTCCAGGAAGTGAGGTGAGGGCATTGCCACCGTCACTTTCTCATTATTCCTTTCTCCAGATAAGCAGAGGTAATCATGCCTTTTAAGCAGACAGAATGTATGGGCTTGTTTCCATTCTACTAGTAAATAAATAGTCCTCAAAGCTGACATTTTCCTTACTTGTAAAATGCAATATGTCAATTTTAAACTTGCACCTGTAATTTCTTGTTTCCTGTTTCTGTGAAGATTAGGATGGTCATTTCCATGTGCACCCTGAGAAGGCAGAGCTGTGGTTTACTGGAGATATTCGCATTAATTGGTAGCTGTCAACAAGACTCCAGCTGGTGAAGTGCTAATGCATTATTAGACTAGGCTTTGGGCATTTTATAAGCATCGTAAACAGCCTCAGTGTAACTGACAGTTGATCATAATGGCATTATTAAAATTGAAAAAAAATGACTTTAATGAAGGAGGCTAATAGAGCGCATTTGATGGAAACTGTTTACTTGTAGGTTTGTGTTTTAGACTACATAATTGCCAATTTCAGCAAGCACTGCCGTGGAACTCATAATGGGCTTAGCAGACTGCAACTCAGACGTTAACATCTGGATCCACATGTCTATGGGGCACACTGCTGAGAAAAGCTGGGGTCAAATGATGCTGCTATTCTAAAAAGGAAGAACCAAGTTCATACCCCTCTGCTCCAGGACTAGGAATAATGGATTTACCCAGAATTTAACAGAAGGCTCACCAACAGACTTCTAAAGTATCTTCCTGCTCACAGCATCACTTCATCTATTGTCTTGAGACACTGGCTGTGACTTTCCTTTGTTCCTAGAGCATCTTTCCTTGTGAAGTTCAAACTAAAATTATAGATAGACAGGAAGAGACAATATGAGGCCAATTGCTCCCATAGTTACAAAAATCTCCATCAGTGGAGTGTGTACAGGGGTCAATAGGGTCCTGGGGAAAGGGGAACTTTCTTCTACCATTCTAGTTTCCGTGGTTAGTCTAAGAGTTCAAAACACATTGGACAGAGTAACACAAAATGATTTTAGTTACGTAGAAGTGCAAAGAAATATTTGTGTCTGTGAGAGTAAAGAAGAAGTTAGATCACAGAGACTTGGATATTCACTGAACTGCAGGAGGAACACATCTGTGGGGCCTCTGTGGAGTTGGGCAGGTGTGTCCTGAGCACCAGAGGGTGAAGGGATGTGGTGAGGGAAGAGAGCGGTCCTTGGTGAGAACAGGTGTCTCAGATCAGCTCTCCTTCTAGTACAAATGCCTCTACTACTGGAAATTCCTTTTATAGATGTCAATTTTCTTTCTAAAAAGCAAGCATATACTTTATTTCAGGTAATTGGAAATGGGGAAGAGAGATAATGCAGGCTAATTCTCAATTTCTTTTAGCTAAATATCTGATAGTGACACAAAGCTCTTTGCTGACCACTCTCTGAGAAAGCTCAGTGAGGTCAAGGCATCCAGTGTTCAAAATACAGATGAATCATAAGAAACATAAAATAAGACACATTTGTCTTCTTTATTTTGATAGAGAAGATGCTACACTCTTTATCAAGTGTATGACTCTAAATTAATTTACATTATATCATTATCAATTACTATATACAAAACACTGAAAGGTTCTGAGAGACAATAAGACAGAAAATTATGCAATGTTTACCCACAGTCTTGGGATCGAATTTAAGTAAGTAGCATAAAATTGTAGCTCATGAAACCCTTGGTTGATGTTACCAAGTGCAGTGTATCTGCCTGGTTCAAAGCTTTTGTTTATCTCATGGATTCCCTAATGTCTTCTTGGTGTTTGGAGATATTTCTTAAAATTTGTTCAAGCAAAGTTTTATTCCAGTTTACCTGCCTCTCTGCTTCTGTTAAAAAACGAGTATTGTGGAATACCATTTAAAATGTATTTGTCTGGAAAATATCCATCGGAAGATATTAGTAACAATTCTAGTGTTTATCATCCCTGTTGTTGCAGAAGAAAACAATAGTCAGAAATAGTTGTGGTGCCGATACGTTCATTGAGAATGATATTACCTCATTTAAGCTTTCCAACATTGTGATGACAATGTTCTTATTGTTTTTAATGAGAATATCATCATTACCTTCATTATCATCATTGAGAAATGGGAACTTAGAAAGAAGTCTTATAGTTGACAACAAGAAAAGTGGTAGGATAACTTCCAAGGATATTTTTCCAATTGTCCCAGTTCTGCCTTCCCAAAATTCCACTTTACTGAGGAGGCTGAACATGCAAACTGTAGTGTGGATAAAATGCATATGTTGGATGCATTGGGATTAAGTATACACTCATAAAACAATGGCCACCATGAAGGCCATGAATGCATTGGTTACACCCTGAGGTTTCTTCCTATCTAGTTATGTGCTGTTATCACTATTGTTTTATTGCTGTTGTAAGAGGGTTAACATAATATAACCTCTTAGGATTATAAAGTTTATACATTATTGTTAGTTGTAGACAAGTCACCTCATGATAGATTTTTAAATATTGCTTTATGTAACTGGGATGTTGTGCTGTCTGATGCAAATCTGTGCATCGTTTCCCCCAACTTCAATCCCTACTTAGCAAACTCCATTATCCTGCTAGCTTCTATAAAGTGTACTATGTCAGGATCTGCATATAAGTGGAATCATAATGGTTTGTTTTTCTGTGCTATGTTTAGTCTACTTGAAATAATATTGTTCATATTTGTCCATGTTTCTGCAAATGACTCCTTCCTTTTGATGATGAGTAATATTCCATTCCTTCACACTCTCATCCAAGTATGGACAAATATTTTCCGGTCTCAGATAAAACAGATAAAGGAGACAGTTGACAGAGGTTTCTGTCTCACCTGATCTCACAGTCATTCAGTCCCCCAAAAGCACACAGTTTAATTATAAACTGGTTGCCCTATTAGCTCAGGCTTTCTATTGATTAACTCTTACATATTACACTGATCCATAAATCTTGTCTGTGTTAACCACTTGGTTTGGTACCTTTTATCAGTGAGGTATCCTCATCTTGCATCCTTTGTGTTTGGGTGAAGACTGCAGACTGAGCCTTTTCTCTTCTCAGAATTCTCTATTTTGTCACCCTGCCTATATTTTCTGCCTGGCTACTGGCTAATCAATGTTTTATTAAATCAATACAAGTGACAAATCTTTACAGAGTACAGAGACCATTGTCCCACAGCAATAAATACAGGAGGAAGTGATTTAATAATTATGGACCTATAGTTAAGAGGTAGAGTTTCTGGATTCTTTGGGTTTCTATTTTAATATTTTTCAGGAATCTCCATATTCTCTTACATAATGGCTCTGCCAATTTATAGTTCCTCAAGTGTCTTAAAGCATTTAATATTTTCATTTGAGAAAACATCACATTATGATTTCTGTTTCCTTGAAAGTCACTGTTGTTGAGCATTGCTAACTACACCTGTTTGCTTTTATATAATTCTTTGGGGGAAATCTGCAGGTACCAGTAATACAGTATTACCAGCCTCCTTTATTGTGCTTCTGTCTTCTTTTTGTTTGCACTTAATAATAGGGGCCTTTTAAATATTTTAGATATTAATTCTCAAATATTTGATTTGCATGATTTTTTTCTTTTTTTTTTTGGTTGTCTGTGTATCTTGTTGCTTTTTAAATTCTATTTATTTATTTTTACTTGTTGCTAATACTTCTGGTATCATGGCTAAACATGCATTTCTGAGATCAATTAAAATAAAATGACTCTCTATGTTTTCTTCCATAAGAATTGTGCTTTGGGGTCTTTTGTTTAATCTGTTTTGGGGGATCATATATGGAATGAGATCATGGTCTGATTTTATTCTTGAACACGTGTAATCTATGTTTTCTAGCATCACTTATTGAAGTGTCTCTATTTTTCTCCTTGGGTGTTCCTGATGGCTTATAAGACATTGATTCTGTCTCACAGATTTATCTCTGAATTCTTTTTTATTTCATTTATTTATTTATTTATTTTGGTGTTGCTGTTGTTTGGTTGGTTTTTGTTTTTATTGTGTGGAAAAAGCTTTTTAAACTTTCCCTCTGTCCTCTCCTCTGATTTCCTTCCCGCCATCTTCCCTATCTTCCCTCTATTGCCTGTTCCCACCCCGCCCTAGCCCACTCCTTCCCTGTATCTGTTCAGAAAAGAAGGGGTAGGCCTCTCATGGATACCAATAAAGCAAGGCATGCCAAGTTGCATTAAGAGTAAGCATCTCCCCTTGCATTAAGGTATTAATCTACATGTAACTCCAGCACTGAGGGGGAAAAATAAGTGGGTCCAGAGAGTTCTCTGGATGTCTATCCTGGTTTTTAGAGGGCTGGGCTTATGGGTGTGTTCTACCACACCCTGCTTGATCTTTGATATTCTTAAGTCCTTGGTTGGTCAGTAACCATGTGGCCCTGAACCGGTCATTAAGATTCAGATCATTCCAGGTTGATTGTGCTTCTCTGATGAAATCACAAAGGCTGAGTTAGTTATACAGGCAATGATACCAGGGAAGGTACCTAAAGTTCCTTAGATGAAAGCAAGGAGAAGTGTGAGCCATTTCTGCCGTCACTCCTGCAAACTAAGCATACCCTGCAAGGTCGTGCCCTTGTGAACTGAGTCACACCATGAAGGATGAGATTAAACTTGTAGAACTGATGACTTACTTCACGAGTGCATGTTTTAACTAGCCAGGTTCTGTAGGAACAATGGACCCTGGATAATGTACAACAGGATGTTAGAGCTCTTGGCTTTTTCCAGCATTCCCTAGAAGGCCCCACCAGGCCTTAAAGGTAATCAGCCCTAAACGGTCTCAGCTTAAAGGCTTCCCTTCTGTAGGTGGGCGAAAGATATTGGAAATGCTTGGAGAAAGTCACAGAGTTGGCCCATCCTCCCACTTCTGCCTTCTTCATTCTGTTCCTTGGTTCTGCCTATTTCTAAGAGGTCATTGCTAAGTCTTAACTCTTCTGATGTGCTAAGCAAAGAGGGCTTCATGGAATCTGAGCACTAATACAAACACCCAATCAGGCTTCACCATGGGAAGCACTGTTAAGGAGAACCCTGGAGTTGAACTTCAGTGGTTTGTTTGCCCTGTCATTCTTTAAGGTGCATGAGTCTCTAGCAATCCTGAAGTCCCGTGGCTTCCAGGTGGAGGGTTCTTCACTTACAACAGGCACCGACCCACTCACCCACAAAGTTACAGATCCCCCTTCCTGCTGGAATACTGAAAATCTCAGAAGCTCACACATTCCACGCTTTTCTCTCCTGCCTCCCATGTCCTCATATAAATACAAAATCCAGAGGGGTTGAAAAGCAGCCTTTCACTTATCAGAGAGGTTGTTTAGCATACTTGACTTAAAAATTATGTTGGAAGATGTCAAACCCTAGAGTGTGAAGCTTCTGCTTCAGAAATGAGCCCATTGTGGGGTGGGGGGAGATCAAAGAGACAGGGCTTTCCAAATTTCTGTCGAATTCAACATTCTAAGAGTCGGGAGGGAAGATTAAAATAGGGTTTCATCTGCAATGACATTTGTGTTCTGCTCTGCATTGTTGAGTACTGAATCCAGCTGGTTTGCAGAGAACTAAGGTGACTCTTTAGCTTCTAATTTACCCCACGAGCAGCATGGCTTTCTTCTTTAAGGGAAGACTCTGTCAGGAGGTCATTCTGGACATCTGTAGGGAAATCTGTCTATTTCAGACTAGACGAGATCAGTCAGTCGTGAACCACCCTACTTCTGAAGAGAATTTGCCAACATATATAATGGGATATTCTTAAGTCTGGAATAAATCATTTAATAATCTATTTGAGGTGTGTGTGTGTGTGTGTGTGTGTGTGTGTGTTGTTATGCTGCGTATGAGTACAAGTGTATTTACATGTGTTTCTGTGGAGACCAGAGGCCATTCTTTGGTATCATTTCTTTGCATGTTCCACAGTTTTTGTATGTTTTGAGAGAGGGCTTCTCACTGGAACCTAAGACTCCCTGATTATTCTAGGCTGGCCAGCCAGTGAACTCCATCCTTTCTCCTGCCTCTATCTGCCCAGTCCTGGGACTGAACATGCACATGACCACACCTGGCCTTTTATACAGTGCTGAGAGCTGAGCTCATGTCCTCACTCCTGCATGACAAGCACGTTACCATCTGAGTTGTCTCCCCAGCCCCATGTTTGTTTCTATTATATTGCTATAATTATTTTATTACCTTTAGAATCATTGCTATTAACTTGTAACCTGCAAAACCCATAAGTTGCATAGTTGTGTACCACATCTGAACATTGACCAAAGATGCAAAAACGGGGAGGGGGGAATCCAGTACGCTAGAGCTGGAGTAACAGATGCTTGTGAGCCACATTTGGGTACTGAGACTCATATACTGGTCCTCTGGAGGAACAATCAGTTTTTATATCCACTGGACCATTTCTCTAACACTGAGATAGGCAATTTTAATGCCCATTTCCATATGAGGGAAATGTTTCTGTAGTTTGTTCAAGAATACATCTATTCATTCATGGTTCCAGGTTAAACTCTGATAAGGTTTCATTATGAAAAATGAATCTAAGGAGGTATGAGTTATTCTGCTAATTCTGAAAACAGAGTCAAGAAGATTTATAAGCAAAGTTATATTAACAAATTTGCCAATAAATTAATTTGGCAGCATAACTTTACCTGACACGTATGTTATTACTAACTGCCCGTCAATAACAAAATTTGTTAGTATATACACAGTGGCATGTAAGATATCAATATATTTTTTAACAGATTTCTAGTTTTATCCCTCCTGGAGTATTATTTAAACTATGGTGAATATATGATATTATTTCTTTTAAAATTGGAAATAAATAAAAATTCTGAAACATGGTTTTGGTTAGAGAATCATGGATCCATTTACAAAGGTCCTGGGAAAGGAGGGTTACCATAATCGTAGTTACCAGAGAACATTTTTAAGTGTGGCTTTTATAAAATGCATGCATTAAAATACTGGGATTGAATAGTAGGCTGTGTGTGTGTGTGTGTCTGTCTGTCTGTTCGTGTGTGTACATACATGTAGAATCCAGAGATCAACCTCAGACATTGTTCCGCAGGAGACGGTCACCCTATTTTATGAGCTAGAGTTTCACACTGGCCTACTGTTACTTTTGACCCCTATCCTTACAAGAAAACCTTATACTCAAAGTCAGTACTTAATTCTCCATCACCAAATTTTCCAGCACCAGCACAACTCCAGGATGTCCCGAACCTTTGCTCTGCCCTCCCTGGGTGAGGTTTGCTGTCTACCTAGCAGCAGCAGCCTCCCTCCACTGTCGTTTTCAGCACGTGCAATGACTTCGCTGACTTCCACGCTGCATGATAATAAACGTTAAAGGCTTTAGAGTGCACATTATTTATTGGTAGCTCATTTCCAGCTAATTTTTATAAAGCTACCATCTATGACCTGACTCCATCTGATTTTATTTTAACAAAATGCTTCTGTCTTTTGAAATGCGATTTATTTTCCACTCTTGATGACAAGCATGCATTGTAACTTCGATTAAAAGAACTAATACTGTACCCAGGACCCTTTTATCAGGAAATAACACACATGTGCACATATGTATACACACATGCACACAGATATCTCACATATGCACACATTTACTTGCACAAACATAAACGTATATTCATACATGTGCATGCATGTGCTTCCATACACACATAACTATATGTGCACACATATACTTACACATAGATATACACATATATGCACACACATGCACATATACATACATACCTATATATATGCACATATATACATATACCAGTGAATACATGCATGCATACATACTCACATGTACGCAATAGTCTGGGACACATATACAGATACATACATTCATGCACACATGTATACACACATGCATGCAAATATACTCATATATGCACATATAGAGACACATACACATGAACGCATACATACACACATGTATACACACACAAACACACAAGTGCTCTAATACAATTTTCTTCAGATAACTTAGTCAGATGTTCATCTTTGTCACTGACCAGGTTCTAGGTTCTTGGTCCCTGTTTACTTGTTCTTTCATATCCCTGTTAGTCTGCCTTGATTATCCAGGGGTGCATTTACACAGTAGATATTCACAGGCTCTCCTAGATTATAACTCCTCCATTCTGAAAGGGGTCACCCAACACTGCTAGAGGACAGCATCCTTCATTTTATCATGCCACTCTATCCTAAGTGCTTTGATTTCCTGTTGGACTGGTGCTGAGAAGACCATCAACACTTTACTCTTCGAGTTGCCTTCACTATCAGCTTTGGCTTGGATACGGTCTCATGGTCTGAGGTTTAATTCTTACACTGGGGTATTAACTAGATTAAAATAATCCATCTGTGGTGTTTAGAGATGGGGTCTTTTGGAATTAAATAATGCCCGTGGTACATCTTGTATATGACTGAATAAGAAGGGAGACAGGCTGGAAATGATACCCACACATGGCTCTTGTTTCTTGCCATGCAATGACCCGCATTGCCCCAGTTCTCTGACAGGAAGAGAGTTATCACCAGAGACTGGAAAAGGGCTCAGTGTGTAAGATCACTTGCTGCACAAGCATGCAGACTTGCATTTGAATCCCAAACAACCTGGTATACACAGAACCATTACCGCACACATGCCTCCAACCCCAGCACTTGGAGTAGAGGCAGAAGCAGGGAGATAGCTGAGCCTTTCTGACAGCCAACCTAGCTCCAATTTCTGTGAGGAATGAAGCAAAGAGCAGGGCACCTGAAGTCTTCCTCTGACCTCTGACTTCTGCATGTGCTCAGGCATGCTCGCACCCCCACCTCACCCCCTGCAAATGCAAACACACAAGAGTTATACATTTTTCAAAAAGCCATCACCAGATAGTGTGCTTTGATTTTGTGGTTCTAGAAGTATAAACCAAAAGAATGCTTTTACTTATAATTCTATTGATTCTCTGCTATTTTATCACAGTAATACAGAACTAATAAACCATCTCAATTTGATGTATGCCACTGCTGTACTTTTTTATGCAGCATGGTTAATGTTACCTTACTCTTAAAGAAATGCTCAAAGAATTCTGAGTGACTCGTCCTCTGCAATCCTCAAATCAGAAATCCAAATGGGAGCTTTGGGTATGACCTAATGCCATTTTTACTTAGTGGTTAGTAATATTCAGTGGACCAGCCAGGGCAACTCAGAGAAACTCTGTCTCAATAGAATAAAATAACAACAACAATTATAATAAAGTGAGTCAATATATTTCTGAGAAATCCAAATAGTTGGTCTAAATTCCTGAGAAAAATGGGAAGCAATTTCCTATTTTCTTGTTATTGCCTCTGCCACCTTTTCAGATGTCACATTCTTTTTAAAATTACTTCGATTAATTAATTGCTTGGTTGATTGACTGATTGATTATGTGTGCACATGTGTGTGTGTGTGCGTGTGTGTGTGTGTGTGTATTTGTGGAGTCAACTTGCGGGGAGGATTTTCCCCATCCACTCTGTGGGTGCCAGAGATTGAACTCAGGTGGTCAGGCATGGCAGCAAAGGCTTTTATCCATTGAGCTGTCTCCTCAGCCTGGGTACCAATTCTTGATTATATAAACCTTCTTGTTGGTTTCTGATCCTGTGTTGACCAGGCAGGCAAAACTATTGAGCTGTGAATCTCGTTTTTGACATGAACTCATCCGTTTTTCACAGTGAATCCTTACAGTACTTACATGAGGAGTACCCTGTGAAACCAGGGCTTTGTGATGATAGATTGCAGGACCAAACAGAGGCACTGCATTTGGTTAATACAGTTATAATTAAGCAGCAGACTTGAAAAGACTTGAGCACTTGCCTTCCATGTCTAACTCCTCATTCTACTGAGTGCTTACATGAATCCATTATGGTGAATATTGGCTATTTCTGGAGACTCCAAAGGGGTGCTGATCAAAAGACGGCAATGCGGCTCATGACGTTCATGGTAATTTTGGGTGTGTGATTGCCTAGATCTTGGGTCTGTTATCTTAACTGATCAGAAGGTCACAGATATCCTCTCTCATGAACATGTAAACTGAAAAAGAACCGTCCTATAATCAAATACACGGAGATACAAGGGCTGAATGTGATTTTAATATGTTGGCACGATATTACATTTCTGACTTTGAAAAGTTTCCTGCATTAATAAACCTCTTCACTTTTATGGAAGGATAATTTGCTTCAGATTAAAGTCAAAACAATGAAACTGCTTATGGAAAAATGACCTTTCTTGTCTTTACATGTATCAGCTAGATTCTTAAGGAAGCAAACCCAGCAGGGATTCCATTTAACTAACTGACTGAATCCACAAAGCATAAAGACAGCACTATTTATTTTAATTACTCTAAGCCGACGTTATCCCATCACTGGAAGCCCATGAGTTTTCATGAAGTCACTTTGCTGAGATAACATTTGTTGTACCCATGAGGTGACATTAGCTTTTGAGTTTTTTTTTAACCCAAAGGTTATATTTCCACTTGTATAATTTATAAGGATATTTTATTGTGATTTAATCTCCTGAGTATCAGATATTGAGGACCTGGTTTTAAATCTTGCCTACCCATCTCAAGGAGGGCTAGATGTATGGGGTATGTGATATTTGCTTTTCTTCTGCCACAAGGGGGCCCTGTATCTAGCCAATGCTTTCAGTAAGCTTATGTATTTTATATATTCTTAAACACATCCACACTTTAAAAGCATTGATTATTACAGTTTCATGAACATTTAAGGAATAACTTGGTTAATATGTATAGCTATATGTATTAAAGAACGTATAGAAGCATAAAGATTACATTAGAATTTGTAGCAGGGCCAACTGAAGGTGTCCATATTAAGAACACACAGTCAGAAGTGTGTTTGCCATGCCATTTGCTTTTGAGCTCTTAGACAAAAGAGATGGATTTAGCCGCTTAAGCAAGTGTGCCTATAAAACATTCAGTGGTCTTTTTTATCCTACAAATTAGGATAGACAGTTCTGGTTCTTGGTAAAGATTAAAAAAAGGATGGATCTCCTCTCAAATTCTGTTTCTAGTTGTATATAACTTCTTTGTGTTAAATGCTATGGAACATCTGAGTTCTGCCTTAGAGGTTAAGAAGCTTGTATCATGGTGCCTGACAGAGATTCCTGGGTCCGAGGCAAAGGATGGCTTTTTACTCCCTGCAATGTCATCCACCTTTTATTATTTGTTTTCATGCTGGTTCCTCAAAATGTACGTCCCAGGCATTGGAAAAAGAGGACCAGGTAATATCTGAAAAAGCAATGGTTGTACCACAAAGGTACAAAGATCAAGAACGACAAAACTTTTCAGATTGCTGGTAAGCGTGCCTGCTTTTTCCCCCAGAAAATATATCCAAGGACTCAAAAATCTTGCTCCCTTTTCCTGGCAAAACCACACGTTCCCTTCTGTCTTAGCTATGGTATCTGTTGCTGTGGTAGAGCACCAGGACCAAAAACAAACCGGAAAGAAAAGAATTTATTTCTGTGCACAACTTTCAGGTAACACTCTATCACTAAGGGAAGTAGCTGAAGGCAGGAACCTGGGGGCAGGAACTGAGGCAGCAGCTATGTCTGGACTCTGCTTACTGGGTTGCTCCTCACAGCTTGTCCAGACTGCTTTCCTTAACAATCTGGCACCACCTTCTCAGAGATGCCATGGCCCACACGGGGCTGGATCCTCCCACATCAACCAGGAACCAAGGAAAATGCACTACAAATTTGCCTATGGGCAAATTCTAAGGAGGCATTTTCTCAGCAGTGTCTCCTGCTTCTCAAGTAAATCTAGCTGTGTCAAGTTGACACAAAACAAACCAACACACCTTCCAAGGGTATTCACCTATGGGCCTTCCTTGAAAAGACTGTCCCCAAACAAGACAATTCTTCTATTCCCATGAAACCCATAAAGTACTGCTTCATAATTCCCCTTTCTTCTCCTTAAGTCCATAGTGCCACGTCAATTTTTTTTTCAGCAAAATAAGTTATTTACACCTTAATGAGAATGATTCCTCTATCCTTATCTCTCCAATTTGGGCCCTCTTGTATTTTGAAATCTACTTAGCTAATGGTAGAGTTAGAAAGTTTCTGTGACTGATATAGAAACTGCAAGCTATACTAGGAAAATTAAAAAACTATTTAGGAGCCAGGAGACTTGACTTTAGCCTCTCCCTTTTCCAAAGTAGGAAATGGGAATAGACAAAGATCATGTTTTCTCTTTCATCGTTAGGCTAAAAGGTAAGAACTGCACAGACACCAGATGGGGCTTCTTCAGATTGCCCGGGAGTCACCTGTCTTCACTCCTGGCTGACAGTACTGGAGAAAACTAGGAAAATAGGAAGCATCTTCATATAAAGTCAGCATTACCTCATTCACTTATTGTTTTATATTTTTATTAATTTTCAGTGATTGCAATCTTAGTGTTTCCTTGTTATAACAGAAAATGTTTCTTATTTATACAAATAAGTTGTATTGGAGAAGTATGGTCTTAGAAGGAAGTGAACTGTCTTCTTTCAGAGTTCCGTTTGATTGCCACAATTTAGGTCACATCTGTAGAGAATTTTAGAGTATTATTCTCTCTAGAAGAAGAATAAGAATATAAGTCTACTAAGACAGAAATGAAGAGAACTGAAGACAATGAGGATGTTTAGTGCTTAAATACCCTCTGTATACTCTAGGAAACATAATTTATGCTACTGTATGGTTGATAAATCTCTGAATATCCCCACTGTTTATGAAAAATCTATCCAGACACTTGTTAAATATAATAAAGAAGAAACACTGCAGTGAGGATTTTACCATAGAAGAAGAAGACTGTGTTCAGCTTCAAATACAAAAAAAAAAGGTAGAGATTCACAGCTATGAAAAGTAATGAGAGAAAAAATCAGGAAGAGGACTGTTAGGGACAGACAGTTTTAAAGGCACTGTTGAAAGTGGATCATGTTGTTCAGATATTACCTGGAGATAGGGCTGGGGATGAGACCAAAGGAGTTTGATTAGATGTAGTAGGTGATCAGATATGAAGGGTGGGGGTCTCTTATCTAGAGAATGTTAGAAGATGCAAGATTGGACATGATACAGATGATGATCCAAAATGAAGGGTGGAGACTCTTGTTAACTTGACATACATGTTCTGGATCATTCCTCTCTACAGTTTCACAAATGGATGGTGACTGCATTACACTTATATAGCATTTTCAATAGTGATTTCCCAACCATTATCTCCCTGGCTTCACTCAGCACTTCAGTAGGCTTCGATAAGGCAAATGATGAAACAATTTTTATAAGGGAGGAAAGTCAAACACACACACACACACACTTCAGGAATGAAAATGTCACGAATGAACTCCTGTCCCTTAGAAAAGAAATCCTAGGAACTGAAACAGTTCCCGCTGGAGGAAGGAGGGAAGATGTAAAATTTGGAAAGCTACAGAAGCCCAGAAGGCTCGTGAAGCTCATGAAATGTAAGAGACTCAGAAGGCCAATTGCCTAAGATTAGTGAGTGATTACCAGAGGGTAAGGGGGTGCAGGACATGCTTTGGTGGGATGGGCTGTAAGTTGGTCAAGGAAACCATACTATGCATTATTTTAGTAAATTGGCCTGTGTTGTCTAGTAAATTGGCATTCACTGTGTTGCCTTGCCAAGCATGTATGTATGTATGTATGTATGTATATATGTACGTATCATTCAAGACCTCTTGTCCAGGCACATGCTGACCTGGTGACCCCACAGAAAAAGAAAAGGAGACCAGCAAAACAGCTAAGAGAACAAATACTGTATCCTTGAGAATAGAAGGATAATAATCATTAGAGGAAAGGAGTTGTACCCTTGAACACAGCTGGGTTGTAAACCATAAGTCAGGCACTTTCCCAAAGCAAGAGACTCAACCACTGTTTATCCCATGATATGATAACACTTGCAGTGGGAATGGCTGGTTGAATGTATCATCCAGGAAAAGACATTCTATCTGGGATCCTCTATATTGACCCGTGTTCTGGGAGACTACATCCTCAGTCTGTTTGGGCTGGGCGGTTTTAGTGTCTGATCTGGTGCTCTACTGTCTTACTGTTGTTTGCGGTTGTATTCTTTTACCTCTGCTCACTGTGTGATTATTGATCTCGTTCCTTCTAAACCAAAACCACAGCTACTGCGACGCCTTCTCCCTATGGAACAAAGCTTCAGGGGTGCAGCTTGAGTCTTCACTTATGCTTGGGTGGACTTTATGGTGATGTGGTTCTCTGAGTCATACATACTTCTCTAAATTAACTCAAAATCTCATTGGTTCACTGAACTACGGTTGAGTAGAGTTGTTTCTTTTGCCAGTGCCCTTTCTGGGGTCAATAGACATTTGCTCAAGTCTCCCAAGAAGTGTCATGCAACAGCTCATAACCACACACTCTCAATCTGTTTGAATACTAACTCAGGCCCTTGGGCATCTTATCCCACTATCTCTGTGGTGTTGTTTGGAAGCAGCTTACTGACACTTGTACCTTATAGCTAGTAGATGCTGAGGTTTGTCAGGATTGCTTCATATGTGTGACCAATAGAGAGCAAATTCAAAAGTTAAGCAGATCTACTTTTCAAATTTCCAGCTTCTGTGAACTGTAAGGTAAAATCAGTAATCATTTTGTGACTATCCTTCTAATGCGAATTTTTACAGTGATGCCATTATCTGCTTTCTCTGCATACACAGATACAAGATAAGTCGACATTTAAAGGCAGCAGCTTGGATCTTGATCCAATGTGACAAAATGCTTTGCAGCCTCCATGTAACAGCTAGGAACCAATCATCATTTTCCTTAAAGCTGTGTTAATTCCTTTCAGTGTTGCTCAGGAAAATTTAGCTTCAGCATAAAACAAACTTCAGAACCAAAAATTTAACTGAACTCAACTTACATGTGTATATGTAAGTGGGTGTTCCTATAAAGTAGCGTTACAACTTTATTCAGGATTTTGTAGAGAAGACAGAAATTACAGGAGACAGAAACAACAGAATACAAATGGAACATTTATCTTTGTGCAGCTCTTGACTGCCTTGTTTGGGGGCATATACTAACAGATGGGGAAGAGAGGAAGTATTCTCACCCTTGTGAGGCTTCGACAGCATATGACACACAGGAGCACTTTGGTGAGTAAGTATGGTGCTTTCAAGGAGATATATACAGCTACTTTACCCTTTCCTTTCCTTTCCTTTCCTTTCCTTTCCTTTCCTTTCCTTCCCTTTCCTTTCCTTTCCTTTCCTTTCCTTTCCTTCCCTTCCCTTCCCTTCCCTTCCCTTCCCTTCCCTTCCCTTTCCTTTCCTTTCCTTTCCTTCTTTACCCCCTTCCTTTTTTTTTTTAAGACTTGGTCTCATGTTGTCCAGATTAGCCTTATATTGGCCTATAGCTGAGAGTGTGCTTAAACTCTTGATCCTCCTGCCTCTGTCTCCCAGTTGCTGGGATCCCAGGCCTGAGCCACCACATCTGGTTCAGAGTTTCCATTGTAAACTGTAAGTTGGTTGGGTAAAACTTAGAGAGTAAAAGAACTTTTCAAAAGGCTGTATTTCAACTAAAATTAATATTGAGTTGGTTGAGACTTGAAGGAAAGTTAAAAGGAGATTGTAGATTTGAGATTGACTTCTTAGCAGGTTTCTATAAAATCCAATTTTGGGTTCCAGTTTGTGCATTTATTCCTGTATTCAATAATATCTCACAACAAGTATTTTTCAATTATTCGAGGAACCATTAGATTTCACTCTTTTTAATGTATTTGCTAATTTTTTGTGTGTATATGTGTATGGGTGTACACATGCCACAGTGGAGTCCAAGTGTGGGGGTGGGGTCAGGGGACAACATCTAGGAGTCAGTGTCCTCCTTTCACTGTGACATTGCGGGAGATTGTGCTCTGGACCTCAGGCTTGGTGACAGTGTCTTCACTTAGCGAGTCATGGCAGCAGTAGCACCCTTCTCCTCCAAAGAAGACAGAGGACAAATGGGCACAAAGCAACATGCATCCACAATTTGTTTTTTTACGCGAAAGTGCTAGCCAGTTGGCAGAATTGCCTTTCCTCTAAACTCCTGAAGACCTCCAGTTTTCAAAGTATAAATGGTATCGATGGCCTAGCTGCTCAGGCCTTGGTAGTCTTGTGTTCCTACAGATTTCCTAACCCACAGGATCTTCTCAAACCTGGCAGGCCTTGTGCTAAACAGCAGAAGGCAAATGCAGTCCTGATGGCCCTGCCCTTGGCAACCGTGGAGGACCCTGAGGAGTGGCTCTAGGTAGCCAATCAAGCAAGTCCTCTGTCATTTTTGAAAATCAAGAACTCAAGAAAATCTTATCCTTCTCAAAGATCTCTGATGCGGTTTGACAGCTGTGAGGTTTTGTTAGTTTAAAAGGACAGTCTCATCAAACAAATTTCAGTGTAACTCGTTACTATGTTCTAAATAGAGGGTGTTTTAGGATATGCAAATGCAAGTTACTAAGGTGTGTACCTGCAGGTTATAAAGGTCTGAGGACAAATGCAAGTTATCAAATTTCTCTTTCATATTGCTATTTATAGTCTTAACATTATTAATAAAATGCCGATAAACTATTAATCTAGCCCTGACATAGTATTACCACTACCACGGGTGCAAGATCAAGATTTCAAATTCTCTTTTGGTTGTTTTCTAAAGATACTTTTTGTTATATAAAAACACCTGTCACAGTCATTCTGGTATAAATCTGCTGCTGTTTATACAATGTATGTGTCTAAAAGTTACATTTTCACAAATTCAAAATATTTTTATGAGTTCTAGGGAGCCAAATTGAAGAATTCACCTTAAACAGGTCAGATACATCCCTCTCAATTCCCTGGTCCTGAAAATATTTTTTTCTTCCTAAACTTAACCTTGTCTTCTGCTCTGTCAACACCTTGCAGGTCCACAAGACACCAGAGAGTTCCACACCACTGGACAGGAGTAAAGCTAACCAGTTACCCCAGGATGTGACCAGCACCCAGCTTTCTCAGATCCCCCAAGGAAGACTTCCACACCCACAAATAAGCAGGAATCAGTCTTGAGGACCCAACATCCCAATCCCCTCAAACTGCCATGCCTAACTCCTGTCTTTTGATTATAAGGGAAAGGAATGTTATAAAAGTAAATATGCTGGCCTGGCCTGTCACCTGGGTACCATGTCTCTTTAAAAGACAGGCCCTGCCCACTTCCAAACTCTCCCCTTCCCTCTTAGGCAAGGGGATCTCCTGCCACCTTTCCAGCTCTTACTCAATGTTTGTCCTTCTTCTGGAGAGGCAGCTTCTATCTCTCTCCCTCCCCCCTTTATTCCTTCCCCACTTCTTTCTTCTCTTTGCTTCTCTCTCCCCCCCCATGCCACTAAATCACTAAATAAACTCTATTCCCAAACTCTCTCCACATGGCATAACTGTCTCCTGCCCACTGCAACCTTGGGTCACCCACCGCTGCCCCTCATGAGACCAGCCTTGGGTCACCTGGGTCGGTCTAGCTCTCACTAGACTTCATTCTTAATTATATGACAAGTATTTGTCTGCAGTTTTCCCCCTCTATTATTGTAAAGTATTATATTATATGTATGTGTGTTTGCTACACATTTAAACTTTGTATATGGATGAAGAACACATAGGATATAAGATATAATATTTGTGTTTTTTGTGGACTTACACCATTTTAAACATGTTATCTCTTTAATCGGTCACAGAGTATTTAATATCCGAAATTGCACCTCTTTGTCTAAAAAGAAACTGAAATTCTCAGTCCTTATTTGGGTATGTGTTTCTTTAGGCTAAAGTGATAACTACTTAAAGGGAAATCGAATGCATCCATTTTCAAATCCCATGCATTAGCTCAAAAGAAGTGGTATTAATGAGGCATTTGTCTATAAGAAGGCCTTTGGATGCAACACATGGATCCTTGAAGAAACAGACCAGCAGGAGCCAAAAGGTGCAGATGTCCGCGGGAACACTGACCTGAAAAGTGAAGGTAGAGACAGACTTGGAAAACAGGAAATTTCTGATGTTTCTTGGCAAAGCTCCTCTCGCTCCTTCTCTAAGTTTACTGAGCTCTCCAGCCTTAGAACCAGGAGTTCTCCAAAGACAGGAATTTGAATGTCAGAAAGCAGCAAAAATAACAACACAACAGCCTCCCTCCGTGAGAACCAGGGATTAATGCTGTCATTGCTTGTCCTCCGAGAAACTGCAAATTCAAATTTGCCAGTCCCTCCTCAGGGCAGAACATTTCCCAGACAGCTGGGAGGGGATGTGCTCAGTGATGACAAGAAGGGAGGGGGTGATTGTGCAGCAAGGAACTGTGGTGTGTGTGCCTGTGCATGAGAGGTGGGGGGAGAGAGCAGAGGAGGAGAGGGAGAGAGGAAGGAATGCATTCTATGGTTTGGCATGATGGTAACTGAACTCATCACAGGGCTGCACAGAGCTGTTCTGGAAACACAAGGGTCTTTGGTGTGCTAGCTTCCCAAGATTCCCAAGAGACTCTGCTTCATTTTTAGTCCAGAGGAAAACACCTGGTAGCAACACCACCACCAACATAACAACAGGGAGGAAGAGGGGTCACTGGAAATTCCATTTGCATGAAGCAGGCTGGGAACGGCTTGGCAAGGGATCCTGGTTGGTGAAAAACAGATCTGGTTCTTATTGTTTTCCCTGTGAGTAAGCAACCGAAGAAATGTGGGTGTGTGCGGCTGGAAAGGAAAACAGAGTTCGGCAAGTTGTGTGAATCACTGTTGGTAATTGTAGCAGCAAAGGCATAGGAAGGGATTACTTAGCTGCTAGCATTAAAACAAATAAATACAGTCATCCTTCCATCCTTTAATTAATTGATACCTGAAGCTGTCAAAAGAATGCCGAGGAACACATTATGAGGCATCTGAAGACGACCCCCACTGAGACAGGATATTTATGTGAAATCCTTTAAACACATTTACTCTAACGAACCATAAGGGTTATTAGAAACGTGGCCTCCTTCCCACTACCTCTCATTAAGCTCCCCAAAGGAATGAATGGAGTGAGCTGGAATTTGTGAAAGTTACAATTTAGCTGATGTTCCAGGCATGGCTTCCTTCAGGGGAGGTCAGCATGAATCAGAGGTTTTGTGGTTTAGACTTTTCAAATAGACAGCCCACAGTGGCTTGTCTTTTGTTTAATTTGTTACAAGATCACACAAGATATTTTTCAACAAGAGTTTCAGAAGGGATCTTGGAAATCCACACACAAAAAACAGCTGAATCATCTAACCCAAACCAGTCCTGACCACATCTGACTGACAATAAATATCTGAGTCCTCTTTCTCTGGAGAAAGGTCTCTCAGAGATTCAGTTAGAAGTCCTGGGACAAAGTGAGTGCTTTCAGGGTGCCCAGGAAAGAAGAGCAGGACACCGAGAAACCCTGATTTTTTAATCATGAAGGAAAAGTCCAAATACTTTTCCTGTTCTGCATGTTTGGCAAGAGTCAAACTAGTGAGTGTAGAGATTTGCTTATTAGAAAAGACCAGGAAGCAATCCATCCCTGACAATCGTGACTTTTCAGGATCAGAATATTCCATCCAAACTCTCTCTTCCCTTACCACATTTTTGTCAAGGTACAGGCCAAACTAGTCTCTATCTCTGTCTCTCTCTCTTCCCCTTTCATCTCTCTTCTCTTTTTCCTTTTTCTTTCTACTTTCTTTTCTGGGCTTTTTCTTTGGCAGGGGGTGCAGGTGGTCATGTATGCACACACATGTGTGCACATAGTACGTGTAAGCATGCACATGTGTGTCTGTGGCTATGGAGGCCACAGAAGAAACTTGGGTTTAATGTCTCAGATAGCTATGAGCTTGTTTTCATGAGACTCAGTCTCTCCTTGGATCAGAGCTCCCCAAAGTAGACTACTGGCTGTGAGCTCAGGGATCTTGCAGTTTCTGCTGCCTCCCCTAGCTTATTTATTCATTGGCATAAGTTTTACATGAGTTCTGGAGGCGGAACGTAGTTCAGTCCCTTTACTAATGTAGCTTTCCCTGAGCTTCTTCCCCTTTCTTAGTTTTATTTTTTCTTTGCCGTCTCTCTTCCCTCCTCCTTCAGTTTTCCTTCTTCGGTTTCCTCTTCTCCTCCCTCGCCTCTTTCCCTTCTCCCTCCCCCTTTATTCTGCTTTGCCCTCTTTTTTTTAACTCAGCTCTGCACTTTACTCCCTAGGTCCCCAAGTCAGGCGCGGCTCCCTGTGACACAACCCTCAGGATAGGGTAGGGTTTGCTGAGATGTAAGCGCAAGGACAGTTTGCCTTGCTGATTTTTAACAGGATTGGCTTTCACACTGCTCCAGTCCTCAGTGTCGTCTCCAGGAGGAAGAACTGGAGGCTCACAGCAAGTGATGAGTCAATGGTGTTTTGACACAGTCTGTCTTCAGAGGAGAATCACATTTCATGTAGAGAGGTGTTTCCCTTTTTGAAAATTGCTTGTGAAATGTATGACTCATTGAGCCACTGCCAACAGCCAAAAAAAGTTCCTGAGAGCCCAGGGCAGACAAATCATGGCTCCTCTAATCTTTCAGAGTCTTGCTGAACCAGCTCTTCCCATTGAGGGGTCCAGAAAGCAGTGAGCGTGGAGATGGAAGCTCCCCTCACTCAATGCGTTCTGTGACTTAATCTTGGAAAATAATGGTACCAGCAGGCTGGGGCTCAAGGGGATAACACTGCTGTGGCTTGGCTCCAACCCTCCCTTAATTCTCTGGAAGCGTGGTTTTTCCAGTCTGTGGGGATATTTGAGGAATTTGTCATGTGGTAGACAGAGAAGGTGAGGGACACCTAACATACTGCTTATGGATCAAAAAAGACAGGTTCCTACAGCACTGTGCCTGAAGAACGTATTTCCTCCCTAGCTTTTTAAGGGGAAGCCACGGGGCAATTTTGAGGTTTCCTTAGTATGGCTGGGATCTTATCTTTGACAAAAGATGTCGCTCCAAATGTGGCCAAACATCTCCTTTTGGCCCTGTAGTAGGTTTCTATTTGTCAGTATGCCAACAGAGACATGTGGGAAATCCTTCAGGGGACGGAGGTTGAATTGAACGTCAAAATCACCAGCACTAAAGGAGCTCCAAGGACTAGAATTTAAGATGACCTGCATTGAACCATATTGCCTATATGCAAGCAGCCTGATTATAGTCAGTCTTCAACCGTGCTTCATCTCTGTGAGAGAGGTTGAAAAGCAACACCAAGAGTCTTGCCACTCTAACTATTTCCCAGTCACGTAGGAAAGATCATTCTACTATTTATACTTATTATTTGAAATACTGGGGACTGGAACTAGGGCCTCAAATATGCTAGGTATGTAATCTACTAGTGAGCTATATCAGCAACCTTATTTACGCTTTCTATTTTGAGACAGTCTTACTGAATTGCCCAGAGTAGCTTTGAACTCACTCTATAGCCCACACAAGCCTTGGATTTATAGTCCTTCTACCTCAGCCTACCAGGCATCTGGGATTACAGATTTGCAACTCCAGGTCCTGGTGAGAAAGATTATTCTGATGACCTCACTGCCTACTGGAGAGTGAAAACTCAGAAAGAGGCTTCTGCGGCCGAGACCAAGTAGGAGATTTCAGCCCCTAGCAACAGATTGTAGACCATATGATGAGGCTTTTTTTTTTCCTAGGGCAAGCTATGCATTGAATTCTAAAAAGGAATTTTATTTACTTATTTTTAACTAGGAAGCAAAACAAATATTTTTGGAATATGAGTTGTACAAGTGTGAAGCTGAAACCAGAGAGTAATTGGCAGAGCATTTCAACAGCCTTGTCTCTGAGAGCGAAGTTCAAAGCCACCTGTCACCGCTCTAGGACGCTTCTGAGTGACTGAAGCGGTGTCTGCGAAAGATCTTTCCCTGGTGACAGTTCAGATTTCTCCCAAGCCTCTCGTCTGCCCTTGTTGCTATGTGTACTTTCTCAGAAGTCCCTTGCTTCCCTGTCTTCTGCTCACATGAGTCCTGGATGAAAAGTCATTCTGCTCCACTGAAAACTTTTTGAAATTATGTGTTTGTTTAGTCGTTTTAAAACGTCCATACATATTTTGCTTGTGGGCCTCCTATACTCTGTCAGTGTGGAGAGAAACATGCGGAATCCAGGAAGATTTTCCGGCTATCTATTTCCAGACAGATCATTCTGTGTGTACGTCAAAGCTGCCATCCTCTCCCAAGATCCACAGCGGGGTTCTTAGTTAAATATGGCTCACTGCACTTCTTTCCAGCCATGGCCGAGGCTGAAAAGAATGCTTTTTCTGTTGTATCTCTAGACTCAAGACTCCAGGAAAGTATTTTATCTTTCCTTCCCCCTTTTCCGGCTTCCCTTTCCCCCTTTCCCCTTTAACCTCCTCATCTTTCTTTCCTCTCCCTCATTCTTACCTTCCTTGATTTGTTAAGACAGGGTTTTACTATGGGAGACTAAGCTGATCTCAGAATTCTTCTGTCTCAACCTCTTTTGTGCTTAGATTGCACACATACCTCATGTGCCATTTTTCTATAGGGCCACATGGCTTTTCTTCAATGTAATAGGAGGTGACAATATCTTTAATAGATGTACTTCTTCTCTCTAACCTGAGGGTCTTTAATTCATTTTTCAAGCTGTACAGTCCCCTTAGAAAACATATTATACTGACCAGGAGACAAACTTGGACACTGGAATAGAAAGCATGCGTGCGTGCAGGACACACACACACACACACACACACACACACACACACACACACCAAAAAAAGCAAAAAGGGAAAAAACACAACAACAAATAAAACAATAACAAGAAAACACCTCGGCCAGCACTGTTCTACACTGCTATGCTGGGCACAGAATGGAACAAAGACGTCTGGCTAAAGAAGAGATGACCATGCTTCTTTCCTATGTCAAGGAACAGGAATGCCAAGGGTTGCAAAGTGGAAGAAGTGGAGTCATTGTGTTGAAATCGTGTTGGCGGCAAACAGAGACTTTCAGTTTGTAGTGAATTTACACTGTTACCAGGGATGGAAAGAAACAATGAGAGTTTTATGAGATGTGTTTACACACCCAGAAAACACATTTAGCTCTGTGAAGCAGCATGCTGCAGCAAATATTTGACATTCAGTTAGGTTCCTCAAAATAGTTACCTTCCCAGTGGGTCAGCAAGTTCTGAATGTTTCCCAGTCTTTCCAGGTACCCAGAGCCATAAATCCATATTTAATTAGCTTTGAATGAAATGTTAAAGATGATCGGCTCTTTGTGCTAGAAATGAAACCAAAGTGGGTCTAAGTTGATTTATGTCTAATTCAGAGTTGTAGTTTAATTAAAGTTCCGTACTGAATTTTAAACATTTTCCTGGCAGAGCCCTTCCCACAATATTCAAATGTGGAGCCTTCTAGCTAAGGAGTCTCCGTGTTCTGTCTTTGCCACTGTCCTCCTTATGTTTACGGAGTCATCTCAACATTCCTAACTGGCTTCTTTCCCATTAAATCATTGATTTCTCAGTGACTTACATTATGAAGCTCAAGTATAATATGTGTGTCTTTTTTTTTTTTGCTTAATGGATATCTTATTTTTGAATTTTGTCTATCTTTTTCATTTAATTTTCACATGTGGGAGGGGATATGTGATGTTCCGAGTTTAAGTTTAGGGGGTGGAAGAGATGATATAACAACTGAAAAATTAAAGAAAATGAGTTTTAAAATTGTGGTAGGAGGTAAATTGAGATAGCAACTGGAAAGTGGAATTTAAATAGTATATGTAAAAACTTCAAATTTACCATGAAAATCTTCATGGTTATGAAACTTTTACATGGAAAAATATTTACATAAAATATTTCTTCTATCACCTTCTCTTTCCCACACCAAAAAGCGAGTTAAATTACGATTCTATTTCTATAAAAAAATTAAAAGTCAATCTATTAAAAGAAAAATAATTTCAAGAGCAATTGAATGAATTGATTTTATTTATTCAGTTTTTGTTTTCTTCATGTATGTCTACCTGCAGATATACTACTTAGATTATTTTAGACATAGCATGTATATTTATGCATTAGATGATAGACAGATAGCAGACAAACAGACAGATAGATAGATGATAGATGATTTTGCTATTTCTCATTGTTAGAGTAATGTTATCATCTGAACCTTGAATTAGTCCCCTTAATCCTGGTATATATTTTGTGCTTTAGATAGATAGATCAATAGATAGATAATTTCACTATTTCTCATTGTTAGAGTAATGCTATCATTAGAACCTTGAGTTAGCCCCCTAAAACCTGGTCACACTTTGGTACTATCGTTGTAGAGCTTTGTGAAGCCAGGCCTGATGGACGATCATCAGATGCAGTTTCAAAATAATGGTCTTGAAAGACATGATGGGAACCTATTCATTCTTTTCTCTCTTTTGCATTCTGGTTAAACTGTTTGTAGCTTCTAAGACGTGGCCACAGAGTTCCTGCTATGACGTGTTTTCTCACAACAGGCCTACAAGCAACTCTCCCAACTAAGCATGGGCTGGAATCATAAAAACCATGAACCAGAATGTATCTTTTCAGTGTATGGGTTTATTAGGTTCATTATTAGTGACAGTGGTAAGGTTGACTCTTTAGGGCAGATGTTCCCAACCTGTGGATGCGACCCCTTCGGGGGTTGCATATCAGATATTGTGCATATAAGATATGTACATTCCAATTCATAATAGCAGCATGGTTATGAAAGAGCCACGAAATAATTTTGTAGCTGTCAGTCACCACAACATGAGGAATTTTATTGAAGGGTCGCAACACTAGGAAGGTTTAGTGTGTAATTATATCTCTCCTGTGACTTCTATATCTTAACCAGAAGGGAAATCCCCCAACTACTCCTTAAAAAGATTTTTATTTTATGTGTGTGAGTGTTTGCCTTCATGTACATATGTGTGCCATGTGCATGTACATATGTGTGCCATGTGCATGCCTGCTGTCCACAGAGACCAGAAGAAAATCTCAGTTTCCCTGGAACTGATGCTACAGATAGTTGTGAGCAGTCGTGTGGGTTCTGGGACTGAAAATGAGTTCTCTGCAATGCAAGCAAGTGCTCCTAATTGCTGAGCCATCTTTCCAGTGCTTCCAGAGACTTTTTTTTATTGATTTATATTGAGCTCTACATTTTTCTCTGCTCCCCTTTCTGCCTCTCCCCTCCCCTTCAACCCACTCCCAAGGTCCCCATGCTCCCAATATATGCAGGAGATCTTGTCTTTTTCTACTACCCATGTAAATTAGAAGACTTTTAACACATCATTTTAAGTATGTCTCCATTTATGTAGTTGCTTCTTTATTAATTTCTCCAGTCACTTATTTTTGGTTTGTTGATAGTCTCACTATGTAGTCCTCTCATTTGTGTCCATCCTCCTACCGAAGCTTCTTGAGGGTTGGGGCTACAGGTATGTATAGCCATACCTGGTTTACATCTCCTTTTTATGAAATCAGGGTCAGTGAGATGACTCAGAAAGAAAAAGCCCTTGCAGAGACATCTAGTACCCTGACATTGATCCTCAGAACCCATGTAAAAGCCAGATGTGGTGACACAAATCTGTAGTCCCAAAGCTTTTAGATGAGAGGTGGAGACAGGAGAATCAACCAGAAGCTTGGAGGCCAGTGTTCTGAGGTACATAGTGCAGCAGCAGAAGCAAGAGGGACCCTGCCTCAAAACAAGGGATCATACAGAACTGACTACCAGAACGTTGTCGACTGAGCTACACAAGCTGTAGCACATATGTGCCCATATTAACACATCAGTAGCAGCAGTTTCTACAGACGGGGATGTGGGGTTTGAAGGCCATAGGAAGTCTGTGTCAACCTGTCAGTGTTAGCTTCAGACATTTCAGCTTATGGTCTGTGAATGCACTCCTCAGGAATGAATGACCCACTTAGAGTGTTCTTTCTAAAAGTATGTGGGTTGATTTCTTTTACCTGTGTCTGTTTATATGTTGCAAAGACTGGTTACATTTGCTGTATGCATAAAATCCAAAAGCAAGTGAAATAATTCAGTAACATCTATAAATAATATACGATTGTGTGTGTGTGTGTGTGTGTGTGTGTGTGCGCGCGCATGCATGTGTGTGGTGTATGTGTACACGTAAGTGCATGTATCTTTGGATACCTCAAGAAGAAGCTGGATTCCCTTTGCCAGTTTGAAGCTGGATTCGCGTTGCCAGTTGCGAGTTGCCTGATGTGTGCTAGAAACTGAACTAGGGTCCTCTGTAAGGACAGTATAAGCTCTGGTTCACATAGCTACCTCTTTAGCACCTATAAATAATATTTTAATACATTTTAAAAATAATCCTAGTGAATTCAATAAACAACACATCAAACTGTTAACTGAAGACAGCATCATTATTATATTCTATTTGTAGTTCCAAAGTTGCTGGCTCAGGAAAATATTTACATCAAAAAATACACTGTTCTGTTTTCTATTTTTATATGATCTCTAATATTTAATATTAATATTTCTATGTTTCTTTGCATTTTCCTCACTTTGCTTATGTATGTACCATGTGCAGAAGGGTCCTCTTTTACCTTTATAAGTTTTAGTCTTATTAGCTATGTGACCTTACGTAGTTTTTCTGTTCTCCACCGTTCCATCTGTAACATGACAATAAAATTACTGCCCACACAAGATTATTGGGATGATTCACTCAAATTATACATTTTAAACACATAGGTCAATGGCATACAAAAACTGTTAGTATTGTGCCAGCAAGATGGCACACTAGGTAAAACTTCTTGCTATCATGCTTGACAACCTCAGTTTGAGCCTCACGATCCATAAGGTAGAAGACAAAAACTGACTCCAGAAAACTGTCTTCTGCCCTCCAGATGTGTGGCACATGTGTGCTCCTCCCACCACAACAAATAAATAAATATAATAAAGCAATTGGAAATATTAGTTCTATATAATTTTGATTTTTTATCTTTAGTATTTCATTGTTGTCTGTTTTTATGATACTATATTTTTGGTTTAATTAAAAGCAATTTTTTTTGTCAACCATTTATAGTGTTTCGAATGAGGAAACTCACACCATCATACTCCCTACTAGTATGATCATTGATTAGCATTCTCTAACTCCTGCAGCAACTGCATTATAAGGTCTCTAGTTCTTGATTTGATTAGCATTTTCTCAAATGCTTGAGGTGAGACAGCAGAATAAAAGAGTTACCTCTAAGGACAAAGAGAACATTGACCACTGTTCAGTCCCTGAGCTCTAGACTTTTAGAGAATCGACTAAACGACGAAATGGAAAGACTTGGAAAAGTGGCCCCTAGAGTGAGCATTGACCTCAATAAAATTCTACTTCTTTTAGGCTAAGCATTAAATTATCTTCTAAGTTCTCCTTTCAAATGCCAAAACCTATCTTAACCGTGGCACAGACAAGTGCCAAGTCAGTGGTTCTCAACCTTGCTAATGGTGAGACACTCTAACACAGTTCTTCAAGTTGGGGTGACCCCCAAACATACAATTATTCAGTTACTACGTCAGAACTGTAATTTTGCTACTGTTGTGAATTGTAATGTAAATATCTCATATGCAGGCTGTCTGCTATGTGACCTTCAAAGGGGCTGCCAAGCCCGGATTGAGAACTGTTGATTTAAGTAGACCAGAGATGGTGACTAGTGAGTGAAGGACACCTCAGGTCTTAACAGGATAGTTATCTAACTTGGATGAAGCATCCATTAAATCTAGCAGGGTAGTGGTGTCTGGATATACACAGAAAGCAGCGATAAGGTAAGTGGCAGCTAGAATGGCAAACAACCTGGAGTCATCCATGAAGAGTCTGAATGTGATGCTGTCTTGGGTTGAACTGTGGTCATATCTGTGAGGGATTGCTTTAAATTAATTGTTATAAGAAGATCAAGCCCGTTGTGGATGGTGCCATTCCCTCGGCACGGGGTCCTGCATGGCGTGATCACGCCAGCCAGTATGCAAGTGAATAGTTTGCAGGTGACCAGTTATTATTTTTGATCCTCGTCCCTTTGTTTACCGAGGCATATTTCTATGTTTCCTAGATTTTTTTTCACGTTTATCCTTCACTTCTCTCTCCTCAGTACATCTAGGGAATCATCTGGAATCAAACTTCTGCTCTTTCCTATCACACTGAACACAAAGTCTTCTTAAGGAAAAATATGCAGAAGTGGAGATCAGAGGAAAACACGAGGAAGTCACTTCTCTTTTAGTGTCGTATGGGTCCCAGAGATTGAATTCAGTTTATCAGACTCAGTGACAAATGCCTTTACCCGTTGACTTATCTCTCTGGCCCTCACAAGTGTTTTCCAGGCTGGGACTGAACATGTCTTACAGCACCATCCACTGCATTTAAGACAGTGTCACATATGGAACTACACAGAAGTACCTCATGTGTATAACAAATAACAAACATGTAATTGCTCTTCCATGAATTAGGTGTTGTTCTTGTTCTTTTTGTGACACATTATTAAACAAAGGAGTCAGAAATCACTACCTTTGGTGGTCATGACAGAGAAATAAGAAACACAGAAGATGTTGTTGAGACATGTGGAATATAAAATACAAGAAGTCACACTTGACAGTTGAGAGCATCTTGCTGGGGTGGCTGCTACTTAATTACTTTATTAAGACTCATAGAAGGCTGAGAAAAACCACTGATTCCAACCTGTTTTGTGATTTCTGCAATATATAGTCAAAGAGCCTGTATGCCAGCCAATGACTCAAAAGAAACAATGAAATACACTTAATGCATGATTTTGGTTTTTTGCAGTCTAGAATCTACTCTAACCAGAAAAGTTTAACATTTCAAGAGTAGGGTTTGATATATTCAGATGAAAGATCAAGTGCAATTGGTTATAACTGCTCATATGATCTAGAAAGTGAACCTCCAAGTACTAGTGCGTGTATTATAATATGTACCCTATGCATTTATAATGTGTTCTATAATAATATAATGGCAATTGCTTAGCAGGTAACTCCCAAACATGAATTCTCATTTTGAAGATAAAATCCAAGCCCTGTTCTGCTTTATCTTCCATATGAAGCAACAGGGACTACAAATAAGTTGAGTTTGGGTGTAAGCATTTCCCCGTGACCTATCCACTATTGCAGAATTACAGAAAATGCTTCTTGAATTAAACTAGATTCCCACCCATACTCATCAGGCAGCTATTGACCAAAGCCTAAGTGTTTAAATCAGTGGGCAAAGCAGGATGCCCAGAGTCTTTTACAAAGCTGATATATTAATTAGGTTGTTTATTTTCTCTTAGTGCCTGAGGCTAGAAATCCGAGATTAGGATGTGAGCAGCATTGGTTTTTCTTGACTTGTATATGCCCATATTTTCCTATGTTATCACATGGGCTCCCTTCTGTGAATGTGTCTTATTTGCCTTAAAAATAACTTTAAATTTCTTGTTGTATGGGAGCTGGAGTTGGTGCATGCATGCCATGGTGGTGTGTGGAGGTTGGAGGACACCACAAGAATACTAATTCTCCCTTTCCACCGTGTGGGCTTCAGGGATGGTACTTGGGTTACACTTGGCAGCAAATGCATTTCCCTGTGAGCCATCTTGCTGGCGCCTAAGGCTGTCTGCTTGTAAGACTATCAATTACACGATGTTAGAATCCGCACAAACAACCCATTTTGTTTATAGCCACTTCTATTACGGTCCTGTCTCCAAATACGGTCACCTTCTCAGCCCATAAGAATTTGATTTTCACCTGGCAGTGGTGGTGCAGGCCTTTAATCCCAGCACACGGGAGGCAGAGGCAGGTGGATTTCTGTGAGTTCGAGACCAGCCTGGTCTACAAGAGCTAGTTCCAGGACAGGCTCCAAAGTTACAGAGAAATTCTGTCTTGAAAAATGAAAAACAAACAAACAAAAATAAAAATTTGAATCTTCAACTTATGGACAAAATTCAGTCCATAACTAGTTTAATATGTAAAACAACAGAATAAATAAGTGGAAATGCTTGTAATGACAGAATTATAGACATTTGTGTAAATTGCTTGAAACGGTTCGTAGACTACAAAGGGGGTATTTTAGGGGTGGAAATGAGAAGCGTCCTGTGGCAGTTCAGACCAAAGTGATTTTATTCTTCATCATATCTTCTTTGACAGAGTTTGGCATAAGACACAAACAGAGAACCTCTCATTTCCCAAGTTGCATTAGAGAAAAGTTATCTATCGTTTCCCAGTGTCTGTGAAGAAGAGCAAGGACGAATAAGACCAAAGGCAATAGCTGTACTGTCTACTCTTCAAAGTCAGCATTGTCCGGCAGTGTGTGATTCGAGCGTTTGCTGAGTCATGGCTGGGGCGGCAAAGAATGGGGAGAGTTTTAGGCCCCTTATTGCCACCTGCTTCATATTCTCTATCGAGAATCATCCTGAAAGGTATGCTCACATCTTGTCTGTGTAATTTTGCAACCTGTAGCAACCTGCTCCTGTTTTGCATAAAGTTTGTAATCAGAACATCATGCCCACAAACTAGAAAAGCCTGCCATGAATTACTGTGTGTGGTTAACAAAACAAAAAACTGATGGCAGAGATAGCTTATGAAAGTAGTGTGTGTTTGAGATCATTTGTATCATTATATAGTAAAGGGGAAAGAAAACTTTCAGTAGACTCTTCTTCCGACTCTGAGTGTTGTGACACCTTTACAACAAAAACAAAAAAATCACCCCACGTAATCAAGAACAGTGTACAGAACTACGTTGTAACTTTCCTGTGCTCCATTAAGTAAACAAATGAGTCAGTCCATGCACAGGGAAACAATGACTTATGGTACTTAAGGGTGGTGCATTTACCTACATCATTTGTTTTTGCATTCCTTACCACCATCCCAGAGGTTCTCATGGCAAAGGGACTGAAGGTAATAGGTGAGATTGATCCAGTAGCTCAAAAATTGTATGGGTCGTTTACCATGGGCAAGTCAGATAGTCCTATGAGACCTGAAAGTGAGACACACGGTGGCTTTTAAGCGACTAATTATGAGTGTAAGAACAATCATTGTGAAAAATTAAGAAGATAAAGGTGGTAGCTCAGCAGTTGAACACTTCACCAGCATGTTTCAGGGCCCGTGTTCAATCCCCAATATTACACAACCAACGAATTGTTGTTTTCATATTTTTAAATAGGCTGGAGGTCTTACTCTGTGTGTGTGTTCATACCTGCCTCTGTGTTTATGTGCCTGTGTGAATGTGTGTGCATGTGTCTCTGTGTGTGACTGGTTTGGAACAGGAAGCTGTAAAGACATACAGCTAGCTGTTACTGCCATGCTGTTTGAGTGAAGTCCTTTTCTCATACGGGCAAGAAAGAAATGAAACATCTTGAGTGTCATGACGCCTCTAACGAAAACTTCTGGAAGGATCTCAAAGTAGAGCTGATGTCCTTTACCACAGTTCTGTAAGCAAAACAGAAATATCACCAACTCAACTCCTGGGTCCAGTTCGTTCCAAATCACTGGTCCTTGTCTCCCTGGTCTGTGGGTATGGAGAACTGGGAGCATGGGACAGGAGTGACTTCCCAGGTGAGAAGTAAACTGGACCAGATGTGCTCCAGAGGTGCAGTCTGGCATTCTGCTTTCTCTATTAAGAAAGAAGAATTCTTCCCCACAGTCCTTACATCCTTTTTTCCTTTCTGCACACTCCATCATTGGTTAAATGATTGATTAAATGACTGAAGCTAATTAAGCATGGCCCTCTGATGTCAGACCATCATTTCATTGGCTCTTCATCACAAAACAACACTGCTCTCATTCCAAACCCCAAGCTTGAAATTCACCGGTTTCCTCTTACTCTCGATTTCTGGTCAAGTAAAATCTAAGAACTCGCTGATGGTGCCATAAGACTCTGGTTGAACTTCAGTGGCTGTGGATTCTCCTTCCCTCCCTCTTTTACTCTGTGTTTCATTGCTGCTGCGGGAGCTCCTTCTGCACCTTCAGCCAATGGCTGCTGAAAGATCATGCCCCAATGGGCTGGTATCTCAGCGGCTGCTGGCTGAAGGAGTGGAAGGAGCTCCCGCAGCACATTGCTTTGGGTGTTGTGACTTTAACAGAGAGTTCTTGAACTGGGACAGGGAAACCCACTGTAGACATACTGACTCCCAACCCCACCACCCTTGGGTGTGTGTATGTGTGTAGGAGGTGTATAGGGCCGGGGACAACCTTAGGTATCATTGTGCAAGTGACATCCATATTTTATTTTCTTTTGAAACATAGTCTTACATTGTTCTATAATTCCCGTTTCTACCTTCCCATGATCACAAACGTGTGTCACGACACACTCAGCTTTTTCATAGACGTTCTGGGAAACAATCTTAGGCCTCCGTACTTGCAAAGCAAGCGGCTTATCAATTGAGCCATCTCCCCAGCCCCATGTGCTTTGTGAGCGTATAGCCACAAAGCTGAGGTTGCTGAGCAAGTTTTATAATAAACTTTTAACCCACGAGGATTCAAGAGGACTGATGCGTTCAGGAACTGCCCTGAGCAATGAGTTTATGCAAATTATCCCATGGGAGGCCCTGCAGGATCTGATGGGGCCAGTAATTACAGTGTCAACCTGGCAATTCCAGAGATACAATTTGTGGAATGCAGGCCTTCCTCCTCCTCCTTTAAGCTACCAAGCAATAAACAGTCATTTTTGATAATTGCCAAAGAAGGGCCTTCACTGGGGAGCCATGGGGTATGAGACTGTGGACCCCGTGTCTCAATGAGGAGGGCACTTGGCTGAGTTTCTTTTTTTTGTCTCAGCTCTTATTTCTGCATCTCTTGTGCATGATTCTCCTCCACCATCGCCCACAGTGTCTCCGTGGCTCCAAAGCCACCTTCTGGGCTCCACATTTGAAAGGAAGAACAATGTCTATTTTTGTTTCCTCTCTTCCTCTCACACCCAGTTTAATGTGATGCCACAAATATGGCTAGCTGTTTGGAATAATTTGCAGAATTTAACATTGCAGGCAAGCTCCATCCTTGCAGTGTGTATTTTGAGTATTTTCTCATGAGTGTCAAGATTTTATGCATTACAGTATGCTCATGATATTTCTCCATGCTTTATTTTGGGCATGATAAAATCTGTAGCAATTAGTTTCTCACACGTCTATTTTGTGCTGAAGAATCTGTTATTTGCTCCTCGGGTGGTTTCTTTGATTCTACCTTTACCACGACTGTCTTTACGCCCAGACTGATGCTCTCTCTGTGGGTTTGGCAGCTCTCCTCTGGCTTCTGGCTTCTAGGCTCTGCTCAGCCTTTTCAAATGCAACTTGGTAAGATGTCAAGTACAAATTAAGATGAAGCTATAGGTTGGTGAACTTTAAACATGAGTTAATATTTTTTTTAAAGTGCTTATACCAACAGGAAATGAGATAATGTATGCACGATGATAATGTGAATATTGCAATTCATATTTTAATCTTGTCTAAATGTGTGTATTATTTCTGTCACAGGAACCAGAAAGAGAATAGAAGTCAGTTGTTTGGGACCCTATATGTAGATCATAGTTGATCTGGAGGGGATAATTCAATTGTAGCTATGTGCTGATTAATAATGAGATATGATCTGAGAGATAATCTGCTAGGTGACTTCATTTTGTGAACACTATGGTGTCCTTATAAAAACTTGAATGACGCAGGTCAGCCCTTCTGTGCAACATTTTGATACAGCCAAATGGGAGGAAACAGGAGATCTTTCATTTGTTTCTGCAACAAAAAAGAAAACTCTTTTACAATAAAGTTTATATATTTATATGCATATTGTATATATAATTAGAAGAAATACACTTTTTAAAAGAGTTTGGTTTTAATTATATGTATATGTGGGGCATGTACATGTGAATGTCGGTACCTGGGGAAATCAGAGGGGGCATCAGATCTTCTGGAGCTAACGTCATAGGCAACTATGCGCTACCTACATGAATGCTGGGGACTGAACTCAAGTGTTCCACAAGAGGAGTGCTTCTTAAGATACATTGTGAGAGGGACCCATTGAATTCACTTGAAAAAATGGCTAGAAGTATAGTGCAGCAAATAAATAAGCCGCAAACCTCATCATTTATTATTACTATCTCACACATACCATACATACTTGTGGAAGCCAGACTTTCCTACAACTGGGAGAAACACAAATTATTGACATAGTCATGGCTAATGAGATTGGCAGCTGCAGAGAAATACCTGACACAGACACCTTAAAGGAAGATTTATTGTGGTTCATGGTTGCTGTGGCTTCCAGGTACAGGCTTTGTTGGGTCTGACCTATAGCAGCATGGAGGCAAGAGTATGCGGCAGAGGCTACTCACTTCATGGAAGATAGGAAGCAAAGAGGAAAGAAAGGAGTAGGGGACCAAGTAAAACCTTCAAATGTACTCACGCAGTGACCTTCTGCCTAGCCAAATTAAACCTTCCAATATTTCCAGTACCTCTCCAGATAGAGTCACCAGCAGGAAAACAAATTATTAATACATGTGTTATTGATGGAGGAGAGTACTTCTTATCTAAGCTGTACCAACACTAAGATGGCTATGATGTTTCAAGGGAGTCTAATCTTATGGACCGCTTCTTTATACGTACTCTAAAAGTATCTGCTCACTCTGAGATGTGGGGGGACATTTTCACACACCCTCAATTCTTTGAGTTCTTACTCCTATGTAAGACACAGCCTATTTATTTCTAGGATGTTTCACGGCCTTTATAGTCTTAACGTTTTTCAGGAGATACCCCCACACACGGGGATGAGGCTCAGTGACCACCTACTCAGCAGCAGGTAACTACAGCCACCTAATAGGTCAGTTTCTCCGTGAGCGTCATGCCCTTTCACACAGCAAAGCCAACCATTCAGTGGGCTGTAACTGACACTGGCCTGGAAAGAGCATAAGAAGCCCTGGATTCTAACCAGCAAAGCTTTAGTGACTGATTGCACCCAACGCAAGCCACTTAACAAATCCTCTGTGCTTGGCCCCTTTCAGCTGAGAGGTAGATTGCTTTTGCATGAATTAATTAATTGGTAGGAGAAATGAACCTAAAGTATTGAGCATGCAGAGTAGTTTTCTATCATTGATCCTTTTCTCCAGACTATTTTTTTTTGCATTGTATTTTGTGATAGGGTCTCACTGAGTTGTCCTGACTATGTTGTCTAGACTCTCTTAGACCTTGTCAAAGTCCCGCCTCAGACTCCTGAGCAGCTGAGATTACTGGCCGATATGATAAGGCCTGGGGAGAGGCCCATTAATTTTTAATTCCGACCACGTGTTATGTTATATAACCTTAGCCCCCAAATATTGCTGCTTTAGTTATTCATAACTGTTCATTAGGATTTTAATTGGTAAAAATGCAGTGTTAACATGTATTAGAACTTGGCTCTTGCAGCATCTGGGGATCGAGTTTTAGATGAGCTAAGGGTAATTTGGAGCTTTTGTCGTGGCATCTGTGGGCCATTATTTTTAGTATCAAGGTCTTTACTCTCTGGAGGCAACTTGAATCTTATAAAATCACAATAGCTGTCATCATAAAATATATTTTCTAGGGAAAGATGTTAGAGATACCCAATGCTGCATTTAGTTTTAGTTTCTAGTCTGATACTTAAAAAAAAAAAAAGTTGCTTCACTAACGTTTTCTACTAGGAAAATATTTCACAGAGTTGTTGAATTCAAACAAATAATATCTTACTATCTTAAATGTCTGTATCATAGTGATATCACATGTCTCTCTGGGAATATTATAAATACAACAATACAAACAATACTTTCTTAGCATGTAGAAGGCATTTGTGTCAGGAGCTTGTTTATATATTTATTTTTTGTTATCGCTATTTTTGTGTATACTTTTATGTTTCTGATGAAATACAATTTCATTATTATTTCTAGACAATGGGGTATTTATTTAATGTTCTTTTTTCTTGTGTATATATATATGAGTTGTTGCATGTTTATATATGTGTTTGCTAGCATGCTTTTGTGTGGAAGTGTGTGGAAGTCTGAAGTTCGTTTCAGGTGTCTTTTCTGATTGCTCTCTTCCCTTATAAACTGAGGCAAGGTCTCTTGATGAACTGAGAAGTCACAGGCTCTAGCTAGCCTGGCTAACAGCTTCCTTCAGGGATCCTCTGTGTCTCTCTCCCATGAGTAGGGATTACAGACATACTGCCAGGCCCATTGGACCTCAGCTATGTTTGCTGAGGATCAGGACTGGAGCACCCTTTGAGCAGCAAGTACTTTACCTGCTGAGCCATCTTCCTGCCCCCTAGTGAGGGGGATTTCTGAATGAGGTTGCAGTTTCATGGCAAGGAGCTTTGGAAGTTCTTTGTGCTCTGAAATAACTCTGCTCACGTGTTTTGTTTTTCAAGACAAAGAGGAGATGAGCAGATGGAAATATATATATATATATATATATATATATATATATATATATATATATATATCTCACATCAGCAACCACAAAGCTGGGTTGTGCTGGATGATGTGTGAGTGTACAAACTTGAAGGTGCTGATGCCTAGGTACTGTGCTTCCCAAGCAGACACAGGAACAGTGGGTGGGTGGCAGGTGCTTCTGTAATTGGGCTGCACTGTCCTGCATTGGTCCTATTCCACCTCATCTGTCTGGGAGAAGGTTTTGCCAGTTAATGGGACAAGAAGGAAAATCTCCCTTGAACCATTCCATATGTGAAACCGTTTTCCACCATTTCATAAGGTGATTAAAGTCTGGTTGTGCACACCATGTTTATCCAGGTGAAGGTTTTCCTGGCGTGTGCATTTTTACCTACATACTTAAACAAAGGTTTGCCGCACTTTAGAAAAAGAAAACAACAGAAAGAAAAGCACAAAGCCAAACCAATTCCCACTGTCTAGGACCCATGTTTGTGCCAGCTTAACACTGTCAGTTTGAAAAGACATGGTCCAAAAAGAGGGCAGCCCAGGGATGGTCAGCAAGCTACAAGAGATGCTCAGAGTCCACAGTCTCCATGGCAACAGAGGGCTTATTTTCCCCTGTGGTATTTCACATCACTTTAGATTTGTAAGATTGGGCTGCAGATTAGATCCTTAAAGATCCCTGCTTTGTGTCTTGCTCAGCCTTTTCTGTTTAAGGTAAAGCAAAGAATTAGTCCTCATTTTAGCACCAAGAATGAATTCCTTGAGATGTCCAATCTAAAAGGTGGATAGTGGGGGCGGAATGGGACTCTATCCCCCACAAGCAAAGTCTCTGCAATGAAATGATGAAGAAGACTGACAGAATAAGTTCTAGCCCCATGTAGAAAGATGTACAAGGAACCTAGTGCTGTGCAACACTGGTCCTATGATGACTAGGTGATGGATATTAGATCTGGGGCAGGAGATTTACTATACAACACCCATATTATAACTAAGAAGACTTGGCTTTTCCAGTATGCTCTCTGAGTAGGACTTAAGAGATAGCTAGGCAATTGATCTTAAAAGATTTGATTAAAATAAATGGGGAAGGGTGGGGCATTGAAATTGGCAGGGAGATTGAAAAGATGACCAAAACCCAAGAACAATAGTGCTGGAACCTGAAGAGCTGTGTAGGTGGCTAAAACCAGAATAACTGCATTGCTTATAGATTTAAGAAAGGCAAAAGTGACTTTAGTGGCTATGATTGGGAGAAACAGAAAGCAGTAAGTCTCGCTATGTGGAACTTCATAATAAACTTAAAGATGATTTAAGCATAAAATTGATCCACATCCAGGCAGCATTCTGGACCCAAGGTGGTTCTAAACTCAGCGTCCATATACATGTGATGTGTGCAGGATACATTTATCCTGAGGAAAAGGGTAACATACAGGGACAACCTAATTGACTGTTGTAGACAGGCTTTTAATATGTAGATAAGGCATTAAACAGTGAGATATTTAGCATGTATGAACATGGATTATAATTGGTTGAGAATTAGTTATTTGTTAGAGAACTGAGAACAGTAGTGTTGATTGTCAACTTGGGTGACTCTGGAGCAACTGAGAGACATGTGTCTGTGAGGGCACTTCCAGGAAGAGGTGATCAAGACAAGACCCACCCCTAGACTAGGCAAGCCCAGTGGCAAACCTGTGCTGTTTGTCCTGCCCGTGTTTGCGTCTTGCTGCTGAGTGTGTCTATCCTGCTGCTGCTGCTGCTGACATGTCTGCCACGCTTCACGGACTTCAGACCTTAGTTTCTTCACTTTTCCATGGACTGAGAAGCTTAGAGAGAAGCTCTCTAAGAAGCTGCCAAGTCTTCAGCTTCAGACTGAATGTCCTGAGACATCCAGTTTCACGAACAGAGAGACTATCTGTTTCTCAACTGCTCAAGTGAGCGCAGAGTCATTGAACTACCCATCCCCTATTGGACAAACCAATCTACTAGATTCCTTCAATGGTGTCCATTCTCCTAACCCTCCTCCTCTAGAGAACCTTGACTACTACAAGAACATCCTCTTAAATCAAGTTCCAGGTTATTTATAGGCTAAATTAAGTTGGTGTTCCCTGTAGACAGAGGCAGATTTACACCAGATTTTATTACTCAGGTGTAGAGAAAGACTAACGTCGAATGCATCAACTCAATGAGCACATGTTATTTATAGGAGGCCAGCAGATGACAGGGCGTGGAGTTGTTGTCTACTATTTTGCTCCTTGTTTTATCATGAAAAACAAGATAAAAACATCGCCTTCGATCAACAAGGATACAATCATTCAGCGTGAGGGAATTCATTTGGAATTCACAATAGATAAGGAGACAGAGCCATGGGCAAGCTTGCATTGCATTCTTGGGATTCTGTTGCCAAACCATGCAGGAATTCTCCCAACACCTCTGACACCAGATGTAGAAAACTGAAGAAAGGCAAGTGGACTTGAATGTCTGCTGTGCTGGAAGTCAGTGCTGGAAGTTCAATTGGGCAAGGCTGGGCAGCTGCGCAGTTTGTGGAAGACATAGTTTCCATGAATTCCAGGTTTATTGAGGAAGCACCAACAAATGGGGTGGGACACTGGCAGAGGCCTGAAGTGGGACTGGCTTCACAGCATGCAGCCACAACCAGGAGGACTCCAATGCAGAGGAAGCACACACTGACTATAATACTTTCTCTTTGCCACGTGGACATTCTTAATAATTTTATCATCAAGTTTGTGCTTTGTGAAGAAAAGACTATGACAATGGCAGGCACAGAACCTGCAAATTCAACTCACGTGTCTTTTTCTGACTCTAATACCATACTTCCCCTTGTTGGTTACATGAGAATCCTAGCTTTCTGCCCTATCATCTGGTGGCAAAAGTCATAGAAACTTTGTGATTAAATCAAGCCCAGGGATAGGGCAATCAATGCCTTGTGTTGTTATCTGGATCCTTTTCTCTACAATGGTCCACAAAGTATAGGTAACGTTTTTTGAGAGGTGAATCAGCCAGTATTTTGCAATATACCTGCTCTGGTCATCATCAAAGGTTAGATTTTTGTCCACCACAACTTTAGAATTCAAATATAAAGTGTATATATATATATATATATATATATATATATATATATATATATATAGAGAGAGAGAGAGAGAGAGAGAGAGACAATCAAGAAACTCTGAAGTAGAGAAACTGAATGTCTCTCTACTGGGTGAGAGAAATAGTTAAGTCAAGTACTTGCTTTGCAAACACAAGGGCCTGGCATTCATCCCCAGAACTAATGTAGAAAAATGCTAAGTACAGTACAGTGCTCTTGTAATCCCAACCATGAGGAGCAGAGACAGGTAGGTCTCTCGGTCTCCATAATCAGCCTGTTTAGTCCAGTCAGAGAACACCAGCTCCATGGGAGACCTTGTCTCCAAAAATGGTGAATGACACTGAGTTGTTCTCTGGCCTCCACATGCGCATGAGCACACACACACACATACACCAAGAAAAATTAAAAAATCAAAGTGAAGAGTGAGAAGAGACTAAAAGACAAAAATTATACAAAAATTATTAGAACAAAGTCTTAATTACAGAATTCAAATTGCTGTTGTATAACTAGATGACATTTTAAAATGAGAATTTGGATATTTCCTATTATATACAACCACAATAAGTTCAATAATTTTATATCTTTTTTAAAGAAATGTTTATTATTATTATTATTATTATTATTTTGGTTTTTCAAGACAGGGTTTGTCAGTTTGTCTATGTAGCTTTAGAGTCTGTCCTGGAACCCACTCTGTAGACCAGGCTGGTCTTGAACTGACAGAGATCCACCTGCCTCTGCCTCCCGGGTGCTGGAACTAAAGGTGTGTGCCATCACTGCCCGGCAGCATTTTTATTCTTATTTTTCCTTTGTCCAAGACTGTGAAGTACTAAAATAAAATTTATTCTTCAGTATTTAGCAAGACACTCTGTGATGAAGTGACAAACCCCTTGAAAGACACACCAGTAATAAATGCACTCCTTGGATTACTCCTGGATCCCCCGAAAGAGTCCAGGTACACAACAACAATCACAACTCAGTTAAAGAGCCTCAGTCATGAGCCAAGGTCTTAGTGCACAGTCTATTTTGTAGTACCCTTTGATCAAATCAGATTGAAAAAAAACTGAACTGTATATCTTTTGAGAAATCTTTCAGAAGCATTGTTTCTTAATATCAGGCTTTGAAATAAGTTGAAGGAACAAATGGTTTAAGGTTATAGTCTTTGTCATTCTGGATACGAATATAGGCAAGAAATTAATCACCCTCTGGAAGTGTGGGGGTCCTCCCAAATTCTTATTCAAGTGATAAAACACTCATTTTTGTATAGGGATGGACAACATAGTAGCCAGTGTCTTAAAGGATAGGTATGAATCAATATATGCCATAATATGAAAGCAATTGTATAATCTAATTTCCAAATTTTACGCTATGGAACATAAAAACAGAGTTCTGAAGTTCAACTAGCTGTTTCAAAATCCAGATTTTTTTTTCTCTAGGCAATTTACCTACTTCAGTCTCAAATTCTTCATCCATTTTTCAGCATTAATGTTTGTACCCACTTTTTGGAGGGAGGTACTGAGCGCCCCAAGAAAAACCACACACGTGATAAATCAAAGAACATCATTTACAACTCATAACTAATGTCATGTGAGTGTGACTGCAATGATGTTGTGTGGAGTACCATATCGTTGTTCATGGCAGGTGCTCATTAGTGTATTAAAGACAATCTCTAAATAACCTTCAGCGAAATTTTGATGAGAACAAATAAATTACCAGATCTATTCTTAGTTATCTCGGTGAATTGATCCGCTCTATACTGTGATTAGATGCAGTGAAATTCAATGTTGGTCTTAGATAATAAGCTGTAGACCCCTAGCAACTACAGAAAATAGCATGTTGTTGCTCTATTGTGGCTGGGGTTAAGGGTAGTCCAGGAGAAGTTTTTTGTTCACTCATATGTACTTTTAAGTGAAACCATAAAAGGACAGAAAACATCATCTTGTTGTGATTCCGTCTATCTTAATAACAGCACTAGTATAATTCTACCTCCGCTTTAGCATATACAAATTTATACATACACACACAGACAAATGTGTTCTTCATAATTCCCTGTATTTAGCTTGGCCATTTCCACCAACTCACAATTTTTTAAGATTTAACTTTTATTTGTGTGTAAGAGGAAGGTGTATGTGTTTGTGTATGTGTGTATATGTGGGTTGTAAGTGAACGCCATATGTATGTTGGTACCTGCAGAGGTCAGAAGAGAGTCTGCTGAAGCTGAGGTTATAGGGAGTGAGCTGTCTAACATGGGTGCTCTTCAGTCCTGTGCAAGAGCAGCGAGTGTGTTAATGATTGAACCATTTCTCCAGCCCTTATAAACATTTGATGGGAGTACTCATGACTTAATTTAATGATTGGCTGGGTGTGGCTCTGTATACGATAAGATGGGTTTATAAATTATAATTTACAATGTGGTCAATGCATAAAAGAAGTACAGAACCTCTGCTCCAACGGGAAAGACATTATTGTTTGCGATTAATCTTTAGCTCTTCCTAGTCAAATGAAGCCATGGTTAAGAGTCAAAACCTTGAAATCCTATGCACCAAGCTGAAAATGATTTTACAAATGTGTATCTCTCAAGCCCTAGAAAAAACACTAAACACTCTACAACTGAAGATTTGATGAAAATGTGAAATACCCTTCACAGGCGCATACTGAGCACTTGGACCCCAGATGGTGACACTATATTTGGAAACCATGAATCTCTTGGGCACACTGCCTAGCTAGGGGATGTAAGGCACGCTGAGCAGGCCCTTGAAGGCAATACCACTGTCCTGTTTTTGGTGCTGTTCTTGCTGCTTATTGATCCAAGGCACCTGACGAGTGTATGTAGCCTCACATTCTTGATGTCAAGGACTGACTCAATTCCACCATCATTCCTTCCCTTAGTGAATCAGAAAAAAAAATCCTTCTTCTAGTAAAGTTGGTTCTGTCAGGGGATTGTCAAAGCAATGAAAAAAAGTAAGCAACCTAGTCATTTTCTATAAATGAATATAACAACCTATACCTTTAATTTTCTTAGTCCTTTAGCTTTCTTTTATCAATTAAATTAAATTATAAAATTAAGATATTTAAGCCTGGCACATATTAAATAGTGAACAATGAGACGTGTCATCATTATAATTTTGACCTTTGAGCAACCTGGGAAATGTGGACTATAGCTGAGTCATGGAGCGTGATGATTGGGCGTGATCGTTCCCTCTTAAGTATTACAACACAAACGGCCTTCAGTACGTGGCCTTTGAAAGGCACTGAAGCCTGGGAATCAGTGCTTATAAATAAGAGCTTCTATTGTAACCGTTACTGCTGCTGTTCAGCTTAACCTGTAAACTTGTTTTCGGGAGTTAATTTGTGTTCAGGGAATTGAAGCAGTACGTCAATAAGGACCCAATTCTACAGCATCAGTTAACATTAATTAATGAAATTGACCAATCAAACAATCAATCATTTTTTGAGACAGGTAGACTCAAAGCCATTTTGTATTTCATGATGGTCCTTGGACTTATGATCCTCCTGCTTATAGCTTCCAAGTGATAGGATTATGGGTGTTGTCAGCAGACCTGGCCTGTACAATGCTGGGGATTAAACCCAGAGCTTCATTCAATTCAGCACTCTTCCAACTGAGATGTATTTCTAGCCCTTTATTCCAAACAGATGTCAGCAGGTGGTTTACTTTGGGTGCAGAAGCTGCCCCCGAAGTTGATCATGGCTCTTATCTACTGTGCTCATCCCAGTGATTTTGTACATTGTGTATCATAATGGTTAGTGGACAAAATTATCTAAAATATGCTAAAGCTTGTGAATAATAGTGTTAGTAGAATGCTGAAGGAAGGCATTTTTGTATGAGTAAGGGACACATGAATCAGATGGAAAATTGCGTAATGATGTTGAGGCTTTGATTTGTACATCTGCAGTGGCTGACTCACCTAACTACATAAGTTTCCACCAACAGCGTGGCTTTGTGACTGGGAATCTCACAGCCATCTCATCTCTGTCCCCAACTTTTCCTGCTGGAACAAAACTTTCGAAGGCAATCCTTGATCCTACATACTTTATTGCAAATCTAGCCTTTGTGAGACAGCCAAAGAATTGCCCAATTATGATGGAAACTAGGGACCGTGCCTATGAATATAGTGCAAAGAGACTCTATAAAAATAAATTTCAAGAACTGGTTTTGACTTACCCGATTTTCTTTTTGAAATGCCTTGTAGCGATGAGGGTTTGCAAACAAAGGCTAATGCTACAGAGCTCATAGTAACTGATATTTAGTGAGTATTTTAATATAAATCACTATATTTGCTCTTAGACAGATGCCTGTCTGACATCAACTAAGTGTCATGGTCTTCAGTTTAATTGACATGAACTAGAACTTGAATCATTAAGTCACTTACCGAAGGTGGATGTCTGACCCCTGAGCCCTGTAACATCACAGGGGTTCTCCCATGAAACCTGTTATTTCCGGGTTAGACTCTTTGCTTGTCTGTGTATTTAAAAAGGATAATCTTCCTGCTCAGTACTAAAGTTCATTTTCTTATCTAGAAATAGGTTGCCTTTCAGAATACTTCCGTCACAGAAGAGATAATTAAAGGAGGCTTTATTTCAAATTCTCTCATAAAATATCCCATGCTAAAGGTCAGAGTTTCCAAGGATCTGGCTCATATCCCAAAATGTGAATGATAAAACCATGGATAAATATTATTGCTTCTGTCCCTGACTGTACTGAGAGACAGGCCCTGAACTATTCCCAAGGAGTCAAATTTCCCTACCATTGTAATAATCAAAGAGAAGCAGAAGGCTGGTCCTGTGGTGTTTCGGGGTTTTCCCCACTTCTCAGAGATTTCTACAGACACACACACACACACACACACACACACACACACTCCCTATTGCTACCACTCTGTCAATACTTTGTTAAGCAATTGCATTGACAGTGAATTATCTTTTTCCCCTCTAAGAAGTGCTTGGACTTCAGAATAATCAGAGGATACTGTGGGATGTGGTGATTTAGGCTGTTTAGGGGATAATTGCCCTCATGTTCTGTTCCATACCCGTATATTTAGAGTATTTAACTCTGGGACTCATCACAATGTTTTCCAACAAAAGCACATTTTCAAGCCATGAGAAAGAAGGCTGTGGATGAAACCACACTCATGATTCTGGCTCATGTGGCTTTTCTAGGTGAAGGAACTGTAGAAGTGTAATATCTTCATGCACCCTTGGGAATTCCCAATGGGAAATAACAACAGGGAAAGTGGTTTTGTTTCCAGATGGACAAAGCTCTTTTTCCTTAAGAAAGTGACTTTATTGGACTACTCCATGGAGAAATGAAATATGCTTGCTCATAGATGAGTCACTGCATAAGCTTCCCCACCCCCTTTTCGTCTATTTGCTATTTTAGGAAGTTAAGCCTGAAGGAAGCTGCTGGGTACAGGGGGCAGATGGAGAGAGTAGATGACAGCTAAATAACAATATAGAAATGGAAAAGGGAGATGCAATGAGTTCCTAATGCCGACGAGTCCTGTGACTTTGGGACGATGAATTAGAATGACCAATAGCTTACAAAGGGGTGCTACTCTCCAGCACTACATTCATATCTAGTCAATATTTTTTTTGTAAGTGCATGTGTGTGTCGGCATCCTCTTGCTAGTATGTGTATGGTGTGTATGCAGTACCCGCGCAGGCCAGAAGATGGCATATGATCCCCTGGAACTAGAACTACAGGCCACTTTGAACTGTCAAGTAGCTGCTCAGAACCAAATCAAAGTCCTAGGCAAAAGGAGGAAGAATTCTTTACTGCTGAACCCCTTCTCCAGCCTCAGTCATCAAAATCGTTATCTGGGAATAGAGTACAACTATCCAAGGAAAGTTCTTTAATATGTTACTAATTATTTGAGGGAAAATAAAGGTATAGACATGACCCATGTATGAATCCACACAAATAAATCTGTTTAGGCTGTAAACGTTGAGCGACATCCCTATCTGCTATTTTGGAGAGTTAGTGTGAGGTTTATCTGCGAAAATTTTTACATCCTTTGGGGGAAAAAAAAACAACTTTATGCAACCCCCAAACCTCTAAATCTCTCGGAAGTCTCTCTAGATGAGTGTAAACAAAAAAGATATAAAGAAATAGCTACATATGTTTGAAAATTCTTTTATTTTAACAAGTGAACAATAGATAGAACCAATAATTTGATCATTATTAAAAAACAGTAAGACTTTGAAGAAATGTAATGTGTCTGAAAAATATTATTCTGCTAGCTGAAGTTTTCCAATGAATCAAGAATCTAGTCATCTCTTCACTATCATTAAATATATTTTTATAAAGCTTTTGTTAATATGCAATGTCTAACAGTATTTTGGGGATCCAGTGCAACGCTTTGACTCCAGTGTACAATGGGACATAATCACATGTCAGCAGCTTTCATCTTCCTGAGCAAGTATGATGTGTTCATGCTTGGGAAAGTCTTCTAGTTATTTTCAAACATGGAATCAGTTGCAGACTGCGAACACCACTCATGATATGAATACCTGCAGTAATTTCTCTTATTAGAATGTTTTCTGGAAACTCTTACCCATCCCTATTTCCAGACTCAGTGACCAGTGCTATACTCTTTCCTAAGATGAATGTATTGTCTCCATAAATGAGTGACAGCTTGAGCTATTTCTTTTTCTGAAAATCCAACATTACATCCTCAAACTCCAACCCTGATGCTGTGAATAACAGAATTACATTCTTCTTCATGGCTTAATCATTTTTTATTATGTACATGTACCACATTTGATATTACTGTGTATTTTTCTATGGACAGATGAGATGAATCCATAGCCTGGCATTTGTGAGCAGTGCTGTAATCTCTTTGACATAAAAATTTAATTACTTAGGATATATGCCAACAACGATGGTAAACCATATGATAGCTGTATTTTAAATTTTTTTTAAAAATTGTTGTTTTACAGTTTTATATCTATATATTAAGTATTTTGATGATGGTATTCTTTTACGTAGAATGAGATGAGGCATTTGAAATAAATCTTACATTTGTATCTATAAAATCACCATCTAGCTTTCCTTGTGTTTTAAAAGAAATTTGAAACCAAAATTTGGCAAAGTAAGATGAATTTATTTAGTTTGGCCAGGGAGTGGCATATTAAAGAGTGGAGAAATAATTGTCCTCACCATGAATGTATCTGTCTTACAATTTATACAAACCATTGGACAAAGGTCATAGGTACATAAGTTAACCTGTGATCCAGGGTTGAACAATCTTTTCCTGATGCAAATAGGAAACTTTGTCCAGGCTGCCTCTGTGTTCTATTACAGATATTTTTGTTGTTATTATTATTATAGTTATTATTATTATTATTGCTGTTGTTGTCTCTTTATGTAGTCCTGCTTCTCCTGGAACACCTATGAAGATCAGACTGGCCTCCAATTCACAAAGACACAAATACTTCATCTCTGCCTCTTTAATGATAAGGATTTTTTTTGGTTTTGTTTTTTAAGTTTAAATTTGGCTAAAGAAATGAGGTTTTTAAAGATCCAGTTTTAAAAGAGAAAATAATCAAAATTAGTTTGTTCCTAAACCTGGCGAAGTTCTTTGTGTTTAAGTCTATCCCTCTAAGAGATGTAGGCTGGAAGCCTTTCCATCTTTCCTTTGCATGTCTGTTTCTGCTCCAAAGCCTCCATGTCTTTTAAACCAAGGCATCATCGGATGCTTCTGCAGGCTGTGGGAATGAAATTGATATCTTGCTTTTTCTTGTTGTAGAGGCCCCTGCACAGCTGGCTGCAATCTCACCTATGACTGCTGATCATACTGCAGGGTGGCTACTGGCAATCTCTCCTGCCTCTATCCGCCATGCGGTGCTGAGTCTTGAAAGGTTCATAGGCTGGAACCTTTGCATCCAAAGTGGTAATGCCTTAAGAGATGGGGTCTAGTAAGGAGTGATTGGATCATTGATAGGACTATGTTCAAATTGAATTAATGCCCACCCTAACAGGAATGGTCAGATATCTCCTTTAGGACCAGATCTGTTATCTGTTACTTTCTCACCTTGCCTTTCTGTGTGTGGGTTTCTCTGTGTGTCTCTGTCTCTTTGTTTCTCGCTGTCTCTCCTCTCCTCTCCTCTCCTCTCCTCTCCTCTCCTCTCCTCTCCTCTCCTCTCCTCTCCTCTCCTCTCCTCTCCTCTCCTCTCCTCTCCTCTCCTCTCCTCTCCTCTCCTCTCCTGTCTTTGTCCTTCCTTTCCTGAACACAGGCAATATTATTTACTATGAAATCTTCACCAAAAGACAAAGCTACCATCATGCACTTTGATACCCAAAACCACCAGCTAAATCGATCTACTTCCCTTATATAGTATCTAGCCTCAGGTTCTTTGTATAGTATCCAGCCACTTTGTCTTATAAGTCTTATAAGACTCTTTGTCTTATAAGAATGCTTGCAATTGCCCTGGATCTACCAAGGTAACTAGTGACAATTTGCCCATTTCGGGATCCTTATTTAGTCAAATCTTTAAATGTTGTGTAAAATAAAAATTACAGAAAGGCGTTCCTTCTGATCTAAACTTTCCCTCTTGGCCCCAACAGAACAGAATGGAAATAAAAATGGAATCTCCTATCCAATAGTTACTAAACTGAAACTGAGTTGTTTATGTGATTTTTTGGGGGGGGAGGGGGAGAATCAGTTCTAGGAAGGGAGCCAAGTTTTCAAACTGGCCAGTCTCTGTTGGCCTGAATATGAGGTCTCCTCTGTCTTAATCCTTGCCCTCGAACAGCCTACCTAACCTGATGGTAACCTTTTGTTCCTATTTTTTCTACCCCTGTCTTGTAAGAAAGTAACTTTGAAATGGCCACTGTGGCAGCTTTGGTTTTTGTTTCTGTTTTACTCAATTCTTTTCCATTTAAGAAACCAACCTTCCACTTGACTCATTCCAATACTAATCCTATTTTATAAAATGAAGTTTTATCCAATTATAAAATTGAAAATTGTCAATGAAGAGCATCAAATTAACTCATAATTTTGTTCTTGACAAGCCGTTTTGGTATATAAATAAAGATATTCACAGATTCCAGAATTTAGGAAATGAAGTGTTACGAATACTATGTTGAAAGCAGATTTTGGATGAAATGAATAAATCCCTAAGATCAGCACATTCTACAGCATATTCTACAGCGATACAAATGGAAAATCTTTATAACTTTATTTTTACGAGTGAAATTGAAGCTGCAGTACGTAAGAGAAGGCTGACACTGAGCATGGGTGGCACCATCCGGTGACCTGGAGTCCCCAGCTGAATACAATGAAGTGAGCAGAGCACCTGTTCAGCTCTGTTTCCTGGCTGTGGATGCCATGTGACTGGCTGCCTCACATGCCTTTCCCGCATGAAAACCTGTATCCTTCAACTCGGAGCCAAAGAAACCCTCCATCCTCAAGCAGTGTGTCAGCAAGATTTGTCGTTCTCAGGGACTGCTAGAATCAATGTTGCAGATAAGTCAGTTTATATAAATTAATTAACCAATTAATTAATTCTCTTACCACCCTATTCACTGTATTTTTTTCTCTGTATTTTTTTTAAAAAGTTGATTCTAAGATATACATGAAAAATTGAAAGAAAGACTAATTTAAAAATTGAAGGCAAATTTGAGGAGTGGCTTTTTATGAGAGTTCAATCTTTATTATAAAGCCACATTGATTAAAATGCTACTGTGCTGGCTGGCCAAATAATAAATGAATAAATAAATACCATAGAATAATTAATGCAGAAGTAAACATACATTCATATATTCATGCAATTTGATTATACATGGTAGGGATGTAAGAAGAAATCATGATGGTGTTTGCTATAAATTGATTGAAAGTAATTTTTCTCATAAGTGTGTAGTTGTAAACTGATATGGAAAAATAGATGCACAGTGTCTACGCACACTATAACAGTAACCAATCCAATCTTGTTTGTTTGTTTTAATGAAAATGATTAACTAATAGATGCTCTCAGCACTGTCATAGAAATGGCATTAGTACCTTGGAAAAAACAAATATTTCTAAAACATTAAACACAAATGCACACACATATGTTTTCTTCACACACACATATACATACAAATGTAGACACATGCATGCACACACACATTACTTCCTGGTTTTTTGTTTGTTTGTTTGTTTTCTTGAGACAGGGTCTTTCTGTGTAACAGTTCTGGTTATGCTGGAGCTCGCTTTGTAGACCTGGTTGGCTTCAAACTCACTGAGATCCAACTGCCTTTGCCTCCTGAGGGCTGGAATCAAAGACTTACGCCACCATCGCTTGGTCACACATTCCCTCTAAGTGAGTGCATTTAGATCAACACTGAAGATGACCTGACTATGTACATTGAAATTAAAATGAATAAAGTATGAGATAATTTGTGCACGCCTTCCGAAAAGAGAGAAATAAGTAAGCAAAGCAGCAAAGCGAAGAACATATCTGAGGCTTTTAAGTGCTGTCAAGGATGTCGTGCTAGGCTTCTAATTCAGTACCACTGCTTTGTGACACTTTATAGCTTTGCTGAGAGCAGTCAGCATTCACTCTGGGACCAAATATCCCTCTACTGTGTGCACACCCACAAGCAATGAGTGCAGCTAAATAACATCTATGAAAACATGTTTAAGGAGTCATATTCATAATGAGCCCAAGCTAGTATCAGTTCAAATACCCAGAATATTCCAAGTTACAGTATATTCATACTCTAAAGCACAGACAACCCCAGAAAGGCTCTTAAGTTAGGGCACCATCAGAAGTAGGGCTAATTACCACATTCTGTTTATCAATGAATGCTGTCATTTATATAATATTCCAAACGTAGTAAGATCAATACCTCAGGACAGACATTACATTTTTAATGGCTGTTATTTGAAGGGATAGAAAGGACTGTGGGGGTACTGAACATGTTCCATTACTTAATCTGGAAAGTAGTATATGCCTGCACTTTTAAAATCAGTAGACTTTATACATATGATTGACAACATGAATTCTATGCTTTAAAAGAAAAGTTAAATAATTTAAAGTCAAAAAGTAAAGGGACCCTCCAGTGTAAAGATGCCATCCCTGAAACCTCTCCCAAATCACTCTGGGAACTGCTGCTAACTTCAGATGTGACTAATTTTTTTTTAAAGCTTTGATTTCTTTTCTGGGTTTATCTCTGGCGTTGTCTGGACACATAAGCCAACTTTCTGAATTTATTGGCAAAACTTTCTGTGGGAGTTGATAAAGTCGAAGGCTATCTGATTGATTCTTCATGTTCTCTGAAGTTAGTCATGTGGATACCAAGATATCTTTAAAGAAATTCAAAAAAATACTGACCTAATGCAACCTTCTCAGAATAGCTCTGTTTGGTGATTCTGGGGAGGAACGGCATGATTTAAAAGCATGAGCCTTGTTTTACACAAACTTGTAAAGTCTCCATTTTGTTCCAGCGCACGTCTCAAGGTTAGAGCAATAGCATTCTGTGTAAGAAGTGTAAAATATGAATGGAATTGCACCAGTGACTTTTAGGATGCTGATTCCACATCCTTTATGAACAGGATGGAACCCACCCTTCGTTCTCTAGGGCTTTTACTAAACCTACTGTTTCCATAGCAACTGCATCATGTGATATCAGAATTTGGGGGTAGGCCTTGAAGGATGAAACAAAGGGAGGATTGACCAGCTAAAAAGAAAAGCATCTTGCACGGACAGTACTCTTTATCAAGTAACGGAAACAGACATGTAGTCACATGTTCTGAAATTCTTGTTATGCTTGGATATTTCAGATAATCTGTTTTCCAAAAGCATACAGTATTTAGAAGTCAATGTTTTTTCATATGTCAGGCCACTTAGAAAACTTGTTTGGGGGAATTCATTAACATGTACTTTTTCAAGTTGATAGCGGAGGAATTTATTCGGCCACACCCTTGAAATGTGACTTTCGTCCATAGAGGGTTGGGTAATCTTCAAAGGCATAAAGGAAGAATTTTCCAGGCAGATCTAAACTGTACAAATGTAAACATTTTCATACTTGTACATTTCTATGTTGTTTGGGAATTCAAAACTAAGCAATAATTTATATAAATGTATTTGGGGTGTTTGTAATACAAAGAGTTTTATGAGCAATCTTTGAGAGGTAGAGGGTGGCCTGTTTCCTTCATCTGGGTAAAATATCGAAAGTCCAAATTTAGAGGTTCTACTTGATTCTGCTCAAATTCAAGCCATGATTAAGTGGTTTTCTACATTTATATATTTATTTGCATCTTGAGGGACGTATGCTCATGTACATATGTGTGTGAAGGTGCACTCAGGTATTAGCTTGGAGGCTAGAGGAGGACTTTGGATGTCCTATTCTAATACTATCCAAATTCTTCTTTTGAGGTAGAGTCTCTCACTAAACCTAGACCTGCGCTACTGTCAGGAAATCCCAGTGACCTTCTTGACTCTGTGTCTACCATATGAGGTTAAAAACTAAAAGATTTATTTTTTAATTTTTTATTAATTTTATTGAGCTATATATTTTCTCTGCTCCTCTCCCTTCCTCTCCCCTCCCCTTCTACCCTCTCCTATGGTCCCCATGCTCCCAATTTACTCAGGAGATCTTGTTTTTTCTACTTCCCATGTACATTAGATTTTTGCATGTCTCTCTCAGGGTCCTCATTATTGACTAGGTTTGAAAGAATGAACTCTGTGCACAAGAGAGCAAGTTAAAATGTTTCAAGGTCAAAGAAATCTAGGGAACCTTCTATGTATGCATCGTGTCTCCAGAAGTACTCCCACAGACACATCCTGAGAACAGTCTTCACACATCACTATTGTTTTGTTTTGGTTTTGTGGATTTCTTCCTAAGGTTGTCTCGAGGCAGAAATGTATTTTGTGCTGCAGTTTGGGGCACTTTGTGTGGTCGCTGGTGAATTGAACTCTGATCCTGATGTGTGGCAGGCCTTAAGCTTGACAAACTGTATAAAAGTAGTAAATGTGGAGCTTTCGACCAGAGGGATTCACCTTTTCCTCTGGTTTAATTTTTGATAGAATATAGTAAGGAATTATGCCTCACACAGAGGCAGTAGTAGATTCTCTTGTAATACCCACAACCTCACTATCGCCGAGAAGTTGGATAGGTTTCCATTATCAGTATCAGGCCTGACTTCCCTCCAGTTGAGTGGTCCTTAAGTCCTTTCAGACAACTGTTGGTTATCAGCACAAAGTAAGACCCACTTATTGAACTTTATGTACATCTTGCCAAGCTTGTTTTAAAGAGAATCCATGGTCTGGAGGAGATCAAAATGGCTGTTAATTTAGTAGATTCACTGGTTAAGTTATTGTTAATTTGGTGATTTTAGTAAAATAAGTTCTTATGATGACCATTAAACTTGCTAGAATATTGTCTTTAGAGAATTTACCTTTCTTCATTTGTTTTTCAGAGAAAATGAAATTCTCGAAGTATTTTGCTTACTATTGCTATTAATAAAAGACCTTAAAATGACTAAATTCACATATATACACACATACACACATGGATTTAAATATCATGTATAGACACTAGTCATATAAGAGCTCTTTATTATCCATATGATACAGTAACCAAGTTCATAGTACTTCAGAACCTATGAAATAATTTGTTTAAAACTGTATTGAGCCAGAGGGAATTTGTTCAAGCAATGCTTTTATATATTTTAAAGTACTTCCTACCATCTGCTCTCTCTTAGAGAAAATGTGAAAGAGAGAGAGAGAGAAGTTAAGTGTGTCTAGATAAGAGAATAGCTGTATTTATTGTGTATTCATGCTATTTCAGGCATGAAGCTGGGTGAGACTGATTACCCTTTGTAATTTTCATGGAAACTTTGAAAGTGAGTGATTTTATTTGCCGCTTACTGGGCAGTATAGAAAGGATTGGATTCCTGCTGCCATAGCCTCACGTGGGTGTCAAGCCCCTGTCTTGGTGTCCACAGACTAAGCCTTTAAAGATCTCTACCAACACTCTACTTAGGGTTAATGGCTGCCAAAAGCCTTCCACCCTGAGAGACTCTCACGTTGCACCCACACAGATGGTGATTACATTATGGAGAAAGGTATCTTTTCAGAATGGCAGACCCGGCAGAGGCACGAGTCATTTGTGACTAGAAAGAGAACTGAACACACGTTCATGGGGAAGCTTGATCACTGCCTTTGTCTCCCGGGTAGTATGGCCTCCAGAAATCACAGAAATTTCCCCTGAGATTAAAACGTGCCTTAGAAAATGCCACTGTGGTCTGCCTTCACTGTTGCCATGGAGCCATGCACCCTTTCCATTGGTGGATGGTCAATCCTATACTTAAATGGAGCACACACCGAACATATATAACATACAGTATACTGTTATTTCTTTGCGGGAGGTTTATTACAGGGTTTGGTATCTAGCTTAAATTAGATGTCTGGAGAAAAATTCTGCTTTTAAGTTGAGGGTATTTTATAAAATTCTTTTAGATTGACTGTGTTTAAAATTCCTTGAATTTCCTGAAAGCCTTTGAAGGGTGTGTGTGTGTGTGTGTGTGTGTGTGTGTGTGTGTGTGTGTGTGTGTAAAGTGATTCTTACACTATCTATTCTGTAAGGAAACCCTTTCAGCCATCTGGAAAACAACTTTCTTTTATGTGTATAAGTTAGGTGCAATTATTTTATAATAAGCCCATCTCTGTAAACAACCTTTAATTCCGAGACTTTCAAATGTCATTATCGCAAGAGCCAGTGCCTTTGAAATGGTCTTTGGATGCCGCATGACTTTCTAAGGGCTATCAAACTGATTAGCTCAGTGGGCAAATTCACCTGGCAGGTTTCTCTGGGTTTCACAGCACAGGCCTTTCCATCCCAGGCACTGCTGATGTGTGCACACAGCCCAAGTTGGAAGCAGAATGTGCCCCTTCATCCTACCCAGAGAGGAATGAAATATTCCTTTAGCATTACTTGCATAAGTGCAGTGAGAATTTCTACAAATTGTGCCTGATTGTGGTGGCCAATGGCTGCTTTCCTTTTCAAGGGCATCTTTAGAGATGAGGATTATATTTTAACCTAACAGACAACCCAGATCATTTTATTCTCTACCCCTACACACTCAGAGAGATTACCTACCAATATGTGAGCTAATTTAGCACACTCTGAACACCACTGTTTTTACATAATTCAATTGAAGTCTATGATCTTTAAGACTGATAACCTCTGACTAGCTGTATCATTCTTTGTAGACATGTACGTGTGTGTGCATGCTTGTAGACATGTGCACATTTCTGTGTGGGGTGTAGGCACATCCTTGATACAGTACTTTTGTAGAGATCAGAAGACAACACAGACCATCAGTCCTTGTTTTTTGAAACCAGGACCTTGTTTCTGTTGTCACAGATGCATACATACCTTTGTGCTGGCTTTGTCACATGGATCATGGGGATTTCAAACTTTGATCTTCACACTTGAGAGAGAAAGTGCTCTTATCCACCGAGCCATCTCTCTGGCTGCCATGTGAATATATTTTAAGAGTTTTTAAAAATATTGAAACATTAATCCTTTTGATTTGTATGTCTGTGCCAGAGATAAAGCCATATGGCAAATGGATATTTTGTTCAAGATTCAGAAAAACCTGAATTCTGGTACCCACCTTGCCTCAGATGGCTTCTCACCTCAGGAGCATCATTTTACTCTCTCCAGTCCTCAGTTCTCTCGCCTGTGAAATTAACAGATTAAATTACATCTTGAAAGTCCTTTTCACTAATAATATTTTTTTTTTGATTCTAGAAAAATAGTCTTGATATGCATTTGGAACTTAGAATGTCTATCAAGGATTATAGGCCTGTGCTTGCGACACTATTTTTATATTTCAAGAACTTTCCTTAGTCTGATCTGCGGCTTCCCTCCCTGTTTTCTGCTGATTGATTATCAGCTGATAGAAGACATGAAGGGGCCATTATTGTTGAACAATCACAGAAGTAAAAAGTAGATCCTGCAAATATAAATTCTTCAAGCTTTTATCATTTTCATCTCCTATGTGTGAAAATCCTTCTCTTTAATGAATATAATAATTAGAGCATTTTGTACATTCCAACAGTATATTTTGATCATATCAACCCTTCCTCCACATGATTCCACCTCCAGCTTTTTTTTTTTACAACTTCATATCTTTTGCTTTTGAATAACTGACGAAGTCCAATTTGGGTTAGCTATGTGCTCACGGGTGTGGGGCATCCAACGAAACATGATTGGCCTACCAGGAAGCTGGTTTTCCTTCCCCAGAAGTTCTCAACTGCCAACAGCTGCTAAGGCAGGGGCTGAGGCCGCATGTCCTTCTGGAATAGCTGAGCGGCTTGCTCTTGTGCATGAGTGCGGTGGGCCTGCGTTAGTCGAGTTCCTTGGAGATGGACAAAGTTTGTTTCTGTCATTAAAAGGAATTCAATTAGAAGTTAAACCGTCACTTTCACTCTCGTGTGTTCTTCAACCTCTGTTTCTGCTCTCCAGATGTGAACTGGAAGATAATATTCTGCAAATTAACCTAGATGAGCCTAACATTGTAAATTGTATGAAGCTACAGTCCCCCTGCCCCGCATCATTATTCAGCTAAATGTTTACTCTTCTTATGACTATAGAGAGCTGTCACATTACTTTCACTGGAGAGAAGTGAGCAAGCGTCTATTCATTCCAAATAGGGCACCGACACCCAAAAATCCTCACCAAACCTCCGTTTTTGAACGAAACAGTTTATTGCAGTTACTTGGGAGAAGCATGAATAACTCTTTACTTAAAAGATTACAGGTGACTTAAAAGTAGCCATTGGACAGAAAAGACAAGTCAAGTATGGGGGATGATGCCCAGAAACTTCTTCTCCTACTTGCAGACAGCCCCTTGAGGATGCTTCCTGCAGGGAAGGGCTTTGAGAGTTTTGTAACTTTCTAAGGTTCTTGAGTCTTGTAAGTTTCCGTAGTTTCCAGGGTCCTCTAAGCTTCCCTCCTCCCCAAAAGAGAGAATGTTTTAATTTAGAAGAAACTTATATACATCAGAAGCAAAATGCTTGCTTTGCTCTACTCCGGAGTCTAGAACAAGAGTGAAAGAACACAAACTGAACCAAGAGCTAAGAGGCAAAAGGCTCACTCGTGTTCAAGGTTCTAGAAGCTGTGTGATTTCGTGCTCTGCAGAGCAGGGACTTGGAATTAGACTGGACAAATGTAATCATTCCCACTCTTAGAAGCAGCTTTCTTGTGAACAAGAAGGTGAAACGCAGTAAAATAAGACAAAGCATTTCTTATCTGGGGTTGTACTAGCCCTGTACAACAGAACTTGGTTGCTGGTCTCTGGGTCTCAGAGTTTCACAGCCATGTCAGAGCTCTCTGGGAAGGCTCGCATTGGAGTTGATTGACAGGACACACTTTCTGGTGCTGCTGGCTGAGCTTCAGCTTCTCAGGAGCTGTTGGCTGTTGCTTCTGCCAAGTCGTGCCGCATGGGCCAGTTCCATGTCTGACAGCAGGATAGCTGGCATCCTCAGAACCAGTGAGAGAGGGCAATTAATCTCCGTATTTATTTGGATGAGTTGATCAGGTACATTTTGAGCATGTGCAGACATACTTATGATTATTTGCATTGCTCTATTTTGTCCATCTTATATTATCATGGAGTTTGCCTCTCTTCTTCCTCTTTGTCATTTTGATGAGGAATTCATTTACCAAACTGCTTTTTTTTCTTCCTCTTGATTACCTTATTATCTTTAAATATTTAGCAAGTATATTAAAACTTTTAAAATTTTTTCCAGAAGGTAAATTTGATCTTTATATAATAATACAAGATTTCAGCAAATTTTAATTATAGGGAGTCTCCATTTTTCTTTTTCTTTTTATTGTTGATGGCATGAATGTGGGAATCAGAGCACCACATTAGTGTGACCAGTAACAATATATCTTCCCAAAGATGCCGTTTCTCTCAGGCTTACTGGTGGAGGTGGCACAACAGGTAAAATGCTTGCTTTTCAAGTTCAAGGACATGAGTTCAGACCCTCAACACCCAGGAAAAAGCAGAATGTAGAAGTTCAGGTTTATAATGCCAGTCTAACAAATCGGTGTACTTCAAGTTCAGTGAGAGACCCTGCCTCAAAAATTGCAGTGGAGAATACTTGAGATATGTACTCAGATACACACACACACACACACACACACACACACACACACACGCATGCACGCGCAAGCACGCAAACACACACACACGCACACACACACATGCACACACACAATTGCACACACATTCCTCCTTTATGTTGTTTCTCTCTGGTATTTCATCACAGTACTGATAAAATTCTTCTAAGGATGAGATGGGTTTTTTGTTTGCTTGTTTATTTGCCCAACAGGATCAATAGAAAACCGAGTACGTAACATATTTCTTGTTTAGATGGGGCTGAATGAATCTGAAGAATGACATCTGGAAAGGCAAATAATACAAATGAGGTAGACTAGTAAAGCTGCTACATTTAAAAAGTAACATTGGGCTCAGAAACCGATGGCTACAGTGGAACTACCAGTGCATGCATTCTTAGGAAGAGGGCAGTGGGTAAAATGACCACGTGTTCTGGCTCAGAGATAGGAAAACAAATGCCAGAGTCTACTTATTGAGGGCTGGGGAGAAGTGGAACCTAGAAGCATCTGCTCTCGAAAATCTTTGGGCAAGTTCCTGGAAAACGGCCAAAACCAGAAGATGCTCAAGGACAGGTGTCAGTGACAGAGAGGGCCATTTTGCTGTCCTTAGAGATAGACAGAAAGTCACATTTTATGTCACTGTCCAAGTGTGCAGAGCGTTGAACACACAGGAAAGCTTCCTGATGAAAACTGGGCAGAGGGAACTTCGTGTTTTCTTTCAATTGGTTATGAACACAGAAGCCCCCACCCAGGAAGATGAAAACACAAGGCACCGACTCCATCATCCTTTTTAATTGCCCCGAAAGAGAAACTCAAATAACAACAAACCAAGACAAATTATTTCATAATGTGAATGATTAAAAGGAACCCTGGAGATAACTCTTCACTGGGCTTTTTGTGGTTCTGAAAGCAAAATTGGAAAAGAAGTTTTTCAGCACCAGTTTGTAGCGGAAGACTCACATGCTGGCTATTGGTCTTTAGAACCAACTGGAATATCAGCGCATACGAGCATTGTCAGCTTCTCTGCTGCTCCTTAGCTAGGACTGAAAGGTTCTCAAGACACTTGTTATCTCCAGAAGCATCGCAGGACTTATGGTACATGTTGTAAATCTTGTGCTATCAATGCAGGGAAATGTTTCCCACTGCATTCCTCTCGTACCATCCGTGACAACAGTCTCAGTTCTTACAGTTCTGAACGAGAATTCATACTGGGATGCAGGAGTAGTTAAGGTTTATTTCTGCAGGTGAACACACTGTTTGATAGGCTCCCTAAGAGCCCTCGAGAACACCTCAGTGTGCTAGGAGCTCTTACAGCCCCCCTCCAGTCAGAAGTGACAGATTTCTAAGAACGATAAACACTTATTAACATTTTGGCAGCATCATAAAAAGGTGATATCATTTCTGAGTCTTGGCTTTGGCATACATAAAATGAGTATGACATAAACAGTTATTTTACTGGGCTATTGTAAAAATAGAGTAGACGAGAATAAAAAATACCCTGTTGTTTTACAGAAAACACTCAGTGAGTGTGTTCACTAACCACGTCAGGTTGTAAGAGTCTAAATATGGGACTGGAGAGATGGCTCAGAAGTTAAGAGCACTGTCTGCTCTTCCAGAGGACCTGAGTTCAATTCCCAGCCTCCACAGGGCAACTACCACTCCTGTTGCAGAGTATATAACACCCTCACATAAATATAAATGCAGTCAAAACACCAATGTACGTAAAACACAAATAAGTAAAATAAAAAAGAGTCCAAACACTGGCATTTATAGCTAATCTTGGTTCTTAATTTGACTCATCCAGGTAGAGGGAACCCCAGTTGGGGAGTTACCCTCATCAGATTGGCCTGGGGAAAGCCTCTGGGGCATTTTTCAGTGGCTAATTAGAGCAGAACAGGAAAACCCATTGTAGGCAGTATTGTCCTTTGTAGGTGGGACAGGACTATTTAAGTAAGATCGATGATTTTAGGGCTGACACCTTGGTCCTGGATAACCAATTGGTGTTCTCTTCTCAGGAGAAGACTGTGGAGGGCCGCAACCACATTCTCCATTGCTTCAAGGAACAAAGGTAGAGATTGACCTCTGTGACCTCAAGGTGTCGCGGTACATGCCTTTAGTCCTGATGCCTGGGTGGCAGAGGCAGATTGACCTCTGTGACCTCAAGGTGTGGTAGTACACGCCTTTGGTCCCAATGACTGGGAGGCAGAGACAGGCAGATCTCTGTGAGTTCAAGGTGATGTAGCACACGCCTTTAATCCCAGCGCATGTGCTTGTTAACTCTCTACCGCTGCGTCCCTGCCTACTCCCAAGGCATCATCTGGGATAATGGGCAGCGGACCAATCCAAGAGTGACACGTCAGAAGCGAGGACTGTTTTCTTTATAAGGGCTGGGTTCCCCTCATTCTGGGTCTCCGCCATGTTGGCTGATGCTCGCTCTCCCAAGGGGCATTAAAGCTTTACTGCAGAAGGATCCTAAGTGCCCCGCGTCGTTCTTGCAGGCGAGACGGTAGCGCAGGACAGAAGACCACCGCCCCTGCTCCCAGCTTTCCTCAGTTGCCTGTAGTTCTTTGTGTAGGTTGGGGTCTCATGTGCTTTTCCCCATCTAGTTGGCATGTCACCTCTTGTCATCTTGTTCAGCTCATCTTTGGGCAGTCACATTGGTAAAACTTTATGGGTGGAGTTTCTAATGTTACTAGGAGACACAGTCTCAAAGCAAACCCCTAGCTCTTACTATCTTTCTGTCACCTCTTTCATAATGTTATTTCAACTGTAGGTATGTGACTGTTTTGTAGATGTTTCCATTGAGACTGGACTCCACAACCCTGATTTTGATTAGTTGTGTTTTTCTCAAGTGATCTTCGTCTGTCATAAATATAAGTTTCTCAGATGAATAGTAAGGACCATACTTATCTGTGGGTCTAAGGATAAATGTTTACAGATTGTTGTTAAATATATACACAAGTAACATTATATGGATGGACAGGTTATAATTAGGAATATATATACCTATATGCACATCATAAGAATTAATGAAAAAGAAGCCATGAATTTGAAGGAGAGAAAGGAGGAGAATATGGGAGGGTTTGGAGGGAAGAAAGGAAACAACAGTAACAAAAAAATGTAATTATGTTATAATCTCAACCAAAAGAAGAAAACTTAAGTGAATGAAGTTTAAAAAGAAAAGAAAAGAAAAAGAAGGAAGATAATTGAATAGAAATCTGGGAACAAGACAGCCAACAGCATTTCTCCATCTCTCCTGCTCAGTTCAGGCCTTCAGGTTTCGGTCTAGAATTCTTGTTCTGACTTTCCTAGACAATGAACCTATAAGATTAAACAAACCTCTTCCTCCTGAAATTGTTTTTGGTTTTGGTGTTTATTACAGCAACAGGAACAAAATCAAGAAGGGCAGGTTGAGGGCAGTGCTGTTATTCCACTACAAGAATATGCTTCCAAAGAATCTGATTTTGAAGATGAAAAAATCTAATATCTAGTTACAACAGTCTTCTAGCATCTGGCCTATTGTTTTCAGGCAAGGGCAAAAATGTCCTTGCTAAAGACTCAAGGAAGTTACTCTTTTATCTTCGTATTTGTTTTAGGTATCAGAGTCCCATAGAGCCAGCTCAGCTTTACGGGGGTGTGGGAGTTTATATCACCTCTTATTTTGTTCTCAGAATGTTCTCATCAGTGATTCCTAGACTGTGGTTTGCAGGCTCCTGAGCTCACACATGGATGCAGTAGGTGGGGAGGCCTCATCAATAGTATCTCTTCATAGGTGAATGCTATATTTTAAGTGCATCTCTGTATCACTCCGGATATCTCTACCCCGGAGCATACTGTATTTCTCCAGTCCGGCTCTTCCATGTGTGTCGAACATAAGTATAAGCCAGCCATGCATTTGAATACATGGTAAGGTATGAGAAATATAATGCATAAAGTTTAAGGGAGGGAGGGAAGTTAGAAGGAGGTAGCCGAAGTGTGGATGAATTCAAGGGCTGCCTTACTACCTACAGTGAAAACTGCTTAACCTAGCTGAGAGGAGACAACAGTGTTTGTAAGCTTAGGGGCCAGGAAGAACAATTATAAAGACTGAATTAAATCTATTTTATGCTTGACTTTGTTTACTTTGGTAGCCTATGCTTTAATTAATTTGTAATTGATAACTTTAAAGAATGAACAATTATGCTATTGTCATCTGCGCTATACTCTCAGGATCTTGAAAAATATAGATTTGTTTTATATGTTACTGCCTCACTGAGGATGGGACCCAGTGCTCTATACATGCCAGGTGAGCACTATACTACTGCACTATATCCCCAGGGCTCTTTCTGCTCTTTACCTAGAGATGGACCCTCACTGTACTGCCAAGGCCGATTCAGAACTTGTGATCCTTCTGAGTAGTAGGGATTATAAACCTATACTATCACACATGCTAGGTGAAAGGTGAATTTTGAAGCTTATATAAAACATTTTCTATCTTTGCCTCTAGGAATTTTGCTATTTTGGCCACAGAGTGAGCAAATATTCCCAAATGTGATTTTCAACATTGCTTTCAGACAGCATTTTTATTAGGACCTTTACTAAATTAAATGTACACATTCAGTCCTAAAAACTGACTGTTCTACTCTAAGGAGACTGCCTTCTTGATCTTAAGCAATGCTATGGGCATTCCTGTAAAAAAAAAAAAGACACAAGCAGAATGAATTAGAATATAGGATCCTACCTTCTGCTGTATCAAATAAACATACCTTAACAGTAAGGATAGAAATCACCTCAGGGTAAAAGGATGGGGAAAACAAAAACAAACAACAACAAATAACAAAAGCAAAAGGACCTAAGAAGCAAGCTGGAGTAACCAAAAACCTCAAACCAAAATTAATCAGAAGAGATAGGGAAGGTCACTACATACTGATCAAAGGAAAAATATCCACCAAGATTTTACATTTCTTAGTATATATGCATCAAAAATAAGGGCACCCAAGTTCATGATAGGAAGGCTACTACCACTTAAATCATACTGACCTTCACACAGTGATTGCAGATGACTTCAAACCAAATTTAATAGGAAGAGATAGGGAATATCACTACATACTGATCAAAGGAGAAAAAAATCCAAGACTTTGCTTTTCTTAATATCTGTGCACCAAAATAAGGATCCCCAAATTCATGAGAGAAACACTACTAGCCCTTGAATCATACTGACCTTCACACAGTGATTCAGGCAGAGAAAGCGATTAACCACTTTCACCAACAGATAGGTAGCAATAAAATGACTCCTAAGGACAATCTCTTTTGCCCAGAGATCTATGCCCTGCTTAGCCATCATTAGAGAAGCTTCCTCCTGCCGCAAATGGGAACAAATATGGAGACCCGCAGACAGGTAAAAACACAGAGAGGGAGGGACCTGGGGACATTCAGCCCTAAAATAGATGTCTCCATCAAACGTCATCATCAGATGTCTCTCCTTCAGGGCTTAGGGAACCCCCATGAAAGAGGAGTAAGAAAGATTGTAAGAGTCAGAGGGAATGGAGGTCACCAAGGAGTCAAAGCCTTCTAGAAATAACAGCTCTGGCACGCGTACGAACTCACAAAGACTGTGACAGTATGCTGAGGACCTGTGCAGGCCTGCACCAGATGGGGTCCTGGAGCTGAGAAAAAAAGTGGACACATACACCATCCCTAACCCAGAAGCTGTTTCCAGCTGATAACCACTTGCAAATGAAGATTTAATTTTCTCCAAGGGAGTGCCACTGGGGGGACAAACCGTTCTTAAGGTTAGCTGCTGTGTTCTACCGTAGATGGTCAGCACAAAAGGAACTCGATGGTGTCTTTGGAGGTTGCCTAATAATTAAATCAGGGCAATTTTTAGGGCCTTACAGGGCCTTTGAGTATATGTTATTGCTTCAGGGTTTGTGTTTTTATGGGATTCCTGTGTATAGAAGCCTACACGTCTGTGTCTATATACTTTTTTGTGTGTTTTCTATTTGGACCTTTTTCTTTTTTGGTTGTTTTGTCCCAATTCGATTTCTTTCTTTTTATTTATTTTATTGTATGTATTTTTGCTTTATCATAATTTATCGTAATTCCTTAGATTCCTGCTTGTTTTCTAAGGAGAGACAGAAAGGGTGTGGATAGGGATGGGAGGGGAGATAGAAAAGAATTTGAAGGAGAAGCGGGAGGGGAACACAACTAACAAAAATAAGTTAGCTATAAGAGCACATTATATTAAGAAATCTATTTTCAGTAAAAATAGATGGCCCCAAGAAATAAACATAGCTTTTCAATATTCAATATTCTAACTTACAGACCCACTGCATGCTTCTGATCTATATTATCACCTTGAATAGTTGCTTCACCACTTTGAAATCTATATGGGATTTTATTTTTATATTTTTTAATTGAAAAATATTTCATAGAATGTAGTTTTTCATTCTTTATCTCTTCCCAGAATCTTCCCACATCTCCACCTTTCCAATACTAAGCTTGGCGGTGGTGGCACATGCCTTTAATCCCAGCACTCAAGAGGCAGAGGCAGGTGGATCTCTGTGAGATCTGTGGATCTCTACTGAGCTAGTTCCAGGACAGGCTCCAAAGCAATACAGAGCAACCCTGTCAGGAAAAAAGAAAGAAATAAAGGAAGGAAGAAAGGAAGGAAGGAAGGAAGAAAGGAAGGAAGGAAGGAAGGAAGGAAGGAAGGAAGGAAGGAAGGAAACCACCACCACCAAAACCAAAAAAACTAAACAAAACAAACAAGAATAAGAATAAAAAAAATTGAAAAAATTAACAAACACAAAACAGACAAACAAAACGAGACAAAGAGCATTGGAAAGTCATACATATGTGCACATGCACACACACACACACACACACACACACACACCTTGTTTTGTCTGGAAGATACTGTTTCCTTGATATCATGCATTATTCTTTAATCTTCCCACCTCTTCCTCCACATAATTTCCTGAGCCCTGGATGGAGGGGGTTTGGTGAAGACGTACGACTTAGGATGGAGTGTTCCCAGGTCTTTCATCCTGTGCACATTGTGCAGTTGTGGGTCTCTGTATTAGTTCCCATCTACTGTAGAAGTAAACTTCTCTAATGATGACTTAGTGAGACACTGGTCTATGGGTATAACAATATATCATTAGAAATCATTTTATTATTCCTTTCCTTTAGCAGAACAATCTTATTTGTTCTTCTTCTAGGTCCCTGGTCTCAGGTTCTAGTCTACTCGAGAAGTGTCAGGCATAGCTTCCATCTCAGAGAGTGGACCTTAAATCCAATCAACTCCTTTGGGAGTACTTGGTTGTGCGCAGAGGCTAAGAACCTGGAAAGACCCAGCCCAAACCCTGAGAATTGGTAAAACCTGCTATCCATGGGCTGTACCATGATTCCTGAGATATCTATGAATGCTATTCAGCACAAACATTGGATACCCAACAGGACATCACATTTTTCTAATATATTAAAAAAATTATTATGGTTATGACTAACTAGAAGAAAATATATGCTATCAACTTTCAAATGACTAGAATCTCATGCATTTAAAGACAGAGCCCACATTCTACAATAGTATCCCAAAAGAAGACTTGAGGAGATAGTGTGTTTGGTGTTGAATGACTTTCCCAAGGTAAATCACATCTATATCCACCATCTGTCTCAATGCAAATATGAGTCGAATTCATGAAGAAATGTCCAAGCACCCTAAAGTAAGAGGAGAAGGAGAAATAAAAGATGTTTTTGAATCACTAACTGCTGAGAGAATCGTGCAAGTAAAGGCTGATTGTGGTTACATCAACCAGATCCTGTTAGTCTACCTTTCAGTCTGTTGGTGAAGCTTCTGCCTGAGATAATCCAATTAGCAATTAGCTTCTACCCTTAACCTAGCATCTGAAAGAAATGTTTGCTTTTTGGCCAACCTGGGTTACTGCAGTAGCTAATTGAGATCAAAGGCTCTTGGGCAAGTGAAAGGCTTAAGCTATTATACATCTTTCCATATGGACAAAAGGGGATATTCTTGATTGATTTTTTTCCCCCGAATAAACATACTTATTCTTGAGGATCACACCAGGATTAAGGATTTCCGAAAACTGCTAGTTCTGCCTGCTAGAGTCCTTAATAGGTTTTACCTTTATATTTTCTTTGTAGAACTAAAAAGCTCCCTGAAAACAGCTGTTTGTGCATCCAATGGCACTTTAATAAGAAACTAACAGGCATGAGATGCAGGAGGGCGATGTCTTTGGCTTTGTTGTTCTGTCTTCAATTAAGGGGAACATCCACTGTGAGGTCATTAACAGGAAAAGGACTTCAAACACAAACACAAAGTCTAGAGGAATGAAAATGAAAGGCATCTTTTTTTAACAAAAGATAAAAAGAATGCAGAAGCCTGAGCATTCAAAGGAGTGGTCCTGTGCATGCAGCCTACAGTCTGTGAGCAAGAATAAGAGGGCCTCTAATTGCCGGTGCAGGATTAAGGGAGAATCAGCAGCAAGGAAGGGAGTCTGAGTTTGTTTGGTGGAAAACCAGCCTCAGTTGTAGGGACGGCATTGATAGCTAAGTCAGCCCTTGTGTAAGACAGACTAGATATGGCTGAAACTCAAGGACAGAAGGCCAGTGGGCAGGTAGGACTGTCATATAATGGGTACTGGTAGGTGGCTTGTGGTATCTTAGTGCTGAAAGCCATCATCCTAGAGAAACTGGGGAGAAGGGACTGAGTCTCTGAATGATGTCCTGGAGTTGAGTTACCTCTACTTACTTGGACCACCTCTGTATATGCGAGAGTGACGTAGATGTATGTCTTCCGTGAACCTGTTTTCAACTTAGCCACACTTTCATGTACATTGTGGCCCTCTATACAAAGTGATCTCTTAAGATGGGATTCTGAGACCTGTAACTTACTGGAATTTGTCTTGAACAAATGACGCATTAAGAAAGAGTTCTACTATTAATGTTGTAATCCCCCAGAATTCTTCTTGTTTTCAATTTATTGGACTCACTTATTTATTTAGTTTTTTTTCAGGAAAGGGATATATAGAAAAATTCTTGGTGTTAAAGTTTTTGCTTTAGATAAAAAAAGGATTAAGACCAAGGTGTTGGAGGTTGTCAATATTGTCCATGGGTAGAGGACTTGCTACACCATGTTGTATCCTAGACCCGTATAATATCTCAGACTTCTCAGACAAGTTGTAGCTTTAGTTCCAAGGGAGGTAAAGAGAGGAAGGTCACTGGGACTGCCTGGTTTACAGCATAGCTACAAAAATATGAGCCTCAGGATCTGGGAGAGACTGTGGCTCAAAAAAAATGGGAGCAGTGTGGTAGAACAGAGCTGATGCCTTCCTGGACTTCATTCACATGCCCACGCGTACATACCTGTACACCACTGTGTACACACAAACACACATACACACAGTTTGCAAAAATGTGTTAAAGTAAGAAGTATACTTAAAATTCAAAAAAGGAAATACTTTTGTGAATGAGACACTTGAATAACATTTGTTGGGTAAAAGTCATTGACCTATTAAAAGTATTTACATTTTTCTGTTTGATCTACTTTCCAAGGAATTATTAAATCTATAATGATAATTCTATATTTTATAAAAGAATGTGAATCTTCAGGCACATTATTTCTATTTGATAGGCAGAAAATAAATCAATAAAATCTATATATTCCCACATCTTAACTTGACTGATATCTTCATGAACTCAACTAGTGAATTAAGTCTGATTCTATGCACTTAAACACTTCAGCAATATTGCAAGAGAGATGAATAGGCACTGCATTGAAGATGTAACACCACTACCAAGCAAGCTTCATACTTTTGTAGAAAGATGTGTATCCCATGAACATAGGATGGATTTGTCTGCTGTTGCTTACAATAATAATAATCTAGAAAGAGGAAGCACCACCATTCAACATTAGGAGAGCATCAAATCAAAACAAGTGATCTTAGCTTATTAAGAAGATTGCTCAATCAGTAAAATCCTTGCCTTGCAAATGTGAGAACCTTAATTTGATCCTCAGAATCCATGTAAAAATGCCAGGTGTGATGGCACACATTTGTAGTCTTAGTTCTGGGTAAGGGGAGAGAGAATTATCCCTGAGGCTCACTGAGTAGACAAGCTATCCCAAGTCATTAGTTACAGGGTAATGAGAGACCCTGTCTCAAAGGAGGTGGACAGCATTCCTGAAGATGTTTCCTGAGGGGATACTCCAGCCTCCACACAAAGCTAAGCACTTGTGCCTGCACATTTGAATATACATAGGTGTACACTTGAATACACACACAGGTACACATTTGTAACTGTATACTTTAGCACACACAAACACACATGTACATGAATAAACTTTTTCAAAAAGTGATCTATATGCTCCTGCATTTTAACTTTACTGCTATTTTCATGAACTTAACCAATGAATTATGTCTGAGTCTACATACTAAGCTTTCTTTCTAGGGGGTCGTCTGAATTTTACTGTACTTAAATTGTTTTTCTCTCCCTGTGAAAGGCAGTTGCTTTAGACTTCTCACTGTTTTTCTTTGTTTACTGCAGGGTAGGTACGTCCGAGCCCAAATGCTCATGATGCATCTTAAACCATTTTGAATTTCTTTATAAAGAAAAATGTCATGAAAAATATTGTATCAATTATTTGTTAAAATAAATATTATATGCCATCTACTGTGTTTCCCATTTCTGCCAATCTTATAATTCTATCATGAAAAGAAATCAAGTTTGTCTGATGGGATTTATTCCATTAGTGTCTTCAAATGTCAGGGCTGGTCTGCAAAGTGTTTTCCCTACTTCCTAGCCAGATTTCAGCTAAAAGCTGAGAGTGGAGTTGCGGTCTGAGTGCAGAGGAAAGGAAATTTATTTAACTGTCTCCAAGGAAATGTTTGCTGGGAGAAAACAACGTACATAAGACTCGACTCGGGATATTTTCTTTGTTGAAATACTTAATAGTTAATAACTCCTTTTGTAGTTTTAAGAGCTAACTTATTTTTATTATTGCTTTTATAAAATACATTTTGTCAATATTTGTTCTCCTCTTCCCAGGACATCTCTGCCTCCCTACCCACACTCAGCTTCATGTTTTTTAATTCTCTCTCTCCTCTATCTTTCTTTCTCAAAAAATGCAAAAACAAAAGAGTTGGCATATTTCCCAGGGCTCAGTCAAATCAGTTATGACTTGGCTACTAACAGGTTTGTCTGAGTCCTCTATTTTGGGGTTTCTTTCTTAGATACAGTCAGAATTAGAAACTTTCAATATCCTAGTATACATAAATCATCATTGTTGGTAAAGTCATTGGTCTGAAGATTGAAAACTAGATTCTAAATCGTGGGGAAAATTTACCTTAAATACTTTCCCCCTAAATAGTTGCTTGGGTATCATTTAGTACTGGGTATCATTGGCTCGTTTGTGCCTCTAAAGTTGCCATATTATCATCCATTTGACCAGTGTTTTCATCCTGCTTACTATTAAAATCTGTGCCACATGGCAGTTTAACACACAGTAAAGTAAAACTTTACTACCTACAGTGGATGACAAGAGGAAGAATATGCAACTCACAATGCAAGTGTTGGATGTCCAAAGACCAGAGCAGCACTATATGACTCAAGAGAAATGACCCAGTGTGGTGGGTGTGGGCAAGGAGGACTTTATAAAATTTTAGGAAGAGGGTAGAGCCTGCAAGAATGCTGGGTGTCCATCTGTGGCTGCAACTCAGTCAAGTCTTAGATGGATAAGACATTTAAAAATAATATAAAGAGGATTAGAGAAATGCCTCAGTGAACAAGATGCTTACTGTACAAGGATGAATTGGGCTTGGGTTCCTATCACTCACACAGAAGCTAGAAGGGCATTTTAGCCAGTATAAAATGTCAATGTTCAGAAGACAGAGACGGGCAACCTCATGGCAAGTTAGCTGTTATCTGAAGATAAATTTAAGATTCAGTAAGAGACTTGCTTTACTTAATAATGTGGAGAGCAATCTATATGGACACTTGACATCAGACTCTGGCCTCCACACACAAATGCAAAAAAACTTATATGCCTACCTGGACACACCTGTACCCACACAGATGAGAATAAGCATACATGCATACAATACATATAGCCACTCACACAGAAAACAATACTATGTGTAATTCATACCCATAAATGGAAGAAATAGTGGGTATCCAGTCAAGGCAGGCATCAACAGCTGATTTCTTTAGCGTCTAAGAAAAATATCCCACAATGCCTGGGCATATTTGCTCATTAAAGTGCTCTTACAGATACTAAAGTTCAGAGCTGGAAGAAATCTCAAGGACTGTCCAACTGATTTATCTAACCGACAGGAAAATTAAGATGCCCGGCAACAAACCTAGAAAGCAACAGAACAAAGAGACATTAAAATAGGGCAGAGATAATAGATTATAAAAAAAAAACTGACCCAGAATAAACCACCACTGTAAGCTTGGGAAAATTAGACACACTGTGTTCTCTAAAGAATGGTACAGTACGGAGGGAGGAGCTGCAACAAAACTTCTTGCAAGATCAAAGTAAAAAGTGGAGTCTCACACTGATGACAAAATGATTTTTAAAATTTTAAATCAAATTGAGATGAGCTTGTTTTTAATAATTCAATCAAATACACGGAATAATATTATTTTTAAGATATATTCCTCTTTTGTTTTCTCATTAAAAGTGTCCCTTAAAGAGAATTTATATCTTTTATCTAGTTAGGCATTTAGAGCAATTCTAGGACCAGGATCAATTTACAAGCCCATATCAATAAAGAGAATATGGGACACTCCATGTGCTTAATCTTGTAAACAAGTTGAAGGAAATTTGAGTGTGATTGAGCAATGTTTATTTTTTTGTTAGTGTTTATATTAGACACTTTCGATTTGCCACATGATGAGGTGTCCTATGAATAGTGTTTTATTGCAAAAGGTCCATTTCTTCAAACATAAAACTTCTGGACACTGTGGGCATGCAGTGGCAAGTGTGTAGATTGATCAGCGTTATAGCATCCTCTCGATGAAATACTGTGTCCTAGAGATGATACTGCTCTGCAGAGAATCCCACTTGCACATCAGGAAAATGGATACGACGAAAGAGGGCACTGCCCTATTGCCCTTAGGCAGCAATTCTTCATGCTTCTATTAACTTCGCAACTTCAGTCTTCAGAGGCATTTCCCCTCTTTTGTATGATATATATTTTTTAATCAACACAGACTGAAAAGGACCACATCAAATAGTGGGACTATTTTTGTGAGTTATGAAAATATGGTTAGTAATCCACCCATCTCTCCAGTTTACACAATCCTACCACACGTAAAAAGCACTCTGAGGGAAGGCAGGTTATCAGTCAATGTACCCTCTGGGTAATTTCCCTTCAAGCGCATCTCTCCCTCCAATACCAACACACAGGAAGTAAGAGAGACAGATCTTCTCATTGCTGAACCTCCTCCTTCTTTAGCAGCTGCCTATTTGAGTAAAGAAGCAGATATTTGTCTCCACAGTGACTTCTCGAACCTCTGACCTACGCTTCCATAAGGGACTAGACAAGGACATTTCCTAATGCGCTGGTGTGCCAAGTCATGCATTGCCAGGCACCTTGAACTCCAAAGATGTCCTCTTAGAACCTGTTCTTTTGACTTAAGGGTACAGAATGTCTCATCACCACAACTTCCCACAAAGAGCCAAACATCTCATATAAAACCCTCAACTCAAACACAACGCATTTGAAGCCTCTGTTTTTATGTTGTAAAGGTTGCCTGGGTTGTGTGTTGCAGTTGAGGGCACAATGTCTTTATTCCAGGAGATGGGGCGTGATTCTAGCTATCTATCACGCTGTAGTCTCTTTGGAATGTGCTGGAACACTTACTGGAAAACAGGAATATTTAGTTAGCTTTTGGACTTCAAGAGAAATACCCAGTCATCAGGAAACACCTTACACAAAAGTATTGATTGAATTTAAAGATAGGAGGAGATAAATACTAGAGATATTCCCTTAAACTGTTCATAGATTAGGAATAAAAATAATTGGACAGGTTACAGAGAGGGCCAGGGGTGAGGAGGTTGGGCTGTGTGAATCTAGTGACCGGGTCTAGAGAAGGCAGTTACGTCTTTGTGTACCTGGATGTGTTTGTCTCCATAGAAACTACTCAAATGTTTTTACTGGAAGAGACTTGTTTCATTTCTGATATTAAGCTTGGAGGCTTGCTTCTGCAATAAAATCTTATCACTTTGGGAGGTGATAAAGTAGCTCATACCACTGAGTACTGACAGAGTCTCCTAAGGACTCCCTACCTTCTCCCACGTGACCCACACAACAGTCCATAGAAACCACAGATTAGAAACTGAGAACGAGGCATGAGTAAGCTGCTTAAAACAACAACGCAGCGAATGGCAGACACTAATCTTCCCCCTGAACAGTGTTACTCCCGAGCCCGGGCCTATAACCTGAACTCATTCTGAATTGCCAAAGTAATTGCACCTTGTATTTTGTTTCCTTCATCTACGCTCATGAGGTTTTAAAGGACTGTTTTGAAAAAAGCTGGTATGGAAAAGCAAAGCACAAAATGAGAAGAGGTTTAGGGCAGATTTCTGGTATAAAAGTTGCAGGAATCTCGTAGATTCTCTGTAGGAAAAACCCTTGGTGGAAAAAAATATTCATAGGGAATGTCTTTTTGGTGCAAGTGATCTCTTTTCCTGACTCAGTGAAACTGATATATCTTTATCTCGCTGTCTCCTTATTTTTTCCAGAAGGCTTAATTCAACAGTACTTTCTGAAAATACACCCAGGGTACCATCCCAGAGGCCTGGGATGTTTATAGGGACCGGGCTGCTCTCATTCCTGCACTTGATCAATGTTCATTGTGCTGAAAATTCCACTGCCGACAGATCTGGTCTGGATGGGTCATGTCAGCAGACACACTGTATATCTGGAATCTCACATTCCTTATTTTATAGCTTCCATGGAGGAGCTCATCCTCTGGGTTTTTAAGACATTCATTAGCAATTCTTTAGGACCCTTAAATATATTTAGAAAAAGAAATGACTAAATATATCGATGTTATAGCAATATATTTTATTTATATAGAAGAAAAATAAAGCATGAAAACTGATGAGCATGAGTTGGAACAAAAACAGGGGGTTGTAGGGAAATACAACATTATCAAGTCCAGGCCATTTGGCTTAGAAAATAGTTCTTCAACATGGTTTTTGGAATACTATAGAGGTACAAGACATTTTAAAAATGAATCTTAAAATAACTACCTTCCTAAGGATCAATTTCTAAGAAGTACATCATAAAGTGTTCAAATATTAAAATGTTCTGGTATACTCTTCTGCTTTATATTATTTTGTTGAATCATAATGAAATAATGTTTCATGTCATTTTGTTTTGTTCTTTGAGACAAGTTCTCAAACCAAACCCAGGGCTTTGCTCATGCAAGGAAGGTCAGCGCTCTACCAGCAGAACTATGTCCCCAGCACAAGGTTTCTTTCTTTTTTTATTTAAATAACATTTTTCCATTTATTTTACATATCAATCAGTTTCTCCTCCCTCCTCTCCTCCAGTCCAGTTTCATTTTTAAAGATAAAAAGGTTGGACACCTATGCATGGCCTTTGATTCTCCCTGCATTTACAGTTAGTACTGTGGCTGGACATGGGATTGAGAGGTTACTTGTTAGTATCATGTGGTCAGTAAAGGACACATCTGCAAATGGGATCATGAATCATGCTCAGCAGAAGTGCCAAGGGAAAAAAACTATTGAGAGAGAAGACCTGGGAGTGGGCAGGGGAGAGCCAGGTGTATGTTGGACCTTATCTTGTACCTAGTAGGGCGATGCTTCTTTGGATCTGTCATGTAGAAAAATTGTATGGTTCTGAGAATGAAAATACACTAAGATTAGTCACTGTAGTCCTCAGGAAACCACAACCAAATCTCAATCAGAAAATGTATTATTTTTGTAAAGTGTTATGGGCTTTCCCCCATCCTCTGCAGGACCCTGGGCTCACTAACTTCCTCTCGGATGTAACACAAGACAGAAGTAGTTAGGGGAACTTAGAGGAAAACAGGCTTTTAAGAAACAGTCTGATAGATGCTTTATGATGACAATGGTTATGTGATTGAACCTTTGTGTACCAGATCCATATTGAGATTGCTAGACAAAGAATGCATCACTAATGTCTTCTGGTTCTGGAATTCTGATACTGTTGAATTGTTGATTTGTTGTTTTTGATCTTAGAAAGATTTTGAAATGGTCCTCACCTTTGGGCCCTGATGAAATGACTCATAGCCACCAACCTCTAGGTATGTCTGTAGCAACATTCCTGAATGGTGGGACCAAAATTAAGGCTTTTGGGTCCAGGTGAGTCTTGGCCCATTTCTGCATATCTCCTAAAAATGCTGTCTTCTAAATGCATTCAAAACTTTAAAACTTCTGTTGCAATTCAATGTTGCCAAAAATACCCTGCCAGAATCACTACTAAATATAGCTTTCTAACCAATGATGAGTCAAATGTATTTTGCATCAATGGCCCTACATACTTGAGAAACTGACTTGTTTCTCTAATGACTTACTTGTGGTGAAGATATTTTTCCAGGCTGCTGTTCCAGTAGAGTTCATTTCTAAGAAATCTGTAATTTCCCTGGAGTAAAATGAATGCTTCAAAGTCAAAGGAAAAGGGCTTTTGCTTCAGAATAACTTCTGAATCCTCTGCAAGACTGATTTTTTGCCTTTGAGAGACGTCTTTGCTCTATGGCAGCTCAAATATCTTCCTAATTTTATATCTCAGCACATGCTCTTTGAACTGGCGTGAACTTAGAGCATCACTACAGGTCATGAGTCTTATGTTCAGTCTTTCAAACGCTTCCAAAACTCTTATTTGTGTTTCTTCCTAGCCCACCAACCAGTTTTCTCAAGATAAGCCTGGTTTCAAATATTACAAAAGTGTTCTTAGCTTTATCATTACAGTTTTCTTTTTTTCCTTCTTGAACTCAGAAATAATCTTTAATGATGACAAAGGCTCAAGTCAGGTACCCAGCTACCCAGTTTGGTGAAATACCTATTAAATGTCGCATATGTTATTTCTGTCACCTGTATCCAGTATTGTGTCAGTATGTAATAGCTTTCAGTTGGTAGTATTTGGGGAGTCTGTAGCTGGTTATTGCTGTTCTTTGGATCTCAAGTAGAAATGTCATGGAAATCATTTAACAATTATAAATAAATAACAAATAATAAAATAATATTATTTGCAATCAAAGGATGAATGAATATAAAAAGTTCTTATAATTTTCAAGAGATTATTTGATAGTTTAGTTTCCATCTAGTTAACTAAGCAATGTCAATGGGGCCTCAAAGTCCTCTGAGAAACAATTGGCGGCATGCATTATAAATGGAAATAAACAAAGCATAAATAATTATTTTTATTTCCTTTCTCACACTATTGTTTGCCCTTAGATGGGATGTCTATTAAAGGGCTACAGAACAATGGAAAATAAACATTTAATTTGAAACATTTTGTCTCTCTTTAATGGGATGGATTCCCACTTCTCTTACTCTTGTTTTTCATATGAACTTCAAAAGTGAAGAAAGAAAAACAGCATAAATAATGATAAAGATAGACCATAGGAAAGTCTGTGAGACACAGGTCATATCTGTGAACAGCTGCAGGATGCATTCACTCTTTTTGCAGGTTGTTCAGTTTTCTCCTTTACAGCTGTTTAGATGGTGGCCTGTTGCTTAGCACATGCACTTGGATTTGGTTTTCCCATCTTCACAAAGATCACAGACTGTACAGCTTGCAAAACTTTTTTTTTTAAATTTTGAGTGCCAATCACATTGAAAGTCATATTGTTTTGGTCTCTCGGTCTATGCAGAGACTGCGTTTTCATTTCCTGCCTGCTCAGACCCGAATAATCACACAGAAACTGTACTAATGACGACACTGTTCAGCCAATGATTCAGGCATATTTCTGGCTAGCTTTTACATCTTAAATTAACCTATTTCTATTAATTTTGTGTATCGCCATGAGGCTCTGGTTCATGGTAAAGTTCTGGTATGTCCTTCTCGTTCAGCAGCTACATGGTGTCTCCCTGACTCTGCCTACTTTCTCTCTATATCTATGTTCAGATTTCATGCCTTCCTTTAGTCTACTAAGCTATTAGCTGAAACAGCTTTTAATTAGCTGAAACAATGGTAATAAAATATTCGTAACATACAAAGGGGAATCCCACATCATCTCACTTTAAAAATTGTGTCTCCCTGAAAGGTTCTTTTGGGTAATTTTTTGTATCTTTTTTCTTAATTTTCCTTTTGTACAATTCCCAAGTGTATAATAAACACATACACATACGTGTAAACATGTATTTTTGTTTTCTTTGAGTACAACTTCTTTTGTTCTGAATGCAACTTATTTATTCACTGTATCCTGTGACCTGCTTGCTACATTAAGTAGAACAGTCTATCTGTATGTAGTCCCCAAAAACAGAAGATTGGGTTGAAGATTTGAAGATGACAGACACATAATCCATTCCAAATGAGAACCAGAGTCAGGGCCGATATTATTTTAACAGAACAGTAGCACTGAGTGACAATGACAGCCATCTACTAGTAGCTTCCATACTGGATGCAGAACCCAATCGACAGACCTGAAATGACGATACCTTCTAAGTGGCAACTTATTGTGAATTATTGGCACAAAATTCTCTCATAATGTAGATGCAGTTGCTTGGGCAACTGCTCCCAGCAAGTGATACAGCTCTAACAGCATCAGTGAGGTGACTTCAGGTCTCCAGAGCCCAGGCATTCACGTCAAGACTTCTTGTCCTTCATTAGAATGAGAAACACTCTCTACCTGCACCTCCCCCCTCACACACATCCATGGACTTTTGGTCATGGCATCGCTAGTAGTTTTTTAGACCTAAACAAGGTCCAAGTCTGCATCAAGACCCATGTTAGCGCTCAAGGAACAAAGAACGGTTTAATAAGCAGAAGCTAACATCAGGCCTGCTGGAGGCCTACAGTGTCAGTTGTTTGTGAGACAAGACAACGTTTTCCAGGAAAGTCTGGTCAACTTACTAAGAGCTTGTTCAAATAGCCTTCTTCCCATGTTATCATAAACGTGTCCATTAGACAAATCAGCCTATCCATATTGATGCAAAGGAAAAGAGTCTGAACAGAACAGAAGAAATATGCAGTATCTGTAAGGACAGTAGAAACGATCTAGATAGAAATTCTGCTGGATTTAAATTCCTGCTCCACTCATTGGATTGTTTGTTATCTCTTTGAGGCTCTCAATCTTGCCTCTCTCTTCAGAGTTCAGATTAAAGCTGGAAGCCGTTTCAAAAATAACCGTTATAGCTGGTGTGATTAGAGGTACTATCTCTACAACCTAGTTCTCACCAGATCCAGCACAAATCATAACTGATCTGTGTCCTTTGCGATTTGTGGTCGGAGAAGCATGCTGTTTTACTTTTACCAGATTGGTCTTGACCTTGAGGATTAAGTTAAGGCCCCATCATCATGAGGTATTGTGTGGTCTGCCTCCTTTAATAACTGTCTCTAGCTCAGATATAAAAAACTTCAGGAGGAACTGACCGTTGCTCAAATGTTCATAAAGACTCAAAACAGAAAATGCAACAAAAATAATCTTGTCTACTTTTTATTTAGACCAGATGTAGCTGCATTCCTGGTCTATATTGCACTGGATCCCTTGGAACTGGAGTTACAGACAGTTCTAAGAGCTGTTAGCTGCCCTATATGGGTTCAAGGAACTGAATCCATGTCCTCTCAAAGTACAACATGTGCTATTAGTCAATGAGACATCTCTCCAGTACAGGAGGAATTTTGCAGTAACATTTGATCAGGACTTTATTGGTTTGTAGTTTCCACGATGTTTTAAGAACAATGTCTTCTGGGGTCTAGATTTATGACTAAGTGGCCAAAGCATTTGCCATGCAAGCACAAACATGAGTTAAACTCTCTGAACCTGTGAAAAAAAGCCAGATGTGGTGATACATACTTACAATTCTAGAACTAGGGTGGTAGAGACAGGAGGATCCTTGGGGCTCACTGGCCAGTTAGCCTACTCTAAGCAGAGAGTTACCAGAGAGAGACTGGCTCTCAAGAAGAAAAGGTGAAAGACTGAAAGATTCCTGAAAATTAACATCTGAGATTGACCTCTGTCCAACATCCACATCCACACACACCCACACACACCACACACACCACACACTCTCACACACACCACACCCCCCCACATACCACCCCCCCACACCCCCACACACAGAGAGAGATAGAGAGAGAGAGACAGAGAGAGAGAGAGAGAGGGAGGGAAGGAGGGAGGGAGAGAGAGAGAGAGAGAGAGAGAGAGAGAGAGAGAGAGAGAGACTAGTTCCATACATTCCTTGTAATGGAAGAGATAGACTAACCTTTCCTTAATCACCTGGTATTATGTATTACTGATAAAGCCAACTGCATTTAGTTAATGTCAGGCTCTGGAGTAATAGAATATTTCATAAATTTCAACTTAATATTTGCCTTTGTCAATTATTAATGTGCCCTGTAGACATGACCCTAGTTGAATAAATTTTTGAGAGAAATATAATACCAGTGGATGAGACCGGAAAAGAACTAATTCAGGGTTATCCATTTTCAGATGGAGGCTGTTCGGATTCTCAAATCTCATGGCTCCAAAGAGCCTGAAGCATTGCAATGACATGAAATGCTTTTCTGGGGATGTGACTATTCACTTCCGAGTGGCTTCCAACCACTGCAACTGGAGCTTGTCTTTTCTCTAGCGTGATATTGCTTGAATATTTTAAAAGAGAAATTAGGCTATTCGTTTTCATGTTGCACATCCTCCAGACCATTGTACCACACAGTTTTTCCATAGATCACAACGATGGCTAAGTCTCCAATTGAGTTAGTGGTAATTTATTGATGATGGCTATTGAATAATTGTTGGTTTGTTAGTTAGCTTTATCATCGTGTGACCAAAAATACCCATGAGAACAACTTAAGGAGATGAATTATTTATTTTGGCTCTCACACTCAGAGGCTTTAGCTTATAATACTGTTGATTTTAGGTCCAGGGCAAGGCACAGCTTCATGAGTCGAAGCAGACAGGAAGCGAACAAGGCCAGGGACATGATACTCGCTAAGGACCCGCCCCTGGTGGCTCACTTTCTCCACCTATCTCTAGCCTTGTAACATTTCCAGAGCCTATAGTGTTGCTAGGTAGAGCCCTATGTTCAATACACTATGGAGAAAACTTCATACCCAAATCATAGTTTTAGGATGTTCCCAGTAAAAAGGTTCACGGAACTGAGAATGATTATCTACACCTAAATTTTAAGACTATTCCTTTATAGGAATTCTGACCCTAACATAATGAAATGAATTTGACCAGTAACTAGAAAACAGTTTTTTTTCTTAATTTTTTCTCATGCCTTAATCATAGTGCTGCTTCATGCATGAGGAATAGTATTATAAAGTGTTCTTTGTCTCTATATCTTTCTCTTCCTCCCCCTTCTCCTCTTCCTTCTTCTTGGCCTCTTCCTCTCTCTCATCCATCCCCCAGTCTCTACCATCTCTCCGTCTTTCTCACTTGAGTTCAGTCCAGAGAGAAGGCAGCTTTCCCTCCCAGCCATGTGAACTCTGCATACAGCTCCTGGTGTGAATCCAGAGTTTATTGCCCTCAGGTGGCTACCTTTGCCATCTTTGTTTAATTACTGAACAATGTTCAGTTCAGATACAGGGTCATTTTTTTCATGTGTATTTATATGTTTTTTGTGTATATGTTTACATGTCTATATTTGTATATGTATATAAGTGTGTCTGAACATGTAGGTGTATATGCATACTTTTATTTTAAAGTATTCCTTTTTCTTAAATGTGTACATTTTCTCCCCGAATATTCTCAGGTCCCTCGTGGGGAGGATTATAAAATAATGACTCTACCAAACCATTTCAGTCTACAGCAGTGCTGTTTGCGTCCACCCTTCCCAGTTTAGCTTTGATTGCTTATGCATGCACAGGACAGACCGCTGTGAAAACACAGCTTCTTCTTTGGTAGAAGCTTAAGGTATATAAATCTTTGATGTACACTGGTAAGCTATTCTAATCTTTGCAGGCACCATACAAAGTATCAACTCTGATGATTCTCTTTTCTTGGAAAGTGGCACAATTGATTTTGTGAGGATCTAAGTAAGCTTGGATTTCTTCCCAGAATAAACTGATACACATCTCTGCAAGGAGACTTAGAGAACGGCTAATGCTCCCAGTGTGGCTTCTCTGTATTGTCACAAATGTGTGCTCTACTCACATCATGAGATTGACATTCGTGTATGAGAAGTTTTACTCTTTCTGGTTATTCTAGGAGAAAGGCTTAAATTGTGATATTAGAAAAAAAAATCCCACAATGTAAGTCTGTGCATTTGTAACATCTTTGAACGTGAACACTGACACAGAATCACCCAATAGATGACAGCAACATGAATCAAGTTTTCACCGTTTCTGGGAATACTGTGGCCACTCTTCTCACTTCATATGCATGAATATTGAATGAGGAATAATTTTTAGCTTGGTTTGTTTCCAGCAGCGTATTACTTCTCTTCTATCTTATATAACTATGCTCCTTTGTTGAACTTGGCGGGTCCCAATAGTCACTACCTCCCCAGTCCTATCTAACAGAGAGGTAGGTACCTTCTAGCCAGTGCTCAGAGACTGGGAAAGGATCCCCTGACCATACAGACAGATAGCTGCTCCCCACCTGAGATTCCTCACTTGGCTCCTGGCATCATTTACCCCTTCAGCAAGATTAGCTAGTTGCACACCTGTGACTATGTACTTTCATGGTTTTGTTTTGGTTTGGTTTGGTTTGGTTTGTTCCCATGGTTTTGAAGACATTTCCATGAAAAAAAATTACTTGTGATAAAAAAAAAGTATTACATGGGGAGGGCAAGCAAGAGAGATGCTGCTGACCAAGAAAGGCAGTCCAGGCCAAGAGACTAGGAAAAGGGACACAACCAAAGTGGATGGGTAATACAGTTATAAAGACATCAGGCTGGGGGATGGGAAGGGACATAGAAGACCAGCCCCTTATGAAGGACAGGTTTTAGGGTAGAGAATATGAGGAAAGCTGGGACGAGTTTGTCCTGAGTGATGCTTGTCCTGCATGTGAGACCTAATACCAATGTGTTAACTGAAAGTGACAGTAAAAATTGGCCTCTGGTTATGTGCTCATTAAGACAAGGGAACATTCGCTACTTTTCAGTTGCTCTGATAAAACTCCATGACCACAGGCAACTAATGAAAGAGTTTATGTTTCAAAAGAAGAAAGAGTTCATTGTGGCAGAGAAACATGGCAGCAAACAGCAGACACGGCCAGCACAGTAGGAAGCCCAGAGCTTCCTTCACCTTCAACAGTAAGCATGAAGCAGTGACAGAACAGGAAGTAGGTGAGGTTACGACCTCTGAAATCTTACTTCTAGTCATGTTCTTCCTTCAGAAAGGCTGCACGTCCAAAACTTAGTCTTCTTGAACAGCATCACCATCTGGGAACAAGGGTTCATGTGTCTGAACTTTTTAAAGGTATTTCTCATTTGAACCACCGCAGAAGGTATCATATAGGAACGCTGGAACTCCTTAGTGATACGTTGGTTAGTGTACAGGGAAGGGCCATTTGTGAGTATTTCATATTCAAAAGATAAGATGGATAAACACTTTGAAGAAGTGTGAATTTATAAGATGGAAGAATATTGATGCTTGTGTCTAAAGAGCTTTCAAAAATGTACTCACTAGAAAACTTTCATTTATCTAAGCATGGTCCAACTAGAAATAGTTTATAGGCTGTAGAACTTTACTTCTCCTTTAAAATGTTCAGATTATATGTAGGAAATATCTAAATAGTAATTATGAAGAATAAATGATACTTTATTTTTTAAGACATATTTAGACACCTTACTCTTTAGCTTAGAGAAATGTCTGAATTATATCATGATAATTTGATCTTTAAATTTTATATTGCCGATAGTACCAAAAGTAAGGGTATAATGTTCTCTTTAGTATTAGAGATGGCATGTTGCTGTCCATGCCAACTATCTCCTACATACTTGTCTGAGTCCATGAACACACTCTTGGATGCCCCTGATGAACATTACCTATGTTGAATTCACTCAAAATACCACACATGGACATTCATTCATGAGCATTTATTCAAATAGTAAAGGAAAACCCTGTTCCCACACAGCACTAACAGTTGTGAGTATATATTATTCGGCAGCAGTACTCTACTGAAATTAATAAAACATCAAAATATTAGGGCTATATGATCTTCATTAACCTTTAAATTTACCAAGGTCGGGTTTTGAATTTTATTCTTTCTTGCATCTCATTGTTGGGCTGGTCTAGCCAAATGCCCCACTAATTTAGCAAAGGAAATTACACACATAATGAATCATTAAGACTCACAGAACTCCCAGTTATTGAGACTTACATTTGGTTTTTTACAGAGTTACATTTCAAAGAAAATGCATACATGAAGGAGTCTCTTATGCTTGTAACGCCAGCAAAACCAACCTGAGGCTTTTTTTTTTTTTAAAAAAAAACTTCCAATGCACAATAACGTGGTGCAGAATTCTGAAAATGAGTCTGTCTTCCCCCGAGTAAATGTTGTTTCTATAATATTAGAAATCAAACCTAACCTTTGCAGAGGTCTGTGACAGGAATCTTAATTGTTTAAGGTTTAGAGAAGTGAGACTCCCAGAGTGACAAGGACTTGAACCTAATAACATTTAGGTCACTGAATTGTCCCCAAATGTAAATAGCCCAGAGTACACATCAATAGTGTCTGGCTGGAACATGACTGGAGGACACAGTGTAGAACACCAAATGCCTCCATTATCATTCCTGTCGAGTTCTCTACTCTCCAAGCAAAACTTTTGCCATAACATCATTGCAATTTCTTCCAATTTCTGTGCCTTGTTGCCCACCTACCCAGATGCCATTTACTTTTTAATATCCATAATACAGAAATGGCACTGTCATACCCAAACATGAACTCTGGCTTCTACAAGTTTCTTAGTTCCTGGTGCTGTTTCAATGACTCATGTTATCATATTCCAAGAAGACAATGCAGTGCCTAGAATAGAGTTCACCGCTGGTAACAAGCTGAAGGTGAACATGTCACTAAATAAATACCCACCTAACCAATGCTGGGTGGTCTATTGACTTTCCACGTACTTTAGGGTTCAAGAAAAGGGATGTAGGAGAAAAGAGACCCTTAGTAATTAACTCTCCAGCTAAGTCCTGCTGGGTATGTTGTATGTTTATCTTTTCATATTTCTAATTTTTTGAATTTGAAGCTGCTTTACTTTTGTTATTTATATTGGTTTTGTTTTCTTTTAAATTATATCCTACAAATACATCTGCTATAGAGGTCAGGGCTCCACAGTCATGGTGCTAGGTGAACTATTTCTCATGGATTGACTGGAGTTTTATTTAAAGATTTTTTTTCTTCAGTATTTGAGCAGCTGGGTGAATATTGAGAGATACCTATAGAGATCATAATTCACTGTGGCACCTCATTTCCATGAACTATGTGAATATTAATGTTTATTATGTCTGTTTTGGTGTCATAGATATTACAAAATTGATGTTTTGTGTGGGACATCCAGACAGCTAAGAATCACGAAGCCTGACACATTCCCACAGGAACTGTGCTGAAGTTGGCCTTTGCTCCAATCCAGCATTCTCAGAGAGATATGGTGTTAGTCATTTGAGATAATTCATAACTACCTTCAAAATATGCATGCTTTTCAGCTAATTTTAATATCATCAGAATCTTAGCAGCCCTCTTCTAGGACAGGCGTGAGGGACAATTGCTCAAAGCCCCAGCAAGAATAATGTAATCTGTGTGAGGAATCAGTTCTGAAGTGTCTAAAAGGACCAGCATACCACACCTTTCTGGATTGACCCTGATTTCTCAAATCTGTGTGTTTAGAAACTGTACTGAGCTGATTTTCTAGCTGACTTGTCTACTTGTCCAAAGTGTTTCCTCTTTGGCCCCTGGTGTCTAATGTCCTGACTACTTTCATTTTCTTATTGAGAACAACACATCCAGCTCACCTTGACCCCAGAATCAAACCAAAGAGAGGACAAGCTCTCAAAATATACAAGTCTGGAAACACTGTTTTTTAAGCTGGTGAAGAGTAGAGGCCTTTCAGGGAGGCTGTTTAGACTGTTTATGAGTGAGGCCCAGGATGCTTCGTAATTGATGAACCTTTACTCCTCATGTAAGGATTTGCACTCATCACTTCTTTTGTTGTTGTGATAACGGAACACCTCAAAGGAGAAAGGTATTACATACAGTTTAATGTAAAAAATATCTATCATTCTACCAAGGTAGCCAAGGAATGGCTTGGTATTAGAGTAGAAGAAGCCTGTCTCCGTTTGCTTACATCTATGTGGTTCAAGAAGCAAAGAATATACAGGTAGTCTGGATGGTCTAAAAATGTCAAGGCCTCACACCTTCTGGCCTACTTCCTACAGTAAAATCCCTCATCCTAAAGGTTTCCCAGCCTTCCAGAGTAACACCGAAAGCCAAGAAGCAAGACTTCACACAAATGCATCTGTGGAGCCAAATTTCACATTGAAACTTCAGTGGGACTCATGGCACACGGTTGTCAGCCAGGAAGTACATCTTTCTGTGTGCTATAGAAGATTTGCATAATTGTGACAAACTCTGCATTGCACCATACTTTCTCAAAGTCCAGAGGTGAGGAGCCAGCCTCAGGTGTCACCAACTCCTCTCTTCTTGAGAACTCCCGTCTGCCCCCAGGGATGCTTCCATCTTCCATCTTTAAATCTGGATTTCTCTGAAGCTGAACCTAGTGGATTAGACATAAATAAATGTTATTATCTCTCAAAGGGGCATACACTTAGCTTCCTGTGAGTTAAAATTGGAAAAGCTCTTCTAGCAACGAGAGAGCTCTAAGGGTATTTCATGAACGGCCTTGGAGCACACACTGCAATGAACTGTTTGGATCTCATTTTACTCAAACCCACACTCAAGTTCTTGAAGTTTCATCTATTTATGATTTTGACCCTACGCCTTTAATGTGGCTCCTGCTATGCAATTATTCATTAAATTTTTCAAATGAAAATAGAAACCAGTAAGTGCCATTCTACTCTGTTAATCCCCTATTCTCCGTTAGAAAAAAACTCGTGTGTGTTTGTGGCCTCCTCATCCCATGCAGAGATGCCGTTTGTGTGGGATCGCCTTCAATTCTCACTGCTGCCCTGGATGTAAGAACCTATTATCACCCCCGTTTTACAGAGCCCAAAGAAAATCCCATAAAATGTCCTGACTAGTAAGGATGAAGCATCTTAAAACGAACTGGCCAGGAAATTCTTTCCCTGCTGGCAAGCTTCCTGAGTGCTGGAAAACACTGTAGGAGCAGCAAGGGAAGAAAAGGCATCAGTGGTCTTACCAGTGGTGAATTCTGCATGCTGTAATATTGACCTGTGAGGCAAGATGTGTGCCCACTGATGTTCTACCTGTCAGACTGTTTTGAGAGGTACCCAACTGTTCTCTTGACTGGATTTAAGGCCTGCTCCATAGGAAGAAACTGACATCTTGTCCTGAAAGCAGGGATAAAAACCATAGCTGGGGAAGTCATAGGCCCTGGGGAAAAGCCCGTTGTTACAATTTATCTAAAGGTCATATTTATATTTACATAACCAGATTTGTGCTGTTCTTTAACCCTGTTCAGAGATGCTTCTCACTGCAGTGGGTGGGGGTTAATATAGAGACTCCACGGTTCAGAGTGCTGAGAATAAGCAACTTTGAGCACTTAACCACTCCCACTAAAAATCAGGGCACATCGCAGAAGTGGGAAGTGGGGCTGTGTAAGAGCCAGCGGACAGGGAAGAGTGCTGCTCTCTGGACAAGACATGGCCGCTGCACACGTGAGCTCCCGGCAGCAGGGGCTACCAGAACAAACCATGGACAAGATCAAGTCAGTTAAAAATTTCCGCGTGATGAGGCTCCATAAGATCCTTCCTCTAACTGAAGAGCTATTAGCGTTCAAAGACTGCTGAAGGAGGGAGGGTCACTTTCCTTTTCGAGTTTCTCCTGGCGGGTTGCCCAGGCTGTAGTGGATGGCCCCACCACCATGCACATATGTGCAATGATAATTGGACTCATTGGGTTATAAAATAAAAAAAAATCATAAACTTGGAAGGGAGATGGGCTGGGGGGTGGGGTTCTCAAGTTGGGGGGGGTGTTGAAGGGAGGAAGTGAGGAATGCAAGTGAATGGTGTGACTGCACACATGTGTGAGTCTTTTAAATAGGAAAACTCTTTTTTCTTAACAGGCAATGCTAATAGAAACAGGATGAATGGTTGGACTTTGAAAGACATCATCTTAACTGTTGCCATGTTGTACCTGTGTTATTTAATATAGTTTTCAAGTTAATGCTAAGATCGTATCAGATTGTCAGATTTGAAGGCCTGAGACTGAATTCCCTCTAGGTTTAGAAATATCCCTTTCCTTTTAGTCAAAGAGAGAATCAACACATTTGTGTCAGAGATATATGTAGCAACAACATAGAATTTGGAACGATTTTTAAAAGGCTTTGAAAAACTATGCTTTTGTGCCAATTTGGTACAATGTTTTGAACTTTCCATTTCCAACACTAAATTATTTGACTTAATCCTCCATTTTGGACTGACATTTCTTATTCCTTTTTGCTATCTAATTCCCAGGCCTGTCTAGAGCCATTATTTTAATTTCTAATCTCACTTCTCTTTAAATTACTTTGCTTCACAATATTTTACCTGCATTTTAAGAAGGTATTAAAATTTGACCACCATCAAGAAGATTTAGTGGACTGCTTTGGCCTTTCTCAGTCTTTCATATTATATCTGTTTCATGCCTTTTTAAAAGAATGCCTAGTCCCTCAAATTTTGGTTTTGCACTTTGGATGTAAGCTCTATGTGGTTCTGGTATTCTTACAATGCCTAGCCCTGCGCTAGGCACAGAATGTACCAGACATGTTTGGTTTTCAGAAATGGCACACTAAACACTAGTGCTATTTGCTTAGCTGTCTGTAGGCCCATAGTTCTATATGGTGTGGCAGCCAGGCTCTGAAGCCATAAGCCCACCTGAGGTGGTCGCGTAGACCTGCAGACAACCTGTCACTGCCCTCAAGATCTACGCGGGTAGATCTTCAGGGGAGAGAAGCCTGAGATGCTCTTCCGTGATGACCACATAAGCTGTGTCTGGTTATTCCTTGCGCCCCGATACCAGTCCAGTTAGGGAAAATAGTTTACTATGTTGGAGCCCACGGGCCCTGACAGCTGTCTAAATCCATTTGTTTTCCATACTTCAGGTTTTCCATCTGTATCAGTATTCCTCATCTTTGACTGGTGGGGGTTGAAAGACTACATTGAATTATCTTTCTGCATATTAACTCTGTTACAGTGTAAATGTGAGATGTCTCCCAACAGGGCCATGTGTTGCACACTCTGTCCCTAGATGATGGTGCTGTCTGGGGAAGTTCTGGAAATGGTAGATGGGACCTTGCTCCAGGATGTAGATCTTTGGGGCTATATCTTGCTCTAATTCCTTCCTGTATGCTCTTTTCTCTGTCAGTGTGACCTCTGTTCTGATATGACTTTTTCCACACTTTATGAAGATAGGTTGAATCCTCCAAATCTATGTACCAAAGCAGACTCCTCTTTCATTTAAGTTGCTTTCTCTAAGAGATTTTTATCTCAACTAAGCAAGCGTAGCTAATGCACATACTAACCTCGAAATGAAGCCATACTAAATATTGGGGAAAGTTGTCTTCTTTGCAGACAGTGGCTCTGAAAATCCTGACTTAAATTCTGAGATATGCAATTGTTCACCTGCCAGAGATGGACAATGGGAAGAGACAGGGCAATTGGCTTCCATGGGTCTTCTAACAAGAAAAACAAAACAAAACAAAACAAAACAAAACAAAAAAAAAAACGGAAAAAGTGGATGGAACCAGAGCAAGAATCCCTACGCACTTCAGCAGCATCTTTAGAAGGACAATGGTGTTTTGCCGTTGCTTGGAAGAGTTCCATTGTCTGTTAGCGTCATCTGTGCTTTCTGAGATGAACAGAGTGAGTGCATGATGACCTGGTCCTGATGTTGGAGGATGTCAGCTCCCTGTGTGGTTCTAGCATGTCTCCTGGCTGTTCCGTACCCATATTTAGGATTACCTTCCCATATTTCATGATTCCATTTTAGATTCTATGAGGTGACTAAGCATCCCCAGGTAAGGTCACCTACAAATAGGACTCTTACCGCAATTGTGTTACATAAAAGCAGAGTGAGGACAATACTTTTTTACATGCATGTTTATCAAATTATTCAATGTGTTTGTCATTTACATTAATGGATATTAGTGAAAGAGAATCCCAATTGAACAAATACATACTGTGAAAAAGCTGTGATTTTAACATTGATATTTCTCTTCAGACAAAAAAAAAAAGAAAGAAGACAAATGTCGTGGCATAATGCCTGTGATTCTAGCACCTGGGTGTCAGAGATGGGGGAATAGAAAACTGGGTTCAGCTGGGGCTACATAGAAAATTCTAGACTATCCTGAGGGCTACATAGTTATATCCTATCTAAAAGCAATAGAAGTAAAGGATGGATAAGAGAAGGAAGAGAAGGACAAGAGAGAGAAGGAGGAGGATGAGGAGGAGACACAAATTTTATGGGGCAGCATAAATGTTTTCTTTTCACCAACCACATTACACTTGAATTGTAAGATGCACAGGACTTTACCAGTTAATTGCAAGCACCTAAGTAAGTTTCTACTACCTGTGTCCTGTAAAATGTCTCTCTACTCCTGCGATTCCAGCACGTGTTTCAGAACGTGGAGCTATCAAGTGCAGGCTTTGCAAAATTTGAACTCCGTCACCTATGTTCTCTGCTCAGAGCTGTTCTGCTCAGTGCTCTGTTTCTGTGAAGGGATTGCTAAGTTTGCCATTTGAAGCTGAAGAGAATTTCTCATCATGTGATGTTTCTGGGGCTACAGGGGACCACTGTGTACCCCCAAAATAACAGAGTAGCCTCTGGCTTTTTATCTGCTTGTTTCCTGGCTCAGTCTGAACAGGTCTTTGGTTCTCTGCCTTAACGGCTTCACAATCTTCACAAATTTGACACAACTTCCTGGAACACACTTGGAGAATGGCGTACCCTGCTTCATGTTAGTCCATATTCACTGAAGGCATCTGTGTCAGGGCTGGACTCTCTGCATCACATTTGCTGATCAAAAGGGAGACTTTGCGAAGGAATGGACCTTGCCAAGCCTTCATGGTTTTAGTTAAATTCAGAGAATGGCTTCTGGGTGACCAATGGCTTCATCTACAAGGGATTTTCATGACACTTATTTTATATTTCCAAGTCTCACACTAGACACATGTGAGATGCAATTCATTTTGCCCAGTTCCATCTCCTATGTCAGCTCTGGGCTCCCTTCCATCTCCACGTGGAGTCTCAACATGGTTGAGAGAGGAAAGGGAATTCTCTAGCTCCAGCAGTGATGCAGGAAACTCCTTGGTAACGCTGAACGGTTTGGAGGATTACAGTGCCTTCATGAATCCAGTGAAAAGCTATATGCTCCCAGCTGTCTTTCCTGGATATAATATTCTAAAGTTTAGCAAGGGTGTATTCAGGCCTATGGACCGGTTTGATGCAAAGTCCGTGCTCAGCTTTCTTAACAGCTGGAACGAGAGGTTTGGTCAATGAACCATTGAGCAAGGTAAAATCATCCTTCTTTGTTGTTAAACAGACCCTTGAAAAAAATAAAAAGCTGACTTTAGTGCCTTGAGAGAAATAAAAAGTTTTTACATGAGAAGCCTATATGCTAAGCTCCCGTCATACACAGTTTTTATCATATATTAGTTATCTTTCTCAGTACTGTGGCAGAACACCAAAGAATAATAACTTGTATAAGAATGAATTTAGCTGACTCATAAATCTGAGGGTATATTCCACCATGGAGGTGAAGGCGTGGTGGTTGCAAAGGTTTTAGACAGGGCAGTGTGAACTTGTGGTGTGGTGTGTTACAATTTCATAGCTGATATACTCTCAGAGCTTCCAGATGAGAAGCAGAGGTGAGTTATAGTCTTCAAGACCCAATTCTGCAGTGACACACACCTACAGAGAGGTCTCAACTCTGGAAGGCTCCACAACCTCTAGAAAAGCATCACAGGTTGGGACCAAGTGTCCAAACACGAGCCTGTGGGGGACCTTTTTCCTCCAAACTATAACACTTTTCCCCTTTCACGAAAGACTCATGTGAAAATTGCTACAGCTAAACTTCAGGAGTCTCTTCAGCTTAAATAGTTTTGACATTGTTATAAAGTCCAAAGTCTCTTCTGACTAAAGGTAAATTCATAACTGTGCATCCATGCAAAATAGAATAAAATAAGAAGTTGCATACACCCAATATGCATTAGGGCAGAGGGAGTGTTCTCAATCCAAAGGAAAAGTTGAGAGGACAGCAAGAAAGGCTTTGGATGAGAGCCAAAACTGCAGCACACCAAATGGTAAGCCGGGTAGCTTCCTGTGTGGCCTCTGAGGTCCTGGCATCATTTGACATCCAATGATATTGAATAACCCTGTCCCTCTGGAGCTGCCCCTTGTAAAATACGTATGCCCTGTTATGAGCTATCTGACTAGACGCCTGTAGGTTTCCTTAAAAAAATACACATATACTATGCTTCAGAATCTGCAATATCCTGAGGTTTCTGTACACATTTATTTCTATGGGCAGCTCTTCAGGAGCTGCGGCCTCACTATATGTATGCATGTTGCCTGTACTGACCCTCTGCAGCCTCACCACCAGTCCCACAGTCTGGCAACTTTTCCCATCTGTACATCTGCAAAACTTGCACCACGTGAAATGTATTGAGGATGCCCCTGGAGCAAGGCATCAATGGGCTCTGAGTGCTACATGGGAAAACCTGAGAAAACTTCTGTATGTGATACTTTGGAACAGAATACCCTTTTGGGATAGTCTTTGTTCAGGAACTTGTGTTTCATGAACTGTCTCCCAATGGAAATTTTAAAAATGAGATTGTGCTTTTTTTTCATTTTGTTGAAAATAGGTTTTTTCTCATATAATATATCCTGATTATACTTTTCATTCCCTCTTTTCCTCCCCTCCCCTACAACCCAGATCGAATACCTTTCTTTCTCATTAAAAAACAGACAGGCTTCTATGGAGGTAATAATAAAGTAAGATGAAATATAAATAAAAAGGAATACAACAAAAACTAACACATTAGAATTGTAAAAAAGAAGCAAACAGTTTCTTCTTATCCTTAAAGAGCCCAAGAGAAGGCACAAGAAATGGAGACAATTGGTTTGCACACTCGGGGTGGGTGCATTGCACTTTTATATTCTGCAATCTTCTACAGGCAACATGCCTTCAAGACACTTTCGTCATCATCCCAATGACGAGTGCCTGGATTCTCCTTAGTGGTTCTCATCTCTTTAGATTTATATTTTTTTGTGGTTGATTCTTCTAAAAGGTATTTTGTCTATTCTTTGATAATTTCACACATGTATACAACGTAATTTTCCTCATTACCAACTCCTGTTGCTGTTCTGACTCAGCTTACACCCATATGCAAATTCCTCCTCTCTATAACCCCCTGAGTCCAGTTATGGATACCCATATGTGCATAGACATAGGCCCATCCACTGGCACATGGGCAGTGAAGAAGAGATCACCCTCTTGAAGAAAACTGACTCACCCAATCCCAACAATCATCAACTGTCAATAGCTCTCAACTAAGGGTGGGGATTTGGGAGCCACTAAAATGATAACTGGCTTGATTTTATGCAAGCTTTACCTTGACAGTCAGGCTGTTCTGCGTTCATGAGAACAACAGCCCTGTGATATCCAGAAGACACCATTTTGCAGCAATCTTCCTCGACTTCTGTCTCTTGCAATCTTCCCATACTCAATTCTTTAACAATTTTACTCCCTTCGCCTAATCTGTCTTATCAACCAAAGTGACAGTTTAAATTCATACTCTTCTCTCGACTAAACCATATGATTTTTCAATCTCTCTCTGTTCTTTGTTTTGGCCACTCTTGCTTTAAATGTGACCAAAGGTAGTAAGCAATAGCCATGCTACAGCTTGAATTAAGATGCATCTTGAATTTGCAGGAAAATTGATGGAGCTAGAAAACATTATTTTGAGTGAGGTAACCCAGACACAGAAAGACAATTATCACATGGACTCATTCATAAGTGGTTTTTAAACATAAAACAAAAAAACCAGCCTATAAATCAGAATCCCAGAGAACTTAGACAATAATGAGGACACTAAGATAGACTTACATAGATCTATTCTACATGGGAAGTAGAAAAAGACAAGATCTCCTGAGTAAATTGGGAACATGGAGACTTTGGGGGAGGCTTGAAGAGGAGGGGAGAGACAGAGGGGGGGAGCAGAGAAAAATGTAGAGCTCAATAAAAATCAAGAAAAAAAGAAATGGCAAAAAAATTCTGTAAATTTCTTTCACCAAACAAATTAGTCCATTGTGTTTGAATTCAGTCTCACACAAATTATCAGGACATATGCTGAATAAAACAATATTATTAATCAAAATGGAGTCTAAAAAATTTCTATCTTAATTTCCAATAAATCCCTCTTCCTAAACCTTTCAATCCTGACTTTCAGCCTCTATTGTCATTGTGTTCTTCCAACTTCCACCTGATCTATTAAGCTCTACTTAAATCTATGGCTTCTTGTACATGTGGTTCCAAATTCTACCACATTCCTTGTCCAAACTTGTTCCAATGGCTGATTAACTACATGTTAAGATTTATTACAGCTGCAATTTCTCAGGATAAATACTCCGTATGAGTCAACTCTCTCAGTGTTAGGACAGAATGCCTAACAAAGGCAAGGGAATGGGACTTAGTTTGCCTCATAATTCAGAAGGTAATTCCCTCATGATATGAAAAAAAAAGGCGGCTTGTGTGGCTAAGTCCATGCTGGCACAATCATATAATGCGGTTTGTTACACCTCGGTAGCAGACTGAAAACACAAGGCTAATGCCAGGGGAAGAGTAGAGTTCTAGCTCTCAAGTCTTGTCCTCCAATGACCCACTGCTAGGGCGGGTGGGAGACAGACAGGCCACGCAGAGAGAGCTTGGGTATAGTGGGTAGGAGGGTGTAAGGGTAGGGAGATATGAGGGAGAGAGACAAAGAGAGGGAGAATAGAGAAAGGGGGGAGGAGAAGGCAGAGGCTGTCTTTTCAGAAGAAGAAGGTACAGAGAGAGAATAGGGGGAGATTGGGAGTAGGTGGAGCTTGTCATTTAAAGGGTCAGGGTACCCAGGTGACAGGGCAAGCTCGGATAATTATAACACTAATGGCCAAGGAATAAGCAGATGAAGCTTATTCAACCAGAAACATTGCTTCTGTGGTCCATATCAAAGAATTGTTTTTGAATTGTGAACTATTACTTCCTGGAATTCTATGTCAAAACATCAGAACTGGCTTAAGTACCAGAAATGTATGATCTCACAGTTCCGAAAATGGGAAGTCCCAAGTCATCAAGGTGGAAGGTACTTGTAGACAAGTCATTCTGAAGATCTCCACATACTTTTATGTTTTTTTGTGTCTGTGTCCTGACGTCCTCACCTTCTCAAATGTGAGAAGGGACAAACACCCACTCTAATGACTTTATATTGCCTTAATACCCTCAGAAATGTTTTTTCCAAATACAGTCATATTCTGAGGTAATGGGGCTAAAGATTTCATGATAAGAGAATTGAAGGGACACAATTCACCGGATAGCAATGTGTGTGGGTGTGGTTCCTTACTTCATCAGGAAGCTTCATACAGTTGAAGAGTTTAGGAAATAACCTTCCAGCCCTCAGCAGCCTGTATTATGACTCAACTGAACAACCCACATAGGGTTCTTTGTTTTTCTGGGCCTTCACAGACACATCACTAAACGATCCCTCACCCTATGGACTTCTTTCCTGGTAAAGGTCAGGCTTTTAGCCTCCCTCTCCAGCTCAGCTCAGACTGCAGACCTCCGGTCTGTCCTCCGTGGCTTACAGCATTCTGTAGATGAGAAAGTCAGAGAGACTCTGGTCCCTTTAGAAAACATGGCAAATAAGAACAAGGAGAAGCCAGACTCTTTTCATCGCAGAAACCGCTTTTAAGAATTCTGTGCATTGACACTTTTGGCAAATGATGAATAGTTATTATAGAAATTGTGGAGAGTACAGACAAAAGAATGGAAGGAAAAGACATCCCATGTGCTAGCTGTACTTACCAGCAACAACTATTCATTATCTTGGGGTGGGTATATAGTCAAGCCATTGTTTTGTGAAAATGCTCAGAGGAAATCCCCAATCCAAATCATGTATACATGTATATGCATTTCACAGTAAGAAGGTGGCCTACTCAGGGTGATATCCTAGATGTTGTAGCTCAGTTTCATCTGTAATTAGAAATATCTTTAAAATTCTGTTGCTGTACATATTGTTTTGTCTAATAGAGTAAAATCATTCAATCATTCTGTTAGCAGTGAACATTTATGTCAACAGTTCTGTATAACTATAATAAATCTTGTTACACATAAATCTCTAAAGCCAAGTTAAATTATCTATTATGATATATTCCTAGAAATTCAGCAACTAGATCAAGGATCATGAACAATTTTAGGAAAAACATTATTCATTGGGACTCACTTTTGGAGAATTCTGTACCAATTAGAAAAGTGTCCAGAATAAATGATGATGCTCACCTGCCTGAAATTTCAGAGGAAATGAAAGATTTGTTCCAAAAAAGAAGGAAGAGAAAGAACTTGAAAAAAAGAAGAAAATATGAAAAGAAAATAAGAGCTTCAAATTTGTTAAGCAAAACGTCACACCTGAATATTTTAAAATTTTGAGTGTATTTTCTTTGTTGATCAACTGAGGAATTTTCCACTGGTAGTTCAATCTCTATAAGTAATTATTTGGCTGTTTGTCCATTGGAAATAATTTTGTAAATATGCATTTACTCTATAGTATATAGTTCCTTAGTTTCTTTCCCCCTCTTTCCCCCCTCAGTTTCTTATATACTCTGAAGGACTTCAAAGTAACATTTCCTCGTTTCAGTCACACTTTTTACTTTGCCCATGTGTGTGACATTCTGAGCTGTTGGAAGATCTTTCTCTTGTTGTGAGTGTGAAGGTGAGTAGAGACTCTCAATGTCTGGGCCCAAGAACATTTTTGATGATCTGGGGGTAGTTATCAAATATCTACAACTTGTTTTATATTTTCTCTCACTGATTATCTATGTACAAAGTCCAATTTTCTTCCTGATAGTAAACATTCTTCTTTTCATAAGCATAATAAACAATATCAACATAGCAAATATTCTTCTTTAAGAAGTAAAGAATAGCAACAAACCATTGCTACTTTAATTTGTCATGTTTCAGCATTTTCAGTTTAATTCTTCCTTGATTTATTGTCACACATGATATGCATAAAGAGTTTAATCAATTTTCCTCAATTAAGTCCATGAATTTTGTTCAGTCCCATTTACTGAAGGTATTATGATATCTTTGGTATTCATTTAGGTCTTCTCTTCGTGTTTGCTTCTGGGAAAACAAATCTGTTCCCAGTATTTAGATCTTTGACTTTTCTGTTGGTGTTACAGAAATTTAGTTCCAATGGGTCTCAGGATAGATGCCACTCACTGTTCAAACACATTTCCACTCTTTTTTCTTATTCCTTGGATTTTGCTTGATTTTCTGATTTATGAGACTGTAACCTGACCAGGTGTCAATAGATGAGAATATTGACCAGATTGCAGAGAGAACCTGGTGAAGAATAAAGATGCTTCTGGAGGCTCAACTGAGGACCATTGGACATGGCTGGACTGGAGCCACAGTGGGAGAGAAGGTTCTTCTGCAGCTGCTCACTGGGGTCTGCCCACAGTTTTGTCTTTTGGTTCTGAGTGTCCTAAGCCTTTGACCCTGTTTTTGTGCTGTTTTATCTTCACAATCCCTAGCTACTGTCTCAGAATAGTTAATTTTGTCATTACCTCTGGATTTCCTTAGACTTCTAATTTCATATTATCTAATACATGTTTTTTCCACTGGTCAAAAATTTTGCAATTCCATTGATCTTTTATAGCAGCCTCAAACAAGTGACAAGAGATATTTAATGGGTGGAGAATGCAGCTGAACATTTGAATTTTACACTTAAAAAAGGTAAGTTAAACAACCAATGGCTACCACATAGTGAGAATTTGATTCCTTGCCGGGCCATGCTGCTTGGCTCTTGAAAAAATTCATCTGTGTAGAACTCAAGCAATCCAACTAAACACTAGCATCATCTATTTTCTGGAAATGATCAGTGTAGTCATTCCATACTGCCAGGAAGAGCACAGTGTTTTGGCATAGAGAATGATGATGTCCCAGGCATGCACTAGTGAGTCAGTGGAGAACAGCATTGATTAGAAACTGTGTTTCTAATGATCAGCATTGATCAGAAACAGATCAACACACATGCACATACAAGCTCTACCATTAGCACCACCCATAAGTGTTCTTAGTCCTGTTTCTCTTCCATTTGCTCTTATCCCAACCCCTTCTCACATCACTCTTACTTCTGCTCCAATCCTTTAAAGAGATGTTTCTCATTCATCAGGTTGCTCAATGAAAAGCATGCTGTCTGTTTAGAGTGACATCTCAGAGAGGTTTGACGTGCTGATTGCCTTCTTGACATACAATCTAAGAAAGGACCCTTTGTCTCTGCTCACTCTGTCCTTGGAGCACCATCAGTACATACTTCTTTATGTGATGTGCACTGTTCGCAAATTTACTTTCCTTCCCCTGTTCTCTATCTTAAAACCTAGATTGTTCAGCTAATAAGCAGATGATTGGATAAGTGTTAGACAAGGTGAGACTAGGAGTGTCACGCAACTCAGTGACAATGAAAGTTCAAGAAAGTTTGTAAGACATTCAAAATATGGCTGCTCTATGATAGCAGTCAGAATATACAAAAGAAATGAAACACCAGAGAAGGGTCTAAGTGCCACTGGCACTTGGAGTCTTGAGAGTAAAACAATGGACAGTCCACATTGAGCAGCAGTCAAGGGGCACATCTGACTGACCAGCTCAAAACCAACATTTCCAAAGACAGAAGGCTTCATTTTCTATGATCCACCGAGTTTTGTTGACTCTAACTGCTCTATTCTGAAACTAGAGGACACCAGGCTAGTCCTCTTTCTTCCGCAGTACTCCAGTATGGACCCCTCTATCCTCTTTCCAGTTTAAATTCTTCAGAATTTTTTCATTGCATTTAATACAAAAAGCAAAGCTCTGCAAGGTGTCAGCGTTATTGAGAGTCTGGGCTTCACTCAAATAACTGGCCCTTTGTCCCTTATGTCTTCCCCATGGATCTTGTACCTCAGGGCCACTGGGGGCCATACTGTACTTGGTCTTCCCTTCCCTCCTGTTCACTCTATGCCCACCCTCCTCCACTTCTTTACATTGTACAGTGGCTGTTTCTGGTCAGTCCTGAAGCAAGGCAGGCTGATGGAGAAACTCAGTGCCACTCAGACTGCAGTGCCTACTTGTTTTCTAGTTAGGAATTCCCTGAGGATGCTACACAGTGTGCCCAAGGAATATGCATGTTTCCTTTAAGTCAGACGTGCTTTGGTGGGTTCTGAGACAAGCATCCTGCAGCACTGAAGAGCAGTTCTTTAAAATTCACAGGCTTTTTAGCTATCCCTAAGATACTCGATATGTTTATAACCTGGGGCATAATATGACAAGAATAGATTATACATGACATTTACAAGAGGATGTTTTCAAATGCAGTGAAAGTCCTTGACATGGTGCTACCCAAGGACTGATAATCACTGCTATGCTCAGGTGGTCAGAAGGAGATTTGCTTTTCCTAACACACTTCTCTGGTGTCCGCTGTACAGGGCTCATACCACTGTCTTTATGCAGTTCTGTCCTGGTGGGGCTGCCTTGGGCAGTGGGCATGACAGAAGCCAGATGGCCCTCTGGAAAGAAAGTTCCCAAGGCAGTTGTCAAGTCGGTTTTCTAAGAAAAACTCAGTGATTAAAAAAAATACTCAGTTCCTGAAAATGGTTTAGAAATTTTAAAGATATGAATTTCCCAACTGAAGAAAAAAGCCTTGGTGACACTCTTGAAACTCCCAGCTCGGCAGCAGAGAAACCACCACACATAAATGTGGTTTCTATGGATAGTTGGTTAGTATGCATGTACACTATAAATATACCTGCAGAAAGAACCATAGATCATAAACAGTAGACTTACAAATACAGCAGGCCACTGCGCTTCTTAATTTGGAAAATACACATGCTGCATTTCCAAAGAATAGTTTCTTCCAGATAGACTGGATGTGTCATCTGATAAGAGCACGTGATGCCAAGCTTGATGACCTGAGTTCAATCACAGGGACTCACGTGGTAGAAGAAGGGAACCCACAAACCTGCAAGCTGTCCTCTGACCTCCACAAGCTCACTGTGGCAAGTATATCCTCCCCTCAACACAAACTTAATCACAACTAAATAAGAATAACACTTCTGGCAAAGCAAAAGAGAAACACTAATATTTATCTAAAATTCATGTCAATGAAATATACAGATAAAATAATTTTATAATAGCTTCTTTTGCATTTTCAAACTTTCAAAATAAATTTTTATAATTTGTTAATTCTAGCTTATTAATATTATTCATGATTATTTCTGTTGCCATTTTGAGACAGTGTCTCATATGGCCTAGGTAGGCCTTGAACTCACGTAGCTAAAGTTGAGTCCTGATTGTTCTGCTTCCACCTCCCACAGGTTAGGCTAATAAGCATGTGATGTAGGAGAGTCTTATGTATTTCTGTTGTTTTCATTGGCTAATTAATAAAGAAACTGCTTGGCCTGATAGGTCAGAACCTAGGTGGGTGGAGTAGACAGAACAGAATGCTGGGAAGAAGGGAAGTGAGGCAGTTGCCACGACTCTCCTCTCCGAGACAGCCGCAGGTTAGAATCCTCCCTGTAAGCCATCACCTCGTGGTGCTAGACAGATCATTAGAAATGGGTTAATCAAGATGTGAGAGTTAGCCGATAAGAGGCTGAAACTAATGGGCCAAGCAGTGTTTAAAAGAATACAGTTTCCGTATAATTATTTCAGATAAGGCTAGCCAGGAGCCAGGTGGCAGGACACAGCCCGCAGCTCCTTTTACAAGCATGCACCACCACACTTCACATGTGACTACTTTTTTGGTTGTTATTTTTTAGATTCATTTATTCTTTATGTATGAGTTTCTTTCCTGCATAAAAGTATTTTTGTGTCTGTATGAATTCAGATGAGGGGGCCAAATAGCCTGAAAATAAAGTTATAAATGATTGTAAACCACCATGTGGCTGCTGGGATTAGAACCTAAGTCCTCAGAGAGATATCTCCAGCCAGATGTATGAATTCTCAATTCTTAAGGTTTTTTTTTCCTTTGTGATAGAAAACCTGAGTTAAAATTTTCTTAACTTTGGGTTAATTGGAGTCTTCAAAATAAAACATGCTGCTGCAATAGGAATTTTTCTCCTTAATGACATATCTAGGTCCATTTGAAAGTGGCTTCTTGTTTTGCAAATAGGCTTGAGCAGACAGCCACATAAACTCTTGCCAAAACTGGAACCACAGATACACATGCTGGGGAGCCTGAAGGAAAAGCGACTCTGTTTGGCAGGTTTGTCGGGCGTGCTAAAGGAACAGTGAGACCAGATGACTGGTTCTGGTTCAGGAGGCAAATGCAGCCTTGGGGCAGCTGTGTCTGAGTCCCAGCATGTGTTGGAGGAAGGCTTAGCTCCTGTGGGAGCCTCCCTTTTTCCCTGGGTTTGCCTTCCTGAAGCTGTGAGGCTTTCAGTTTGCCAACCCCCACCCCCGCCAAAATATTTTCATTTATCCTGAAACTAAATCAGTTTGAGGCTAAACATATTTTAAAATGTCAGCCTACCTATTTTGTCCACGGAATGAGAAATGCAAGATTCTCAGAAAATGCCATGTTTGGTTTGGATTTTGTCCTGGAATGTGAAATGGAACAAATGTTAAATCCTAGGGGTGCCTTGAAGATCAAATGAGGAAGTGAGTGAAAGTGATTGGTGAGAGAGATCCGATGTGTCTTACTACCTTTCATGATAGTTACTATCATCACCAACATTATTACAATTATCAGATTGTGTGCTAACATACATAAAACTTAGAGCACATGGAATCGGGGAAAAAAAGGGGGAAAATGAGTGTTTCTCAAAGTACCCAGGTGTTGAAATATTCCTATTGCAAAAGGAAAGATAAAATAGAAAAAAAATACCAGTAACTTCTCAATACTGTGGAATTCCTTGTTCCATACAGCTCTCAAGCAAAAAGTTCCTCTCATGAGAATGAGCTGGCATTCTCAGTACCAGCTTTGCTGTAAGGTAGCCCAGGGAAACTGGTTGGTAGATTTTTACATGGAGCATCATGATTTACACACTTCTCTCTTCTGGTCTGGTTTGAGACCATCTAAGGGGACTAACGTCATCATGTACCCATGTGCACTCTTGACATTCTTGAGTGTAATGATGATGATACACTACACATGTCCCTGATAGCTGACTGAACCTACTGAAGCAAACTGAGCAGTTAAACCTGAAGAGTACAATTTTATATTCATGACGGTGAGCATCACAGTTTGAACACGAGACGTTCCCTGCTGACTCACGTGCTGGAGCTCTTTGTCACTGGCTGGCAGTCTTGTTTTGGGAGGTTGTGGAAACTTTGGGGTAAGAGGCATGTTGAGTGGAGGTGGGTCACTAGGGTGAGTCTCTGAAAGCTAAACCCAACCCTTCTTTCAGATTCAGCTGCACGGTTTTTATCTGACAAGATATAAATAAGCAAAGCATAAGCTCCTCCCACCATGGACGAAGCCCCTTCAATCTCCATGTCTTCTCTACCACGAAACTGTGACCCAAAATAGACCTCTCCTCCAGCAAGTTCTGTCAAATTCTCGGTCACATTGGTGAGAAAAGTCACACATATGAGGGATTTCTCTCTTCTAGTATCACAAGTACAGTGTGTTTTATATCTAGTTTCCCTAATATTTCCCAACAAAAGCAGAAAAAAATGCTTTCCTGGGTTGAGTGTGGAGATGAATTGGTTTCCATGCCTTACGGCCCCAGACAGTTGCCTTTATCAGATGTAACTCTCTTAAGCTTAGCAAAATAAAAGAAAAGAAAAGAAAAAAAGAAAATTGGTAGCCTCCTCATTATTGTTAATATGTGGTTTCCCTTATTCAACTATTCAGCTAGAGGAGAATCTCTTTAATGGGAAAGCAACAACACCATGAAGCAATTTGGGAATCCATTGGGGTGGCTGAAAATCCTCCATACAAACAAGTGGTTGCTGTGTTTGTGACAGTCACACTCTCAGTTGACCAGATGGGCCAGAGGCAGGGTTTTGATGTCACACATTCAGCAAAATGGCTCCTGAGCACCACTGGAGAGAAGTCCCAAGCAGAAGGTCATGACTAGAAGTCAGGAGGTCTGTGTAGCTTGGGAACTTAGTGAGACATTGAGCAGAGCACTGAATGGAGCAAGCAGGGTTAGTCAGAAGGTGGGTTTGTGATGCACATAAAGATTAGGAATGATTTATTTTAGTTTTTCCTCATTGTTTTTTTAATTTTTATATTTTTAATATATATATATATATGATGCACAATGTGATGTTTTGATAGTATTTATTTGTGGTGGAAGAACTAAATCATAACTTCATATGTCTATTATTTATGAACATTTTAAAGTAATTTTCAATAATAAAGCATATGATTATTACCTTTCTGGAATCATGTTTTTTCCCACCTACAAACTTAGAATGACAAATTTTCATTACCTCATCATACTTCATGAAGATAAAATAAAATCATGTGCCTTATGACATCCACAAAGCCATCAATCTCTAGTTTCTATTAGTTATGAGCAGAGAAGTAAGCGAATCCATTATAGCTTTTGTGACAATTTGAGGGCTTCCCAAAGGCACATGCCTTGATTAATCAATAGGGAGCATTAGGGAAGATGCTGCCAATGAGGGAGAAAAGCTTCATCCAAGAGTGAGCTGTGAAAAGAGAATTCTGGGTTTATGGATTTTGTAGTCCCTCTGTTCCACTCCTTTTGGACTTTGGATGTATAGTGCTTTCCTGCTTTGCATCATGTCTGTACAGAGGGATAAGCCCTTGTCTCTTGGTTATTATAGTGTCCACAGGGAAATTCTAACCATCAGGGTATCACAGGAACCTAAAAGTGTTTCATTGTTCTCAAGAGAAAAAAAAAAAAAAAAACCTCAAGAAAATAGCAGTTCCAGAAAGGTGCTTTTCAGGTGGCATATATAATCTCTTTAAACTTCCTTATTCTTAAAACAACAATAACTCAGGTCACAGATGTGATCTTCCTCCCCCCCCCCCCCCCGCCAAGTACCAAGTAGAATTATACCATTGTAACCTTAACAACATAGAGATACCACCTTCATTCTCAGGCGCCATCCTAACCACAATTTCCAAGAAATGTTTCTTGTTTGTTATGGCCCGGAGTCTACTGGAACAACTATCTCCTTTGCTACATAGATGGTGACTGACATGCCAAACTTTGATATGTGGGGAACTTCCATCTCATTCTAGGGATTTTACAGACTGGAGAAACAGATACAATGCCCCATGCTGCACACCTCTCAGAGTCTGACCAGGGAGGAAGCCTGTGATCCGTGCAAACACAGCACAGAAGGCTCCTAACCAGGCTGAGCAGATTAGACCCAGAAGTAAACAGAGCCGCAGGAAGAGCAACAGCCAGGCTGGCTGCCATCTTCCAGTGAGTTTATGGATCAGCTTAAGGCTTTGGACCTCGCAGCTGCACAGCAGAAAATCTTTCAAGGGCATGCAGTGCTAAAAATCCCTGCACATTTATTGTTTCTTAAATACAGAAGAAGGGCATTAGTTGGGTTTTCTGGTGTTTTGACTAAAGTATGTAACTCACAACTTGAAGGAAGGATGATGCATGGCTTCAGAGGGGTCAATACATGATGAAAAAAGTAGTAAAATATCTCAATTCACACGATGGCCAGCCAGGAAGTAAAGTAATAAAGGCAGGTGTCATGGATACTATGCCCCCCAGGACACAGTCCAATGACCTACTTGCCATAGCCAAGTCCAGCGTCCCAAAGTTTCCAGAATCTCCCAGAACAGTGCCACCACTAAAGAATGTAGTGATTAATTTTCTTGTTGTGTGGCCAAGTATCTGATTAAAAATCAAGGTGCATCATAGTTACATTACTGTTGCTGTGATAAAAAATAGCCTGACAAAGGCAATTTTAAAAAGAGAGACCTTATTTCTGGCTCACAGTTCAAGGATACAGTCTATCGTAATGGAGAAGTCACGGCAGCAGGAGCATCTGTAGGGAAGAAGCAGAGAGCAATGGGTAAATTCACACCTGCTAACCCTTGTCTCAAATTCTTCAAATTATACAGTCCTGGATCCCCTACCAGGGAATGAATCCACGCATGATTAAGATGGGTCTTGCCATATGGCAACATAATCACAATAACCTGTCACAAGTATGTCCAGAGTCCCATCTCTCAGGTGATTGTAGATCATGTTAAGTTGACAACACCAACAAACACAAGTCTGTAGGATTTCTTTTGGCATACTGGCTGGTGGTACACTCCATTATGGTGAGGTAGGCATGGCAGTGGGAAAGACTCCTGGCTCTAAGAGTATATGAAGTTGCTTGTTCATATCTCAATGGACCAGGAATCAGAAAGAGAAGAATTCTAGTGTTCACGTGGCTTCTTCCTTTTTATCTTTTAATATAGTCAAGACCTCATTTCATGAGATGGTATTTTCTACTCTGCGTTTGGTACAGGTCTTCCCTAGTCAGTTAAACCTCTATAGAAATGCTTTCTCATGTTGGTTGAAAGATCTGACCCTCTTATGCTCTGGGGATTTCTTTCTTTTTTTTTTTGAAAGTAATTTTATTAAATTATAAAAGTTTCCATTTACGCCCCTCTTCCCAACACCCTCCCACTGCCCCCACTCCCTCTCCTCCTCCCTCTTCGTCCCTAAGGGCAGTCAGGGTTTCCTGCCCTGTGGTAAGTTCAAGTTCCTCCCCCCTCCCTCCAGGTCCAGGAAGGTGAGTATCCAAACAGACTGGATCCCCAAAATCCAGTATATGCAGAGGAAACAAGTCCCAGTGTCATTGTCAATGGCTTTTCAGAAAGACTCTGGGCCAGCCACATTCAGAGAATCCGGCCACATTCAGAGAATCTGGTTGGATCACATCCTCGTTCAGTTGCAGTCTGGCCTTGGTAAACTCTCTTTAGATCCGTCCCCTTGTATCAGTGGGTGATAGCATCCCTCGCAGTCCTCATTTCCTTTTTCATTTTCTTCGTCCTTCTGCTCCTCATTTGGACCTTCGGGGGCTCAGTCTGGTGCTCCAATGTGGGTCTCCATCTGTATTGCCATCCATCGCCAGATGAAGGATCTATGGTGATAAGCAAAATATTCATCAGTATGGTTATGGGCCAGGGCCGGTTCAGGCACCCTCTCCTCTGTCCAGAGAACAATCTGGGGATCTCTCCTTGGACTTGGGATCCCATATATAATCAAGTCTCCTGCAAACCCTAAAATGACTCCCTTAGTTGAAATATATTCTTCCCTGATCCCATATTCATCCTTCCTCCATCCCCCCCATCCCGGTCAACCGAGCTTTCCCCATTCCTCCCCTACTCCCTTCTCTCTAACCCTCTCCCCTTCCAACAACCCTCCCACCCACCCCCCCATGAACCCGAGGTTACCTGGGACTCTTGACTATTTCCTGCCTCCTGGCGGATAGCTAAATAATCTTCATCAGGTTCATCTTCTTATTTAGCTTCTCTAGGATCACGAAAAATAGGCTCAAAGACCTTTAATTATGATTAGAATCCACTTATGAGTGAATACATACCATGTTCCTCTTTTTGGGTCTGGCTTACCTCACTCAGTAAAGCGTTTTCTATTTCCATCCATTTGCATGCAAAATTCAAGATGTCATTGTTTTTTACTGCTGAGTAAAACTCTAATGTGTATATGTTCCACACCTTTTTTAACCATTCTTCTATTGAGGGGCACCTAGGCTGTTTCCAGATTCTGGCTATTACAAATAGTGCTGCTATGAACATAGTAGAACAAATGCTTTTGTAGTATGTTAGGGAATCTCTAGGGTATATTCCCAAGAGTGGAATTGCTGGGTCCTGAGGGAGGTTGACTCCCAGTTTCCTGAGAAACCGCCATACTGATTTCCACAATGGCTGCACAAGTTTGCATTCCCACCAACAATGGATGAGAGTTTGCTCTGGGAATTTCTTAATCAAATCAAATGAAAGTCAAAACTTCATGTAGTCCAAGAGTTCAAACATGACGCCACAGTAGACATCTCTTACTCAAAACTTTAACAAGATAGAACATTGTAGCATAGAGATAGAGTCCATTCTTCCACTTTCAACTGGAAGGGTCTAAGGCCCTGAATAGACAGGGATAACACAAGAAATACAATGAGGATAGCCTTGTGGAAACCTAGGATCTGAGACGCAGTTGTAGGATCAAAAGAGAAGGTGCCAGAAATTGGCATGGTCCCCAGTCATTTTTCTTCCACCATAAGCCTGCATTTGGCTATTGTTTGGCAGGTGTATCAGGGAATATCTTCTACATGACATCAAATATGAAGCTACATAAAACTTAACTGAGTTCCAAAGGCAGTGTATTGACGGACACAACAGATCCACAGAGTCATGTGGCCCCCAATAGACAAGGACTAGTTGTCTCAGGAATTGAGTTCTTGTCCAACCCATTCTCATATAGTTTACTGCTCCTCTCTCTCTGGCCTGTGACGTCAGAGGGGCTGCCTGCTGAACTAACCTATAATGGATCATATATCATTTAAAAGAGAGATTTTTCTACCTACTGCCAAACTTATAAAGACAAAACTCTTTGTTTTTATATGAACCCTTGGGTCTGGTTGAATAGAGCCAACTCAACTGATCCCTTTGAACTTGAAGGTTGCTGTGGCTGGCACAAGCCAACAAATTCTTGTTGCATCTTTTCCCACAGGAGTGGAATGCCTGTTTTCAGCATGTAAGTTTGACTTTTAAAAATGTGATTTCAGGAAAAAAAAATGGTCCAACTTGGGGTCCTTTGGAAAAACATCTCCTTTGTTAGCCAAACATAGTGACAATATATCTAGAATTGGAGCAGCAGACTATTAACAGAAGAATTTTAAACCAGATCCTGCTTTTAAGCATTGTGACCTATTTTGAATTGGTTTTGTGGGTTGACTCTTTAACTAATAAAGACTCAGGGCAATCTTTGAGAAGCAAACAGTAGTGAAGCCATCTCTGAGACAAGCAGTCTTCAGTGGGGGCCATCTCTCTAGTTGACAGATTGCCTGCTCTCCACGTGTGCTTGATGAACTCCCATCCTCTGAGGGGTAATGGGATTCTAGGGTGAAGTAGCTTGTAACTCTCCGTAAGTGATGCAGCCGAAGCAAAAACACGTGAGATCTCTAATCCATGAGTCAGTGTCTTTCGGCTTTTCAAACACAAATAATGCTCTTCGGAACACAGAAAGGTGAGATGTAAAAAATGCTAAAATATACATGCCCCAGTTTTTCTCCTCCAGGACCACACCACTGAGGCCAATCCAGGGTGAGACCTGATCTGCTTTTCCCCTTCCACACTTCTCTCTTCCACATTTTGGAGACCAGGCAAAACCCAAAGAAGAAAAGGCACAAGGTAGATACCTTAATGGAGAGACAGTTTTCCTCAAAAATTCTCATGCTTGCAGCTATTCTGTATTACACATAGCAATATTTAATTTGTTTATCTAGAAACTTCTAAGGCCTAAGTGTAAAACCTCCACAAAGAGCCAGTGTCCATATGACAACCGCTTGTAGCTTACATTTTATGCTGCAAAACATGTTGGGAGCTGTTCATAGTTTTTACAAGAAATATGTTATTGGTATCTTCTTCTGGCAACTAAGAAGCTTCACCATGAAGACTTGTGTGTGGAAAGGCGTCTATTTCACTCAGTTGAAAGGAACATCTTTTTGTTTGAATCAGTGTCAGCAGCCAGCCCATAAAAAGCAACAATATATAAAAAGTGTCATAGACTTGGCTTCAGGAAGTTAATTAATTTAGTCCATTTGGGAGCAGATGACAAGGCTTTTTTTTTCTTCCTAAAGTTTCATTGATCCTCTTAAAATAGTGCTGACACAAGAGGAAGTGACTCAACTTGATAGCAGATAGAGTTGTGGCACAGGTCAAGTCTTCGGAAGCAATACAGGCCACCATTAGCATCAAGCCGGTTCAACTTAAAGATGCCCATATGTATTAACAGTAAACAAATCTAGGTGTTACCTTCTCCAAGGAGAATTAAAGGCATGGATACAACCTTTTCAAAACACTTTTTTATTCTCTTTGGTATAAGCAACTGTCAAGCTCAGATCCCCTTTGCTGAGCTCGGCAAAGACTCACTGGAGAAGTGGCAGCTGAGATCTTTGCAAAATAAAATAATAAGTCAGGAAAACACAGGCACCGAGCCGGACACATGTCAAGGGTTGTTCAGCAAAGGCCAGGGAGCAGGCGTCGTCACTCTGCGATCTCAGCCTTGTTGAACTGCATGGAAGAAGCCTGCAATGAGCTTGCTCTCTTTCCTTAACTCCTAACTTAAACTGCCAGCCATGTTTCCAGTTTCAGTGTTGAATCTGTGTACCCGTGACTGCGAGGGTCCTGTTCCAGGTACAGAGGGCAGGCAGTGCATTGTGCCTCATGTACCAGCTAACAAATGCCCCCATTGTATCTCTCCCAACTTCCACACCACTCAGGTAATTTTCTTCCAGAATAGTTTAATCAAAATCTAAGACTTCATGTTAATTCTCAGGAATGATTGACAACCTTTAAAAATATAATTGCATACTATTATACTGCTTGAGTAAATTGACAAAAATGTGTGTATGATGTATTGTCAGCTTTATAATAACCTTGCCACTTACCTACCCATCACTGAGTTTTAACAATTACAGGCCCAAGCCAATTTGTTTCATTGGAAATCCCACATAGCCTCTTGTTTGCTTCCCACAGTTATATTTGAAGGAGATATGATATTTGATATTTAATTTATAGATGTTTTGGGGTTTGTGTCTATTGATAGAAGAATTAAAATTACCTGACTGTAAATACGTAATATGCATCTTTTGTATGCTTATGTAAAAAGGCATATGACCCCAGATAATTTCTTTAAGATCCAGTGTGTTTGAAATAATACATTTGGTTGATAAACGTATCTTGTAAATATTGTTTTTATTTAAATTTATTTTTTTAAAGTCCATAGGTAAGTATTGTATTTTCATTTCCACTTCTCCCTCTCCCACCTTTAACTTCTTCTATGTTCCTTCTGCAAACTCTCAGATTGATGGCCTCTTCTTTATTATTGATTATGTATACATTTACATATGTGTATGCAAATGCAACCTGTTGAGTCCAGGTTGTGTTATTTATGTGTATGTCCACTTGAGATTGTAGCGCCAATCAGCAACCATTAATTACTTCTAGCTCCCTTATTCAGGGATGAGGCTTTGTGAGATTTCCCCTATCTCTGTTAGCTTGTCAGTTAGTGGTGTTGCTATTCAGGTCCCGCCTAGGCAGACATGTTCTGGACATTTCCTGGGCTCAGTTTCCCTGTCATATACAGAATATTTTATCTCACAGCAGACATAGCCGTCCTCTGACTCTCTTACTGTTTCTTCCCCTCTCTTGCAATGGTCCCTGAACCTCAGGTGCATAAGGGTTATGTTAGTTGTATCACAAAGGTTTGGTGCCCCATGGTCTGCTGTTTTCTGCATTTTGACAAGTTTTGCATTTCTCTAGTGGTCTCTCATGAAGAGTGAAAGCTACATGGATCTATGGATATAAGGAAGAATAAATGTCTTTAGCCTCCATGTTCTCCCTCACTTTTAACTTTCCCTTTTTACCTTGCAGATTATCAAATTCCTGATACGATGGATTTCCATACCCTTGGTTTTGCTATTTGCACACCACTAAAGCCATCCTTCCTTCTTTCTTGACCCTTTGTGCTCCTGTAAGCAGGTAAGCAAAGTCATGCTCATGCTATGGGAAATATGTGCCACTGGTTCCAATGGTCAATAAACCCTGGGCATATAAATTCTGTAACTAAAGTAATTAAAATTTAATTTTATGGGAATTAATATATGATTGTAAATTGATGCTCTATTCAGTTATTGGAAGAATTTCAGGTAGGGTTAGAACATTTATAGCATGTGATTCTACCTTCTAAACTGAATATTCTGGAAAGCCAAAATACAGAGTATTTTTTTCCAATTTTAAAAAAAACAACCAAAGTGAGAAACACTCTAAAGTAAACATGAAATTTTCCAAGATAAAATATGAACAACATGTACAGTATCACAGCGGTGTTTTCTTCACTGACAACTGTGTTAACGTTTATCTGGATACATCAATTTAAATAAAATATAGTTTAGTTGATATCATTTATTTATATTTACTTGTTTTCATTCTTGTGTGCACGTGTTCTTGTATGTGTGAACATGCAAGCTAATGTGTATAGAATGCAAAGGTCAGTATTGGGTGTCTTTCTTTATCACTACTCACTGTATTTTAGTCTTTGAGACAGGGTCTTACTAAACATGGAGTGAGTGATTCAGCTAGACTGACTGGCCAGCACGATCCAGGGATTTCCCCGTCTCTCTATCCCCAGTAATAAGATTTCAGGAGTGTGTTGCCATGCCCAGTAGGTTATGTGGGTTGCTAAGATCTGAACTCAGGTTCTCATGCTTTTGTGGCAAAGCACTTGCCAGTTAAACTATCTCCCTGTACCCAGCTTTACATTTTTAAAGTTGGTATGAGAAGAGTGAAGATGCCTACCTGTCTTGTATTGTCTCCCATGGAGCAGCACTGATGCAGAGGGTCAGAGACAGTCTGACTGGGGTTATGTTGGGGTTAGTTGAGCTTGTGGGATGGCCATGAATTGCACACCAATGCCAACTGAAGTCATAGGTTGCCCAGGTGTTCATCTGTAGCATTGCAGTGACTGACCATGAGCTTCTGGTGTGGGAAGTCTTTCTTTATATGTGTTGCTTTTATTGGTTAATGAATAAAGAAGCTGCCAATGGCTTAACAGAATATATCCAGGCTGGAAGATATATATATATATATATATATATGTATGTATGTGTGTACATACATACACACACATTTATTCTTCCTTATTTCCACAGATACATATATATGTATATATATATAAACACATACACACACACACACATACACACACACACACACACACACACACACACACACATATATATATATATATATATATACACACACACACACATATGTATATAAAGAAAGAGTAGATGGAGTCAGGAAGAAGCCATGTAGCTTTGCCAGAGACAGATACTGGATGCCAAATGGAACTTTACCTGGTAAGTTACAGCCATGAGGCACTACACAGATTAATAGAAATGGGTTAAATTAAGATATAAGAGCTAGCTAGCAATACACTTAAGTGATTGGCCAGTATTGCAAATAATATAGTTTCTGTATGATTATTTCAGGAGTCTGTGTGGCCAGGAAGTAATGAACAGCTTCTCACAACAGTCTTCTGTCGTTGTGTACTGTCCAGTTAGCTCTACACCCAGTGAATCTCACAGCTTTCCTAATTACTATTTTAGTCTTAGTGTTATTAGAGATTGCAGTGTTGGCATGATTTGGCTTTGCTTTTTTCTTTCCCCTCCAAGAGTTAGTCTACAGAAATTTTCTTCAACATTTTCCCCCTTGAGACACAGTTTCATATACATTAGCAAATGATTGAACTCTGTTTGCTATTTTCAAGAACAATAATTTATGGACTGGAAAATAGCTCAGTTATTAAAATGTTTACCTTGAAAGACCTGAGTTAAATGGTCAAAACCCACATTTTAAAAATTCCAGGCATGATGGCATGCTTATGATCCCAGGGCTGGGGAGGCATAGACAGGTGGGTCCCTGTTGGTCACTGGCCAGTCACACTAGCCTATTTGTTAAGCTACAGACAAAAGACAGATCCTTTTTTTAAAAGATGGTGTAGGGAATGACACCTGAAGTTGTCCTCTGCCTTTCATGCACACTAGCATACACATGTGTGTGCATCCACACACAAACATACACAAATATGCACAGGCAAAAGAAGAATGGGGTTTTCAAAACATAGCAAAGATATTTTTCATTCTTTGTTTTTAATTTATATTTTAGTCTCATTATGATATATGCATTTGTGCAATCTATTGTATTTCAATCAGTTGTGTTTATTACCTTTTTGATCCTCAAGTTGTTTTTGTGTGGCTGACAGGAATCCTGAAAAATCTGCTTCTAAGGGTCAGAATCAATGTGTGCTAAGGAGAGTTGATGATGGATAACAAGAGGAAGGAACTAGGATCATGGTTTTGGTGTCATGGATGTTTATAGTTTCTGGGTGCTTGCTATTTCTCTATTTAGTGGACAGATCTGTGATGGTTATTATTGATTGTCAATGAAATCTAGAATTCTGCTAGAGACAAGCATCTGGACACACCTGTGAGGGACTCTAGGTTCTCTTAGCCCCTAGGCAGGCCTGTTTGGGATCTCTTGATTGGATTAGTTGAAATAGGAAGAGCCACACTCAGCATAGTTGGGTGGCACTTGCTTGCACTAGACCAGATAGAAGCAGGTCCAAAGGAAACACTTCTCAGCTGCTTAGTTTCCTATCTCACTGACTAAGTCATCTAGCCTGTTGCTGTCTTATCCTCTGCCTCTGCTTAAAGAATGTGGTTTTTTTTTCATTATGTGTGCATGTATATGACTGTGTATGCATTCATGTGGGTATAGATATTTCTAGGGATGAGTGTGATAGAGGTCAATATCAAGTGTTTCACTTGTTTTAGGTCTCATATTTCAAGAGAGTGTGTGGCACTGAACTTTGGTGCCCTGATTCAACTAGATTAGCTGACCAGCAAACTAAAGGAATCCTCCTGTCTTCACCTCTATGGAGCCAGGATTGCTGGTGTTGGGTTTGAATTCACATCCTCAGTCTTACACAGCAAGAGCTTTATCTACAGACCTAACTTCCCAGTCTGTGTTTATATCTTGAGTAGCATTTTCTTTATATCAAACCCCAAACGGCATATTAAGTAGGGTTAATTTGAATTTTGCTAGTTTTAAATCATTTCCTTGCACAAATTTGTTTTTTTATTGGATATGTAAATAGAATACATTTATAAGCAGCTTAAAATTTATGTATTTTGTAAAATTTATATATTATATGCATATACGATATTGTATCTATTAATATTAATGCTGTGTTATCAGTTATTTAAATCAAAACTGTAAGTCCCTAAGAACTTTTACTTTATTTTAAAGGCATTTGTATAACACTCACATTTAAAAATTACTAAATTTGAGGTCTAGTAATATAGCTCATGAGAAGAGTATTTGCCTAACATGCGTAAGGACCTGGGTTTAATCCCCAACACCACACACACATGTGCAAAAGAAGCACCAGTTAGCAAACATATTTCTACCTACACTTAGCCAATGGCAAGAACTGCAGTTTTAGTCACATCAAAATTTAACAAAGAATAAAGAGCAATTGTAAGCAGAACTTTTAGAAATATGATCATTTAGCTGCTTGTGTAATAAGCACTTATTGAGGCTGTCTTATATGCTATAACACTTCTCCGAGGTTGAAAGGTGTCCAGTTGGAACTGAATATGATGTTATAGTATGGTGGCCCCAACAGGTTATCATGGTACCTCATGGACGGAAGGACATCTAGGAAGCCCAATTGCAAGGAAGCATTCAACAGGTGAATGTATTGTCAAGGACAATCCAAATACATATTATAGATCAGATATGTAGATAAAAAACTAGCGACCAGGAGAAGAAGAAAATGTGATAATCCTTCTCCATCCTTTGCATCTAAAATTCCATGGAGAAGGAAGCAGAAAACTGCTTCAGTTACTGAGAAATGGTCATATTTCAAAATGAGAGTATAAACTAAAATGTACTAAAGTGTGATTTAAATAATAATTACTCAAGTGAAGGAGACTTTTAAATTACCAATAAATATGCAAATGTTAAGTTGATTCTAGATGTCGTACACACCATAAGTTAAGACTTGAAGTTAATGAAGAATTCCCTTGTCTTAATGCCAATTAAGTGGGATTAATCTAATTTTTTCACTTAGGAGTTAGGAAATTGAACATTTTTTTTTCCAGTGGGGAGGTGAGCTTGTGTCGTTAATAGCTTCATCTGAGAAAAGCCATATATCTATTGTTCTCAGTTGGTCTTTAGGATATGTGGCATTTTTATTTAAATTACTTAAATGCTACAAGTTTTAACTCACTGTTCCTAAATAGATGTAGTCTCATTACAGAAGGGATTTGCTTTGTTAACTGGGCAAATGTCCTGCTAACTTTTGCTATTTGTAGAATTAAGCTCTTATTTGCATATTAAGATGTGTTGAGGCTTTGCAGCAGAGAAATCCACTTAATTTTACTTAATCAACACATTCACAAAGTTGTTAGACCATAAATCTTGGTCGTTATTATTTTAATAGCAATTTTAACACTTACACCTTCCTAAGAGTGTTGACTTAATATATGATATGACATCTTAAGAGAAGTACAGATAAAGCACTCTGGGATGCATTTCAACATGGAAGTCAAAGCTTGCTCAGCATAAATATTTTCATGAGCTCATTTGTTCTCTGTTGAATTATATTGGCTATATAATCTACTAATACATTTTTATGGTAACTGGAAAGTGATCTCACCATGGGAAAAAAAGCTTCATAAAAGAGTTTTCTATTCTTTATGTACATATAAACCTATACAGAGACATTTATGTTTCATTAGATTTAATTATATAAGTATGTATATTTACAATGATATATTTTATTTATATTAATGTATGCATAATTATATGGCAAAAGAGGAGCTTATGTAAGATCTAATTTATATTTTTAATATCTTAACAGTTCTACTTCTTTTTGCAAGTGTTTGCTATTTTAAGAAAATCAGCATATATTAAGTATTTAAAATCAAAACCTTGTCTGGTGGTGCATGCCTGTAATCCCAGGTTTTAGGAGATGGAGACAGGATTAATAGGTGAAGACCCAAGTATACTGAGTTTGAAGTCAGCCTGGGTTTTATGAAACTCTTTCTCATGAATCCTTACACACAAACACACACATACACACACACACACACACACACACACACACACACACATACATGGACACACACACACAAACACAAGGAAAACAAAGAATTCACAGGCAGAGTAAGATTGAACTATTCAAAGATTTTATCAAGGGGCACACTCGCTTTTAATACAAAATTTTATTTCAATAACTGAATGCATCCTATTTTGGAAATATGAAAAAATTGGAATTTGGATGTTCTTTTGACAAAATTGTTCTTATAAATGCTTTAAGAGAAATGTGGGATTATCATTGGATTTTAAGATGCCTATATATCTCTGACCCAGATATTCAAATTCAATGGTTCCAGTCTGTAAATAAACTTGTACTAATAGGAAGATTTCTTTCTGTGTATATAGGAGATCTTTGTAATTGTCTGTTTGTGCTGGTTTGAATGAAAATGGCCCACATAGACTCCTAGGGAGCGGCACCGTTAGGAGGTATGGCCTTGTAGAAATAGGTGAGGCGTTGTTGGAGAAGGCATCACCCTTTTGGATGAAGTGTGTCACTGTGGGTGAACTTTAAGGTTTCATATGTTCAAGTCAGGCCTGGTCTCTCTCTCCCTCTTTGCTGCCTACTGATCCAGATGTAAAACTCTTGGCTCTTTTTCCAGCACCATGCCTGCCTGTGTGCTGCCATGCTTCCTGCCATGATGATCATGAACCAAAGCTCTGAATCTGTAAGCCAGGCCCAGTTAATTGTTTTCTTTATAAGAGCTGCTGTGGGCAACTGATGGGAACAGATGCAAAGTTCCACAGCCAAATATTAGGCAGAACTCAAGGAATCTTACAAAGAGGGGAAGAAAGGATTGTAGGAACCAGAGGGGTCGAGGACATTGCAAGAAAATTCACAGAATCAATGTACCCAGTCTCATAGGGGCTCACAGAGATTGAACCAACAACCAGGGAGCCTGCATGGGACTGACCTAGGTCCTCTGCATGCATGTAACAGGTGTGTAGCTTGATCTACTTGTAGGACTCCTAACATAGGAGCAGGGGCTGATTCTGACTCTTTTGCCAGATTTTGGGACCCTATCCATCATACTAGGTTGCTTTTTCCAGTCTTAGTACGAAGGGAAGTGCTTGATCTTACTGCAACTTGATTGCCATGTTTGGTTGCTATCCATGGTAGACCTGCCCTTTTCTGATTAGAAATGGAGGAGGAGTGGATGTGGGGGAAAGAAAGAAGGGCAGAGGGACTAACAGGCAAGGATGGAGGGAAAACTGTGGTCATGATGTAATTTATCGCCATTATCATTTAAAAAAATACCAAAACAAAACAAAAAGCACACATTCACACACAAAGACTCAAACAATATAGCAATAGGATGGATCAGCTTGTAAAAAACTTGGACAATGTTGCCTGGTTTTTAGAAAAAGAAAACAACAATAACAAACACACTCAAAAAAATCCCAGAAACACTTTTTCTTGTGACCCATAAAAAAGAAGAGAGAATTTCAATGCAAGGTATTCATTATGGCATTATTTATGTAAATTAATAGTAATAACTTGATGGAGGAGGGTTATCTGTCTATGTGTTACTTTCATTGGTTAATAAAGAAACTGCCTTGACCTGATAGGTCAGAACATGGGTAGGTGGAGTAGACAGAACAGAATGCTGGGAAGAAGGGAAGTGAGGCAGTTGCCATGCTTCTCCTGCCCAAGAGAGACGTGGATTAGAATCCTCCCCGTAAGCCACCACCTCGTGGTGCTATACAGATTATTAGAAATGGGTTAGATCAATATGTAAGAGTTAGACAATAAGAGGCTACAGATAATGGGCCAGGCAGTGTTTAAAAGAATACAGCTTCTGTGTAATTATTTCAGGTAAACCTTGCTGGGCGGGCTGCTTACGGCCCGCCGTTCCTTACTACAATAACTTAAACAATAAACTAAGAAGAGTTCTGCTGTGGTCTTGGAGTATTTTCACAGCAAAAGAAAACCTAAGACACTGTTTCTGTAGCTGTACATCCTTCTTGTATTCCAGATCCCTCTCATCCTGTGTACAAGTAGCAACAGAAGCTAAAGATACCAGTGGTTCCTTCTCTGGGACTCCCTTCTCCTGAAACAGACCTCAGTGGTTGCTGCAAAGACAGTGGTGAATGTGAGCAAGCGATTCCTCCTTCAGACCCTACTTCTTCACGTGACAGAAGACTCTGTGAAGACGTCATCAGATGGTAGATTAACTTCACCTCTTCATGCAGACTAACTTCACCTCTACTAAAATGTTGACGCAGATGCTCCTTAGTCCACCATCCACCATCACCACTGTGATACAGGCTGGCTGTCCCTGGCTAGTGAAAATCTACTCAGCAGTTAAAGATGGAAGAGTTGGTGAATACTATTGGCAGTATGGCTACATCACTGGCTTCTCTACATAAAGATAATAAAGCCAACAATGAAGACCAATGAAGTTTAAGAAGAACCATCCATGTGTGCTTTTTGATATAGTGCATCAGGGACTGAGGCATTTGCTCCTGTGTCACATTTGGATGACTACAAAAACTTCAAAAAATCCTCAGTTCAAGATCTTGAACCATATTCCCAATGATTACCATTTCTTTTGTTTGTTGGTTGGTTTTTTGGTTTTTGTTTTCTTTGTTGTTGATTGTTTCCTTTTTATTTATTTATTTATTTATTTATTTATTTATTTGATTTTTATTGAGCTCTCCATTTTTCTTTGCTTCCCTCCATGCCTCTTGCCTCCCCTTCACCCCTCTCCCAAGGTCACCATGCTCCTAATTTACTCAGGAGATGTCTTCTTTTTCTACTACCCATGTAGATTACATCTATACCATTTCACTCATGCCTAAAAGAGGAGAGTAAGGAGGGGGTTCTAACTTGACTTGTCAGGATGGACAGAGGCCACCATTAGAATAGATGTCCTTTCTACTGATAAGACCATAGCAGACACAGTAGCTCCTGTAGTATGTGAGACTCACTTTTCAGTGAGTCTGATGCAAAGATCTTGTTGTTCACAGAGACACCAACAGAAAGAGAGCTTGATGAGTAGTCTCAACAATGGAGAATAGCAGGAAGTCAAAAGGACATGGCAGAGGGATTGAAGGGACAGTCGTCAGCACCTGGGAACCACAGGCAAATGTCTGAAAGTCACAAATGCCACACGAGAGACAGAAGAAGCAGTTCTCTGTGAATCACTCCCAAAGGCGCTGTTTTGGTTACTTTTCTCAGTGCTTGTAGCAATTACCTCAAGACAAGCAACTCAAGGACAGAAGGATTTGAGAGTGGTGCGGTTTGAGGTTGGTGCAATTTGAGAGGATGCATCCCATTCTAGTGGGGAAGGGACGGCTGCGTGATTGCGAGAGGCCCAGTCACATCATACTTATAAACAGAAAACAAAAAGAAGTTTGGACGTGAGGCTGGGTTGAGAAGCTTTAAGACCAACCCCAGAGACATACTTCCTCTAACTAGGCCCTCTCTCAAGACTCCAGCTAAAGACCAAGCACTTACTTGTATGAACCTATGGAGGGGGGATCCTTTAAACCACAACACCGCCATTGAGAAGTGAACCTGTTTCAGCCTGGATGATTGTGTCCATCCCTCCAATTATGTTCCAATTATGTTATCTTGCACAACCTAAGCATGGACTTATATACAATTAAGGAGCTGACCCACCCTCACCTCCCTCAAAGACACACATCTCTTTCTAGCCTGAACTAAGAATGAAATCCCATTATTGAAAGATAATCGAAAATATCAGTATTAGCCTGTCTGTGTTTTCCTCAATATGAGTACAGGATAGATGGGACCTGCCTATTATTTTCATCTAAGAGAGTGAAAATATCATTAGAGGGGAATGTATTTGGGGAGAGCAAAGTTGCTTTTATTTTTGCTTAACGACTGATCTAGTTATATAAGCCTGGTTGCATCTTTTCAGAGAATTCTATGTGGATCATTTTTCATTCCTTTGGGAGGTAGTTGAAGAAACATTGGTAAAAGGTAAGCATATGTTCTGTGCCATAAATAAGATGTAGAAAGGGCAGGATCCTGTCTTCAGCTGTTAAAACACAAACAGAGGGCCATGTTCACTTGGTGCTGCCTAGCCACAACTATCATTTCCTTCAGTCTGTCTTCTTTCCCAGCCATACTTTCTACCAGCTCACACAATCATGAATGGCTTAATGAGGTCACACAGTAAGCTTGTTAGACATGTATATGTATGTGATATACAATAGTTTCCTCAAAACCAATGCATTACATCCTGCAAAGAAGCTCCTAAACACAAAATATAAACACTCAAAACAGCAACAGGAAGTTCATAAAACTAACCACATTCACTAGGCTCCTCCTTACCAGAAAGTAAACAGTAAAGACTTCTAAACATTACTTTCAGATTGGTCTAGCTGCCAAGAAGCAAAGACCAGCCAACGAGTCCAGAAGAAATAGAAAGCAGTCAAGACGAATAGAAGAGGTTTAGACCTACTGGCTCACCTGGAAGGGCCCTCCTGCCTATTAAGTGGCCTTCAGCACAATGCAGTGGGATGCACATTTACAGGTTTTATGAGGTGTCACCGATGCTATGGTAGGCTTTGCTGCTGCAGCTGTCTTTGAGTTATTTCTGCTTCTGTGCATGAATCTTATTCATACTATTGTAAATAACCCCAATAAAACTTAAACTCACTAACTCACCAAGTTGGACCTTGATAGCATCTATAATTCAGTCTATTGTGTGCTCCCTGTCTCAAGTGAGTACATGTATGTGTTGCACCACCCCAGGGAGTCTGTCACAGGGCAGTATGTCTGTAGGTGGGATATTATATGATCCGTCCCTCATTGGTCAAAATAAATTGAAAGAATGAATCATTCATTCTTTGTATTCGGTCTATATTCAAGCTACCCAGTTTAAAAAGTTAGGAATATGGAGGAAGAAAGGAGAAAAATGATCACAAGGTTATAACAACAACAGCAACTTTCCGGCACTTTCCACACAAGGATTGTTCTTTTCATGCTTTTTGTTAGAACATAGCTACCTTCATTGGTCACGTCCCTTGACAGCTCATAAGGTCTGAAATATTTATTAGCTGATACCCGCACATACTGACTGCTATTGTAGGATGCTGGCATACCTGAACTGTTAAGAGAATCATTACTAAGTAAGAGAACAAAATCAAAATCTTCTTTCCTCAGTTTCATAGGAGTGGCTCTCCAAGACATACGACCATGTTGAACATTGCTTTTCTGCCTGTCCTCTTTCTTTTGATGCTTATAAGTTGAGCCATCCAATTACATTCATATGCTCCAAAATCAAGAATGCTCTTTAAAATTAGAAAAGCAAGCAGGCCTACAATATGGACTACATTATCAATGGCTCAATGTGGCCTGATTTTAAGTTATTTAAAGGAATCCCTTTAAAACCAGTTTATAAAAACACGCAACCTACTTAAGAGTGAGTCTTTGCTTTACTGCTGGTAGAGGCTAGAAACACAATATTAATGGTTCTGGATGAGTAGAGACATAACTCACCAGTGAAGAGCTGGTATTGCTATTCTCCCAGAAGATCAAGTTCAGATCCCAGATCACCTATAACTCCAGCTATAGGAGACCCAATGACCTCTCCTGGTCTCTTCAGGAACTGAAAATTATATACACATACCTACCCAGAGACATACATATACATAACTGAAAACTAAAAAAAAATTTAAAGTAAAAAAAAAACAATATTGGGAAATTAATTCCAATTCCAGAGTAGAATGGAATGGAGACAGAAGGGTGTTCATCCATTAATATCAAGTGTTAATTAAGTAAACTACAGAGTCATCCAAGAACATCCTCTCTGAGATGGAGGTGACAAGTCTGAAATTACATGGGAACAGATGGAAGAAATATGCTGAAGAATGCAAGTGAGATTGATACAGCTTTTCTATAAATTTGCCACTGTAATGCAGTTCACCGTTGAAGAGACCCGTTTCTCTGACCCATTTATTTCAGTTTGAACACACACATCTCCATGCACAGGCACACATATTCTTAAAGTTTTCAAAGGAGAATCAAGTGACTCCATGTGAGCATGAAGAGGAATTTGGGGCTTCAGTAGAAAACAGAAGTGGTGAAATAACCCTTACTGGTGAGAGATTCTGTGCAGCTCGGTGCCACGACTGAAACCTTTTTGATTAGAGAGAGAAAGAAACAGCAAAAAATAAACAGAAGACTACTTAGGGGTTGTGAAGAAAGTTCAGAAATAAAAAGGAGACAGGGAGGCACTAAAGTCTCTGGTATTTTATTTGGCTTTGAAGAAAGATCTTCCAGCCCACGAGGAAAATAGCACCATTGTTTTGTTGCTGATGGTGGGGTCTCTAGCTGTTTGAGCGGTGACATCACAGCCAGGTCATGGTCCGTGACTCACCCGGGGCAGCCTTGGGAGCAGAGACAAGGCTGAGGGACAAGAAAGGACACTAGAGTTGAGGAAGTATTCTTTCAATAGAGAATGTTCACTAGCAGAGAGTGTGTGTGTGCCTGTGGCCTAGTAGCTCACTTCCTAAAAGCAGGACATCTTAGTTTGAGAATGTGAATGAGCTTTGTTTGTCACCCACACTCCTACCACCACCATTCAACTGCCGTCTCCTGTCTACAGGGCAAGGGCCAGTCTAAGGTCAATGGGAGGAAATGAGTTTATAACTGAAGTGCACAAAGTGGCCATGCTTTTCCTGCACCTGCTGCGAAACTCGCCATCTCCAAGGGGGACTTTTCCCATGACAATCATGCTGGGGGTCAAAGACTGTGTTCATAGGGGAAATGGTGAGCAGTTGTCATAGGAGACATTTTGTAATCCGAGGCAGGGAACTTGGCAAATTGTTTAGCATCTTCCTCAGCTGAATTCTCCTTGATAAATTTAGTGATTTTTATTCCAGAGTTGTTTTAGTGAAAGCCTAGTGCTGAGCAGCCCTGACAAAACATCTATCCTTGATAGGACAGTTAAAAGAGACGGCCATAGTGAAAACAGAAAAAGGACGCTTGTTCAATGTGGCCAAATAAGGAAGATGAACAAAGAAGTCTAATGATTTCCCACCCTTACGTCAAGTTTATTTTCAGGGTCCTGATGTTAAATTTACTTTCACAGAGCAAGAGGCATTCATCCTGATCAGTCCTGGTCAAAGTGTGGTTCTGGTTGTTGTCACTATCTTTGTTCCAGTATCCCCTATATGATCTGACAGATTGTCAACACTGTGTGAACTCTTTCTGGGAGACAAGCTCCCCTCTGGGTTGCATCAAGTTTCTGAATGAGACTACTGAGGAAATTCCAATTCCATGGGTATGATAGCCAAAGGGAGGGACACAAGTGTCGCCTTAGAGACCTTCCTTCCTGCCCAGGAAGGTTATGGAGATGTCTTCTACTCTTTACTGTTCTCCAAACATGACTAAGGAGTTTGATTACAATCAAGCTCAAGAGGCTGTAACTGAGTAGTATTACAGGCTCCAAGTCTCAAGCAAAAAACAAAATTTCATTTGCATCAGGTGGAGAGCAATGATCTCTTCCGGAAAGAGGAATTTTATAAATCACTGTCCATTTGCCCACACATTAGTGTTGTTGCCCTAACTCAATACATGAAAATTTATCAATGAATATGAAAATCTGAAGTGATTTTATAACCTGTAATCATGTGTGTTGTAACCATATTGTGGTGAGAGAGTGGAACTAAAGAACAGGTTTTCTTTGTTTTGTTTTGTTTTCTTGCATAGGGAAACCTAAGCATCCCTACTAGATCAGACAGTATTTTTAGCCTGTGCCATCTTAAAGTTTCCATAAATTTCCTTCCCACTGTTTAAAAACACTTCTTTCTTCATCTTTACTAAAACTCTCCTGTTTGAACTTCAAAGAACCTCATGATTCAATATACAGGGATTTGGCTAACGGATCCACCTTGTGTCAGCAATGTCTTTCATGAATTTATAAACTTTGATCATTTATTTCACCTCAGCAATCATCTTCCAAACAAAAAAAGATCTATTTTTTCACCTAGGTCTTGCATGGATGGTTTTTGATACACTTGACCATGACACTCCCTCATTTCATTCATTTATTTATCTATATGATTATAAAATATAAATAATACAAAAGGTGTTCTATTACAGACTTAATGTTCTGTGTGGTAGGGTAAGAATACATTTGTGTGTATATATATATATATATATATATGTGTTATCTGCATAGGTTTATATGTATGCAGATGCACATTCATGTATGTATTCATGTGCACATGTACACACACGAATGTGTAGACCAGAGGTTAATCTTGGGTATCATTCCTTAGGAGCTGTTTCCCTTATTTATTACGACTTCTTGGAACATACAGAGCAAACCAGGTCAGGTAGCCAGTGGCTCCAGGAATCCCTCTCTCCACCTCCCTAACACTAGGATTAAAGTGTATGCCATCACTTGATCTGCCTTTCTCTGATGTTCAATTCTTTATCCATCTCAAAGAACAAGCTCAGAGATCTTCTAGAAGATCAGGGAAAAACTCATTTAAAAAAAAAGACTTTATGTTGCTAGTGTTTGTGTTTTAACACAGGATCCACGAATACCAAAAGAGGAAAGTTAATACAGTCAAGGAATTAGCCATATAACTAATCAATCTTGATTATATGTAAAGTTTATTATTAGGTGTAAACAGATTATTTAAAAAGCAATGCCTCTAGCTGCTCTTTAAGAGTTCTATTAAATTACTGATGTGCTGTGTAGATATAATATCAATGCTGTCTAACACAGTAATGAAAATATGATGAGAAAGAATCATAAATTTTCTTTAGGAATCCTTTATCTTATTGAAGATAGGGGAGATAAATCTTTGGAATCACAATTTGAAACAGAATTTTAAACTACATCATCACACTCATGAGAAGGAAGCTTATAGTTTTATACCTATTTTTACTTTGTAAGTTTGAATATTTCCTCGTTTAACCTGACAGACACCCATAGTTTTTTCATCTCTGGTATTTTGACTTTTTCTATTCCTGCAATGCTAAAAGCAGAGACTTGAAGATTCTCATCAAAATGTGACATTAAACTTACTTCTAAATCTTGTTCAGAGCATATGCCATGCACATAATTGAATATCAAATTAAGAAGATAGGAAAAATAAACATAAGGTTTAGTATTATTAAACGTGCAGGTAATTATTTCATAGTAAAATCATACAATGGAGTAGCTGTGGAATAGGTTCATTTACCTTAGCCAAATTTAAAATTTTAATGATCAAAACAGAGAGAAGATACTGACTCACTCTAGATTTACCCAGAAAGAGAGTCTCTGTAAGGAACTCTCAAGATCAGATTAGCCTGTAGCTATCTGTGAGAGGTTGTCTTGTTTACCATAGCTGATATTGGAAGGGCTACCCACTACACTATCCTCTGGGCTTGGATTCCTGAGCTGGATAAAAAATAAATTAATAAATAAATAAATGAGAGAGAGAGAGAGAGAGAGAGAGAGAGAGAGAGAGAGAGAGAGAGAGAACAATAAACTAGAATGTGTTTATTTCTCTTTGTGCTTAGCTATGGATGTGATACAACGAACTGTTTAAGATCCGGATGCCTCTGCCTTCCTGTTATGATAGAGGTCTGGAACTGTGGACTAAAACAAACTCTGTTTCCTGTAAGTGCATCTTTTGTTTGTTTGCTTGTGGGGATGATGGCCCTGGGTATTTTGCTACAGCAACAGAAAGGAAACTAGAATACATTTATACAAACTAGATTTCTGACCAATTGTCTTAACTCATTCATCATGGTATCGTTTCCACCACCCAAAGTTGCCATGCTGGCAGAATACTTACCCACCCCAGACGCTGGCACTTCTGGTTCCATGACCGCTCATGCGCTATCAAGTATTCAGGCAACTTACACAGCCACCCAGGGTCCTCACGCCCTATGTGATCTACGTGCAGCATGGTCCCAGTGGTCTGTGCATGCCGTGGCTGTGTAAACCCCTGTGCCCATGCGACAGACAGCCCAGATGTGGATAACTGAATGTGTACATTTGGCGCCCAGATGTGGATAACTGAATCCACAGAAAGCTTGAGAAAGCTTGGGAAAGAATAGAGTAAATCATGGTTTCTTGGTAGCAGTAATTTCTCGGGTCTGCTCTGCTTGCTAGAGGCAAGCAAGTGCTCTCATCTAAGAGAGGCTTCCTGACTCAGCTTTAGGTGCAAAACCCTGCAACTCTTTTAAAAGGTCCTGCCACTAAACACTTAAACAGTGTTGATGAAAAGCTGAATGCATGCTTTTCGGGTTTTCAGCCGTAACAGGAAAAAAGCTGCACTGTTTTAAAATACAGGCTTTCTGGGCTATCCTGCCAGGGCAATCTGACTCTTTCAGGCAGGCAGTCCGACTGAATGTGGTCTGTGAGCAGAATGCTATGGCTTGCTTGCTAGCAAGGACCTTGAAACGCCATAGAGTTGTGACAGTGAACACAGCTCTGGCTGGTATCTCAGCCATGAGGCTGAAAAGTTAAAAAATGAGCTGGATCTATCCGTCAAAGTCACGGCTCTCCATATTGCTTAGTAAATTAAAGGCTCATGTGGTCAGAAAAAGAGAGATATACAGTAAAGAGAGATTCAAAGAGGAAGAAAACCTCTAAATGTTTTACACTGTGTTAAAAATATATGCAAGCTAAAGGTTAAAGTCATTAAAAAGAAAAAAGAAAAAAAGGAAATAATTAGGTGTGGTGGTACACACCTTTAATCCCAATGCCTGGGAGGCAGAGGTATGTTGACCTCTGTGACTTCAAGGGGCAGAGGTAGATTGACCTCTGTGACCTCAAGGTGTGGTAGTACACGCCTTTAATCCCAATGCCTGGGAGGCAGAGACAGATCTCTGTGAGTTCAAGGTGTGGTAGCACATGCCATTAATCCCAGCACTGGGGAGGTAGAGACAGGAAGATTTCTGTGAGGTCAAGGACAGGTCTACAGAGTTATTCCAGGACAAAGATATACAGAGAACCTGTCTCAAAAACTAAAAGTAAAAATAAAAGAAATAGAGGTTAAAGTAAAGCCGCATAAAGATGAAAAATACAAAGAGAATCTTGATACTGTATGTTATTATGCTCTCTTTGAATTGTTTGATTGTTGAGGAAGGAGCAACAGCTGCTAAAGGACTGTTGTTTATAAATGCCGCTGAACTAACCCAAGATAGGTATTTTGAAAATATCTTGGCTTCAAAATTGAAGTCAAAGGGTATGTTACTTTGGAGAAGAGATTCTGCTTTTGTTTCCACAGAAAACGAGAGGCTCTGGATTTATTCAGAGTTAAGAAAAATCACCTTTGACCAAGGGAGGCCACGTGAAAAATCTCCAACAGGAACAGATGGCCTGGATGTCTGAATTCTACATCCAGAACATATTCAAGACTGCTGCCTGAGATGATCAAGACTCACAGGATACTCCAGTCAGGACTTGATTATAACTCTAAATTTTCTTTAGGTCCCCATAAGATCATCAGCGCCCCCAACCAGCAGGAAGTAGCTTGAAATACTATACCCACATTCCCAACAAATGGACTATGGGTATTTTTCTTTGTTTAAAAAAAAAAAAAGAAGGAAATGATGCGGAAGAATTATCTGTATTCTGTCAATCATATTTTAATAAAACGCTGATTGGCCAGGCAGGCAGTATAGGCGGGAAAACCAGACAGGAAGTAGAGGTGATACAATGAGAACAGGAGAATTCTGTGAAGCAGGGAGGTTCCTCTGCCATTCCTGTGCAGACCACTGAAGAGGCAACATGTAACTTGCCCAGCTGAGAAAGGTACGGAGCCATTATGGCTAACATAGACAATGATAATGGATTAATATAAGTTACAAGGACTAATAAGAAGCCTGACCAAATGGGCCAATCAGTTTATAATCTTATGGAGTCCTGTGTGTGATTTTTTTCTTTGGGATTTGCCGACTGTGGGGTACTGGGCGGGATGGAAACCCCAACAAGCCGGCCCCCTCATGTTATACCAGTGGTCTGTGCATGCTGTGGCTGTGTAAACCCCTGTGCCCATGCGATAGACAGCCTTTAAAAGCTGGACATGCCAGTTCCAAGCTTTCCTTCCATTGTGTTTCAGTCAAGCCTGAGTTCCTCCCACTCTTACCTTTCCTGCTCTCTTGCTCTGTTAGTAAACTCTTAACGTGGGTTCCCTCGTGTGTCTTGTGATCCGTCCTCGTGTCCAGTAATTTCACATCCATCTAGCCAGTTCTCATCCCCTGCGAGGTATTTTTCATCCATATGAGGTATTTTATCCACTTCAGTTTAGATGTGCCTCATAGTGAGATAATTTCACTCTAGTTATCATGTTCAGTTTCTAAATATGTTTTGTCATATATAGCATTATCCTCCAAATACCAGAATTTGTTTTCCCAGTTACCAGGACTGTGAGGGAATATAGTCTGGCCAAGTTTTCAAGGACAAAAATGTCATGTCACAGTTGGTAGCCGACTGTCCATGAGTCAGTTTCCAACAGTTGCTTCTCTATACAGCTAGCATATACCCTACTGTCTTGAGGGCTGGTTTTAGACTATAACCCTGCACAGAAAGGGCACAGCTACAATTCTAGACAAGCCCTGAGTTGATGAACTGGGGCCTCACATGAGTGAATTTGCTTTACAAACGATGGGAACCTCCTGTATGTGCTGCTCTTAATATTTCTACTGACTCCATCTACCAAATACTACTGTTGGCGTGATTTGTCTACAGAATACATTGGTTTTTGAAAACAAATGGCATATTTGTGTTCTTACTTGCTTAACCCTTGACAAATACTACAAAACAATGATATTTGTATCTACTTTTTACGCCAGATTTTCAATGTAAGTGTCTATAATATTTTGTTAGTTGTAGGTGCCTGGGACAGTTTTCACCAGTCGTTGGTTTCATAGAAAGACTTAAATTGGGGGCTGGAAAGATTGATTGATGATTATAAGAGAACTTATTTTTCTTGCAGGGAACCTGGATTGGGTTCCCAGCACCTATGCTGGATGGTTTACAACTGCCTGTAACTTTAGTTCCAGGCAGACTGTTGTGGGATTTCTATCCCTTTAGCTAATGGCTTTTGGGGGTTAGGAACCCTTGTGCATGGTCTTGTCTGTGGTCTTGACAATTTATGAGCTGAGGGAGAGGATCTTGTTCTCATGAACTCTTGGGTGGTCGGAGTGGAGCAGGGGGCTTTCTGTTGGTACTTTTCACCCCTAGATAGACCAACTGGATGAAGACAGATGTATCAGAGGCAAGATCTAATTTATTCTGTATCAGTGAGTGTTTACCCATTTTATATGTAAATAAATTCTTAAGAACCTTTACTAGATTCTAGTGGATTCATGTTGCAGAGTACAACACTCTCTTCTGACCTTAGTAAGCACCTGTAATGCATTCACAGCTAAAATCAAATTTAGTAGCCAAATATTCTCAAATATAAACCTTCCAAACAAAACCTAAACACTTGAAATTCATATTTCCATCTCACCCCAACCTTGGATGTATACAGCTCCTTGTTTCTCAGGAATGTCTTCTTTAACTGATGAGATGTTTGCCTACTGATAGCTCATGCTAACATTGCTATGTGGTACCAATTATTGGTGTCACATTGTTGCCATTGCCATGTATGCTCTGTATTCCTGGAAATGTTAATACTGATGTTTCTATCATGGTGCTACTCTTCCAATGACATTTGCCATTATTATTCAGTTATTCTCTGCATTACTTGAGTGCTGCTCTTGCAGTTTCATCTTTTGGTGGATCATGATCAGAATTACAAGTTCAAAATCATTTGGACAGAAACTCAGCAGCCAAATGTTGAGTCAAATGCCCAACTTTGAAACAGTCAACTGCGGCTTATAAACCAGTGAGTTAAGACAATGCTATGCTAGAGGCTTTGGGGTAATGTCAGCAGATACTTGTCAAGAGGCAATGTCAATAGACACACAGAGTAAGTGAAATGGGGAAGACAGGGAGATGGATAAAAAAGACAATATCTGAAAAGATGATACATACAAATTGTAATTAACAAGTAGAAGATAGACACCTACCTTAAATAAAAATAGTAAATAGTATGAGATAGAATGGCCTTATATTGAAAATAAGGGACTGTTTACTCCTAAATAAGATGTCTTTATCATTCTTTTCAAGGCTCAGGGAACACTGAGAAAGTAGTGTAGAAAACATCGTTAGAGCTAGGTAAGGGATGGGTATTGGGAAATGGTGCCTTCTTGGCATGGCACAGCCTCAGTTCTCTTGTACTCCAGCAAGTGTGACCATCTCTATAAAATCTACACTTAATTTTGACACAGAAGCAGAGGGAGACCCGTGGGCTCCTTCTCCTTGATTAGGATCCTTAGTTACTAGAAGGAAAGGGAGTCATGTACCTCAGTGGTGTTGTAGCCACTGGTAAATTTCTCATGCTCCTGTACATAAGTCTTCACACCCGATCCTGTAAGTGACCCTAATTGAATGCATTGGTTTCTTTATCAAATGACAATTAAAAATAATAATTTGAGAAACTTCCTATAGCAAAGTGAGTCAAGAGAAGAAAAGTTATAGTTAAGAATCAATATGACAGAAAGAAGAGGCCCTTCCTCTATCTGTGTACTAAATAGCAATGGGATTCAAATAAAAAGAGCAATTAACCTTCTAGAATATTTCACAAGTTTTAGATAGAAAAAGAAATGATTTTAAATTTCAAGATCATTTTCTTCGAGAAGCTCAGTTATCCAAACATCAAGACAAATGAAAACTTTGGTTCCAAGATAGAATGTATTAAATGCCACTATCAAACCATGCTAGTGGTTCAAAGGCAAATAGCATGTCTACCAATGTCACTCACAAGGGCATCTGAGTCCTGTTGTTCATATTTTCAGCGTCCTGTCTTTGAACTTTCACATTGGCCTAAGCTTTGAGTATTTGGAACAGACACTCACAGTAGCAAGTGACAGAAATACATAGATTCTCCGCAAAAGCAGTGAATATAGCGAGTACATGTTTCACTTAACCATGCAAAATTCCTTTTGTGTTTTTGCTTTAAATTTAAATTTTAAATTAATCAAATTTAAAAATTTAGTTGTTAGATATATTGCATAGACTTTATTTAGATCACAGGATTTTGTTGGATAACCTGTCATTGGATAAAGGATTAGAGTTTTAGAAAACTAACCTTGTTTGCTTTTCTGGTGGAGGGGGGAAGAGCATATTCTGATAAAAAGCAAAAGCATCAGTCTCTCTGACAGATGACGGTAAAGCACTCATAAGATGAACAGTGACTGAAAATGCCTTCAACATTCTCAGCTCTCAATTCAAGGAATATTAAAAATCAAGCAAGCAATGGGGGGGGACTGTGCACATATACTTGTGTGCATACATGTCAATTGTGTGGTGAGAGAAGAATAAAAAAGATATAATAAAAGAAGCCATCTGTTACCACCTCATAAGAACCACACACACACACATACACACACACACACATATGTGCTCACCTATATAACTGGTACTTATGCAAACAAAACAACACCTTTACCATCGATCCTTGAGATGGCTGAGCTTAGGAGCTTTGGTGCCTTTAACTCTTTCTGTCACAGTCTATTTTCCTAATTTTATTTTTTGATGATTTTATACAGTTAAAATAAATTGCGGTGGTTTTCATGTTATATCTCTAGTTGGTGGTAATTATAAGAGAAGTTGAATGGTTTTTTTTCCTAAAAGATCCTTTTGTGATCGTTCTACTTGAACTTGTCTTTGAACCTCAGTATACTTTGTTTCTCTTTTATGTACTATAGATTTTTTTATTGGACCTTGAACCTGTTATCCTCCACATATCCACATACCCCTTCTGAGTTGATTCTGACAGCCACCATAGAAGCTCAGAGCTAATGATGGACATCTGGTTTATAAATTAGGACTAACACATCAGATCACACATTTGTTCTTCATTCAGAGTCAGGTGAAAAGAAGATATCAAGCACATTTCCCCAGACTACAGATTCCCAGCAGAAACTGCATGGTAGTGAGCTCACTGAATAGTTAAGTAGATAGCAAGTATCCCCCTCTGCCTACTGTGAAGAATGACTTCTTAGAGCTTTCACTGCTCATGGAAAAATTCCAAATATTTTAGTTTAGTCATCAAATCCCTCACAATTGGGTCTCTGTTAAGCATCCTTATCGCCAGCTAACACCCTATGAACCCTGGACCTTGCTCAGTCATCCCCAGGGTTGACTGAGCAGGGTTGTTTAACCTGCTTTTCTTGTTCTCTCTTCAGTTTACCCAAATCCTGGCTAATCCTTAAAGACCATGCCCAGGTTCTTTTCTTTCATCTGGCATTCCTCACAGCTCTTGGTTGCATAGATTCCAACTAAGTTCTCTTATTGGACAGTAACAAGAGCAGTACAGAGACCTGACTTCCATTAGGAAGAGTACCATAAAGAATCTTCTAGAATATGTCCATCTCTTTCATATTCCAATCCAGCATAGCCCAGTAGAAATATAACACGGGCCTCTTCTGTGGCTTGACAGTAAAATGTACTCCATAAGCTCTTGCATTTGAAAACTGGTCCTGTAGATCTGCCCTGTGCCCCTTCCCTGATTTGGCATTCTTACTTTCTCCCACTGAATACTAAAGTCCACAGTTTCAGCCATTTTTTTTCTGTTTTCATACCTCATAGCATCTGGTGGAATCTTCCATATCTGATAAGTCCAAGAACAGAGCAGAATCAAGAAATAACACCCATCATTGACTCTAATCTTTGTCATTTTATCAACACAGGAATTCAGATTTGTAAATTCTTTGCCAAGCCTGAGGTAACTCAGAAAGATCACAGCAAAAGGCTATGTCAAGAACTCGGTTTTCCTCATTCCAGAACAGAGGCTGCTTTTATTAAGTACATTCCACCAACAATGTTAATACTTACACGTTTTATGGAAAAAATATCAGTAGCTGATGGGCACATTTGCTTTGTGATCCTTCCAAACTAATACAATAAATTGTAATGTTGTGATATGTAATGCTAACAATAAAAGGTCACATCTTTTATTGAAATACAAAGTGTGATCTTCATCTTCCCAGTGAGAGACATGAAATAAACAGTGTCTTGCTATCTTTCGTCAGAATGCAGTACCATGTGTGAATGTGTTTTCTTTCATTCAAGGATTTCTGGACTGATGATAACATTCAGTCAGATGACTTTGCAGAAGATCATGGAGGCATAAGATCCACACAGAGTAGTGACAACACAGAAACGAGCCACAACAAACAGACTTCCCCAGTGAAAAACCAGTTTGGCTCGGGGAAGAACCTGAGGAAAGACCAGATATGAAGAACTACCTATAATATTGATGGGAGGCAGGCAGTAGGGTCTAATAGCAGGCTATACTCATATGAGCTCATTATCTGACATCCTTTCTGATTTTAAGAAGCAGGTTTATAAGCAGAGCTTACGATGGGCCTGTGCATTCTGTGTTCATGGTTCTTTCATATTCTATGTACAAATGTTTGCAGGGATCCTACGTGTAATGGATTATTAAAAACGCTGCAATTCCCCAGCAGCTTGCTGCCGGATCCCCAAAACAGCCAGTCCCAAGCAGGGACAGCATACGAGACCACGTGACAGATCTCTGAAGGTGGCTGATCCCTGGCGGCAGTGAAGCATGTGGCAGCTGGTGGGCAAGAGGCAGAAGGATAGGTACATCATGCAGAGTGAGGTTAGATATTTATTATCTATTTAGTGGTTATAGAAGAGAAGGGAGAAGGGCAGAGAGGGAGAGGGAGAGAAATAGAGAAGAAGAGAGAAAGAGAGAGAGACAGAGAGAGAGAGAGAGGCTGCCTTTCCAACAGGGATACTGAAAAAGACAAGAGAGAGACTAAGGCTGCAAGCTGGAGGGAGTGGACGTGGCTTGTCTCTTAAGGGACACAACAGATACATTCCCATCTCTTTTTTATAATAAAAAGATGGAAGGTTAGGCAACACAGGTTAAAGGAATTGGGTCAGCAGATTCTCAAGACTTCCTCCTGCTTATTTGTAGGCATTGTCTTTAGAGGGGAACCTGAGAAGGCTAGGTGCTGGTCACATCCTGGCATGACTGGTCTCTTTGCTCCTGTCTGTGTTTGTGGTATAGAAATGTCTGGTGTCTCTTATACCTGTTTGAGGTATTGGCAGAACAGAGGACAAAGTTAAAATAAGGAAAGAAATAATCCATTACGCTAAGTACTATGGGGATATTTCTCCTGATTAATGTATCGACATGTGTCAAGGGTTAAGCACCATTTGACTTGCGCTACTCCAAAAATTGCAGCATCCATTTGTTAGCATTGGGCATAGCTGGAATTATTTAGATTCATATAAATGAGGTTTTGTGTTTGTTAAAGAACTGGTTTCATCAAAATCAAAATTGTAGGAGCCAGCCATGATAAGCTAAATATGAACAGATCACCCAAAGGAAGTTCTTTACTTCCAACCATTATCACCTGCCAGAGTAGGACTCAGCCATTGATAAATTTAATAAGAGGCCTGAGTCTTAGTAGTTTATCTGGTTTCAGGCAGGAAGAGTAACAAGCTGAAGTTACCTAAGCACCACCCGAAAACAGAGACCATTCAAAGGGAATGCGTAACATTCCAAGTGCTGTAGATAGGACCACCTGCAGCACACACTCACCAGGACACCCTAAAACAAATGTCAGCCAATCAGAGGTCCTACACCACAGAAACCCCTCAACCCACAACCCTATTCTAACTGAGCTTGGGGCTCTCTGTTTATTACAATATGTTGGACATGCAGGGAGACCGAGTTTGCAAACTTACATAAAATAAAGGCTCCTTGCTTTTTACATACAGGAATCAGTCTCCTTGTTGGCTTTTGGGAGACTTTGCAGATTTGGGCATAACAAAAATCATTGTAGTATTTATGCCATGGCTGATTGGCCACACCCTGGGATGCCAAGGTAGGAGCAAAGAGTTTACAAATGAGTAGACATCAATCATGCTGACATCCTTGGACTCTATATCCCCAAGAACTCCCTATGAATTGCTTGATTTTAGAAAAATAATATCCACCTCATACTTTAAATTGTAAGATGTCTTCAGTGGCACCCAAGGTAGGCTTATCATTTATCATTGCAAATGATAATCCATCACAGTATTAGAATATATGCTAAAACATTCAAGATGCTCAAATAGTTGCTCAAATGCCTTTATACATCTCACTTTACCTTTTTTGATCCCATCTTTTTGCACATTATGTTGACATCCCTTTTAATTGCCTCCGAGTTCATTTTCTCTGTGTATGTTAAATCCAGCTAAGTCTATTTTTTCTTAGTATTTGAAAGCATATATTAATGTACCCTTTTTTCCTACAGAAAAATCAAAGGAAATAAAAATGTAGTAATATAGAAACTATCTTTGCTTAAAAGTCACTTTGTAGAACACCTTAATTAGGACCCATACAGCTATATTACCTAGCTTATTATGTCTCTTCAGTTTATGACAACTGGAAAAATCATTTATAGCAACATGAAAATCAGCTCTGAGCTTTTTTAGATGAGCCTGACAGATTGGAAAGCTGCTTTGAGAACTATAGTGGGAAATTCTAAGAGACAGGGACTGGAAACATTCACATCCCTGGAAGTTTGTCTTGCAGAGGCAATTAGAGTTCATCAGCTATTGAGTTACTAAAGTAATGATTTATTAATTTCTGACTCTTCCAAAGTTATATTATTTGTCTTTCTTTCCACCCACTCACTCTTACCAGAAAATACTTCTTCTTTCACAGAACGCTGCTGTGAAAAGTTCACACCTATGTATTGGCTTGTCTCTAATCAAGGTTGTGACATTGAAGTCTCACATTTTAAATAAGGGGAGAATTCTTAGTTTTTTTTAAGAAAAGAATCAGAATAAAAGCATAACTCTGTAACTCTGATAATCTTTTTTAAGTTGTGGGAAACATATGCTCTTTTTCTCAGATAGACAGCATTTAAAAGAAGAAAGGCCCATGCACAGCTGCTGTGGAGTCTTTTATTCCGGATGACAATGCATCTATCTTGGACAAGCAGCAGGCTTGTATTGTAAGTGTCTGCTGTAAAGTATTACATGTGACTGACAAAAGAAGACCTAGCACATGAAGGGGGAGACAGGTGAAGGATACTGCAATAAGCAGCATGGCGTGCTTGAAAGTAAATCCTTTGTTTTGCATCGTTGGTGTGTAGTGTTGTGCATGTACAATATTCCATAAATAATGGGATCTCTATATAAAACTGGAACAGAGATTTTGAGAAGGGTTTAGATACATTCAAAAATAAGAGGGCAATATTTAGATCAAAAATCAAAAGAATTGTTACATTGCTCATAATTCATATGACCACATTCAACAGTCAAGAGTAGGTTTTAAGTCATTTGCACCATGTCTAGATCTGTCAAGAAACCAGAATTGAACTACATTCTGCAAAATAGGTAGTGTCAGAGAGCTTCAGATTCACTAATGCAGAAGCTGACATACACTGCCCAGTTTCTTGAGGTTATGGGTAAGAGCGGAAGTATTCACGTTCATGCTATCACGACAGCTGTGAGTTCATGTATGAAGTAGTCCTGATGTGTTCAGACAACAGTTGCCTCGTAGTCATTCACCGCCTCTGTCTCTTATTTTCCTTCCTTTACCTTTTCCTTAAGGTCCCCAAGCTTTGCAATGAAGGGATATAGTTCAAATTTTCTCTTATTCTCTGGACTTTGGTTTGTTGTCGGTCTCTATTAGTCATCATCTACTGCAAATAGAAGAATCTTAGATGAAGGCTGAGAGATGATACATTGTTCTCTAGGTATAATAAGTCATTCGTAATCTGTCTACTACTGTGCCTATTTAGTAGAATAACAGGAAATTCTCCCTATAATACTTGTAGTCATAGGTTCTTGGCCTGATAATGCAAACCCAAGCAAGACTAAATACCAGCATTAAGATGAGATTTGAAGATGCAATCCTATTGAACGCCATGAGTGAAGATATTTGGCAATTGCAGCAGCAAGGAAAGAAAGAGAGAGTTTTCTTTAAGAATACAGCCCTTGATAAATTGGCTGTGCTTCAGTGGAAGATTATACACCAAGAACATTATACACACAAGCTTCACATATCCCTCTTACTGGATCTAAAAAGAGTTAAAATAAAAAAGAACACAAAGGAGGTTAGGCTTAGAAGCAGGGTGGCTCTGGGAACAGTCAGAGAACAGAAAGATAAATATGTTTAAAACATGTTGTAAGAAACTCTCAAAGAACTAGTAAATGGTGTAGGCGGTCCTTCTGTTTATGTGTTTCTTTTATTGGCTATTAAAGGAATTGCTTTGGGCCTATAGCAGAACTATAGGAAAACAGAGCTAGGCAGGGAAAACTAAACGGAATGTTGGAAAGAAGAGGCAGAGAAAGATACCATGGAAGTGCAGGACACAGAAGATAGAAATTTTACCCAGTAAGCCACTACTACATGGTGATACACAGATTAATAGAAATGGGTTAACTAAAGATATAAGAGTTATAAGAGTTAGCCAATAAGAAGCTATATCTAAAGGGCCAAGCAGCGTTTTAATGAATACGGTTTCTGTGTGATTATTTCGATTCTGGGCAGCTGGAACAAACAAATGGCCTTCCTGTTTCAAACCGGCATGCAACATGGTGGACTAAATCCATGTAAAACCTGAGAAAGCTTCAAAAAAATTTCTATACAATAAAAGCCAACAACTCAAACTTTAGCCACATTTATTTTTCAGCTGGCATCATGCCACAGCTCCTTTAAGAAAGATTTCCCCAATTCAGCCATAGCAGGAAAAAAGTCATGGCCATTTTAAAATGCTGGCTTTCTGGACCAGGCTGCCAGTGCAATCTCTGATTCTTTCTGGCAGGAGGTCCGGCTACCGAGCATTTGAGTTGGGTTTGTGAGCCGAATGCTGCAGCTTGCTTGATGGCAATGTGGACTCACTGTGTGTCTGGAAGTGGGGCAATGTGCGCGGCTCAGAGGTACAAGTGGCACAGAGGTGCAAGAGGCTCTGCCATTCCTGGACTGGGTGTGGCAGGTAGTCACTATTGTATTTGACCTAGCAATGATGCAGCTTAAGTTTTAAAGAAGTGCTTAGCATTTTAGAAAGCATGCCTGGATAGTAAACAATTACAGATTCACAATAGGACAGATTCAGTCATAAAAAACTCTAAATGGGTCACAGTATTGGATACATGTACATGAGATTGGGAGAGAGAAGAAAAAGAGTATAGAGAGTTGGAAAAGAAGTAAATCGTTCAAAAAATGTCTTTAAAGAAACAGAGTATAGATAGTCTTAGAATAAAAGGAGTAAGACATAAGCCACGTAAAAATGGAAAATTTACAGAGAGTCTGGATTATGTATATTATTGTGTTATCTTTGAATTTTTTGACTGTAAATGAGCTAAGTATAGAGAGACATTTCATTGTATGGGCTGTTAACCTAAATCAACATGTATATTATAAATATATCATGACTTCCAAATTTGGGTCTAAAGATATGTTGCTTTTGAAAAGATATTCTTCTTTTGTTTTCACAGATGAGAACCTGTAGATTGCTTCTAGACCAATATGGTTTGATAGACCACATCCCCCTGAAAGGTTGCCATGAACACCCTCAAAAATTACTTTGCCCAACTAGCAACTGAAATGAACCTAGCATACAGGATACACCATGAAACACCTGATTAACAGTGCCCCCAAACATCAGGAAGCAGTATGAACAAATCTATGCCCATATTCAAATATTGCCTACAAATGTTTGTTTACATTAAAAGGGAGAGATGATATAGATATAAATAATTTGCATTGGTATGGATCTTGGTTTATTGATACAAATTTGAAGTCAATTTTGTTATAAGTGTATGTATTTTTGATCTTGATTAAGGTATTGTGTTTGTGTACCTCATTTATAAATGTAATATATAATTAAAAATATAGGTTAATAGAAAGTGAGGGTTAGAAGAAAGATAAACAACATGATGGTATTTATGAAGAAGATAGAAAATTTAACTTTGAGCATTTCCAAGAAAAATAAAGTAAGAGCATTTAAATTTTAGTTGTATTTTCTAAAATAATAGAACTGATAACAAAGAAAGAGAACTAGTTGATTCAACACCCATTAGAATTGGGCTGAATTTCTTACATTAAAAAGCAAAGGATAAGAATGGGAAGAAAAAAATTATACAAGATGGAATACAATTAATCTCAAATACAAGAAAATTTCAGCCCAGTAAAATACAGTATTGGTATTATGACAAAAAGACAATTCCTCTAAAATATCAACTTTTTTTGTCCCTGGAACTTTCAGATAAGAGTGAGCTAAGGACTCTGAGATAGGAAATTTTTTTGGATTGCCCATGGCAAAACAAGGTCAGCAGAAGGCTAAACCTCTGGGAACTTTTGACAACTGTTTCCAGATAAAGAGACTAGGTTTTAAATACTACACGATGCAGTATTGTGAGTTTTGAAGATGGGGGAAGTGTCATGACCCTGGAGAGCAAGGGATTTCTGGAACCTTGAGTGGGTTAGAAAATAATCCTATATTGTAATTTTCAGAGCACTATACAATCTGATGACTTCTTGACTGTGGCCCACTGAGACCCTAACTGGGCTCCTGTCCCCCCAAAGGAGACAATACGTTTGGTTTGTCTTAAACCACTAAATTGGCGATAATGTATTGTGACAGAAAATGAATACATTCTACCAGATTGTATTCCTTTTTGATCATGCTAAATTCTCAGAACCTGGACAGCTGAGAGAAATGTGGGTGCATGTAGTCAGAGTCTGCTTGTTTGTTTCTGACCACCCAGACCAGAAATAATCACATAGAAACTTTGTTAATTACAACACTGCTTGGCCAATGACTTAGACATATTCCTGGCTAACACTTACATCTTAAATTAAGCCATTTTTATAATTCTATGTATCACTACAAGGCTGTGACCTACTGATAGGTGTCTTTCTCTTTCTGCAGCTACATGGTGTCTCCCTGGCTCTGCAGTCTTCTCTTCTCTATTTGCTTGGAATTCCTGCCATGCTCTATTCTGCCCTGTCATAATCGAAAGCAGCTTTATTCATTAACCATCAAAAGCAACACATATACAGAAGGACTTTCCATACCAGGTACACATAGAGATATGATCCCACAGACTACTCTGGACATCTCAGTACTTATGTTCTGTTTATAAAATCAAAATTATTTTGTTCACACACTTTTCTGTCTTTCTTTTTAGTATGCATAGGTTTCCTCACATGAGTACATATTATCCTATGGTAGTGATTATAAAATGTGCTAATAAACAAACAGTACAATCATTTAACATTGTCTCAACAATTATGGGTATACATGCTCTGTTCACATTTTATGTTCTTGTAAGAAATGTCATAATATATGGTCTTGAGTGGACTTCTTTGATTGATTTGTTCTGTAGGTTTTGATTAAAAAATTTGTGGAAATTCTTGTTTAAATAATATTACCATTTATTCCTTAGAAATATAATGTTTTAATGCAATACATAATTATTTTGATTTCTCTCATTTTAGCTATAGCTTTATCTTGGAGCAAGGCACAGAGGAAGAGACAAAGTGTGGTATTTCTGTTGTTTCCTCTCTCCCCAGATTTCTGGTTTTCTGGGAAGACTGATTACGATTGTGACTGAAGGAGGCCATACCCAAGTTCAAAGAACCCACCCCCCCACCAACCTGCCATTCCACCTGCTGCCAAAAAGACTCATATGCTAACTTCGCTGATTGCCTCAATCTGGACTGCTAAAGAAGGAATCCAGATCTCCATGGAAACAATAAATAAAAAGAAGCAAATAAGCAGTCACATTATGAAATCAATGTCCTTTTTACTCAAACAATAATTTATCATTTGCATATAAATAAAGATCATCTAAGCATCACAGGCAGGTGAATCTGTCTATTATAAAAAAGTCTTTTGGTGAATGACTTTATTTCTCTTGACCCTGCTCTGGGCTGGGTGAAACGCTTTAATGACTGGGTGTATACTGCTCTTACCAATGACACAAATTTAGTTCCCATGACCCCTGTTCTACAGCTCTCAACTGCCTATTGCTCTAGACGTACAGAATATGACATCCTCTTTGTTATGTCCAAAGCCCTGCTCCCTCCTGCTTCCAGAAAAAAAAAATGGCTCTACTTGATAAACTAGCCTCAAGGGAGCTTCTGTTTACCAAGATAAGCAAATCTTCTAAGGCAGATTTCTGTTTGTCAGGAACCACCTTAAGGTTCCTCAAAGGTCAGCTACACAGTACCAAATCAATCTGCACACTAGTGTCATCCTGATGTGGGAGTCTGACCAGAGCTAACCACTCAGACACCGTTTATAGTCAGTTGAAAGTCGTTATGGTTGCTGGCTGGTACTATACTCGGGTATTCAGGAACTAAAGTGTAGCACAAGTGTCAAGAGCATAGGGATTTTGAAGGCAAAACCATATCCTGGCATCTCCCTTGGTACCTGCAAGGGGTGCTTTGTGAGATCAATCAGAGCAACAACCTAAGATAAACAGTTAGCTGGAGGGGGTTTCGGTATAAGCAGGAGGTTTTACAGAAGCCCAGTTAAGTTAGCTGTGATATCTTTCTTTTTTTTGGTTTGTTGTATTGATTTATTGATTTTTATTGAGCTCTACATTTTTATCTGCTCCCCTTCCTGCCTCTCCCCTCCCTTTCAACCCTCCCCCAAGTTCCTCATGCTCCCAATTTACTCAGGAAATCTTGACTTCCCATGTAGGTTAGATCTATGTATGACTCTCTTAGGTTCCTCATTGTTGTCTAGGTTCTCTGGGATTGTGATTTGTGGGCTGATTTTCTTTGCTTTATGTTTAAAAACTATGTGAGTGAGTACATGTGATAATTGTCTTTCTGGGTCTGGGTTACTTCACTCAAAATGATATTTTCTAACCCCATCCGTTTGCCTGCAAAATTCAAGATGTCATTATTTTTTTCTGCTGTGTAGTACTCCATTGTGTAAATGTACCAATTTCCTTATCCATTCTTTGGTTTAGATTGTTTCCAGGTTCTGGTTATGACAAACAATGCTGTTATGAACATAGTTGAGCACATGTCTTTGTGGCATGATTGAGCATCCTTTAGATATATACCAAAAAGTGGTATTACTGGGTCTTGAGGATTGTTTCCTAATTTTCTGAGAAATTGTCACACTGACAACCAAAGGGGTTGTACCAGCTTGCATTCCCACCAGCAATTCAGAAGTGTTCCCTTTACCTCACAACCTCTCCAGCATAAGTTGCCATCAGTGTTTTTGATTTTGGCCATTCTTACAGGTGTAAGATGGAATCTCAGAGTTGTTTTGATTTGCATTTCTCTGAAGACTAAGGATGTTGAACATTTCCTTTAGTGTCTTTCAGTCATTTTAGATTCCTCTGTTAAGAGGTTTCTATTTAGGTCTGTACTCCATTTTTTATTGGATTATTTGTTCTTTTGATGACCAATTTCTAGAGCTCTTTATATATTTTGGAGAGTAGTCCAATGTCTGATGTGGGGTTAGTGAAGATCTTTTCCCATTCTGTAGGCTGTCGTTTTGTCTTGTTGACCATGCCCTTTGCTTTACAGAAGCTTTTCGTTTTCAGGAGGTCTCATTTATTAATTGTTTCTCTCAGTATCTGTGCTGCTGGTGTTATATTTAGGAAGTGGTCTCCTGTGCCAATGTTTTTAAGTGTACTTTCCACTTTCTTTTCTATAAAGTTCAGCTTGACTGACTTTATAGTGAGGTCTTTGATTCATTTGGACTTGAGTTTTGTGCATGGTGACAGAAATGGGTCTATTTTCCTCCTTCTACATGTTGATATCCAGTTATGCCAGCACCATTTGGAAAAGCAAAAAACCCAGGGTATCCAAAACAATCCTGTACAATAAAAGAACTTCTGGAGGCATCACAATCCCTGACTTCAAACTCTACTACAAAGCTACAATACTGAAAACAGCCTGGTATTGGCATAAGAACAGACAGAAGGACCAATTGAACTGAATAGAAGACCTGGATATCAATCCACACATCTTCAAACTCCTGGATTTTGACAAAGAAGCAAAAAAAAATCAAATGGTAAAAGAAAGCATATTTAACAAATGGAGCTGTGATATCTTAACTGTGGCTTCCTAGATTAGAGTTGAGTAATTTTTCATAGAGCGTCTCATCAAGGAGAACAAATTTTAGTCAAGTCTAAAATGCCCTCACTAAAAATGCAAGATGGAGGGCAAGCACAATCATGCCCTGTCACAATATAAAATCTGCTCATTTTTCTGCCATTTTGCTCTTTTCTCTGCTTTGCCCCTGAAAGATAGCTTTGGCAGTTTGATCCCTAATAAACCTTTCTTTTGATTCCTAATAAACCATTCTTTCTACCCATGTAGCAGTCTAGCTCGGGGTTTTCATTGCACCTTTGCTTACGCTCTTCAGACCTTTGTGGGTACTGGCACTCATGTGCACACACCTACTGACATAATCTCATAAATAAAATAATAATAATAATAAAGATAATAATAAAATCTTTAAAAATACATTGCATGAGTATAGACATCAGATGTTCAGAATAAAGGTGAAGATGCTTATTTGTAACAAAGATATAGCCAGAGCAAGTGGGGGATTGGCTCTTGCCTCATAATTTGCATAGCTCGGTGGTGGTGGAGGCAAAGGCCCTTAATCCCAGCACCAGGGAGGCATAAGGAGGCAGATCTCTGAATTTAAGGCCAGCCTGATTTACAGAACAGTTCCAGAACAGTCCAGGCTACACAGAGAAACCCTGTCTTGAAAAACCAAAGTGGGGAATTGGGGAAGATTTGCCTGATTTGTTTTAAGTAAAACCAACAAACTACCCAAATTTTAGTATCTGAAAAGAGATTATGTTAGTAATTCCTTTCTCTTTAAGGAAATCTTTATTTTTAAGAAATGTGAAAATTTTCTTGTCTAAAGAAATATTGATAATACTCTGTAGAAGAATCACCTATAGAAATTATAATCTCAATTAAAACATGATGACTTTAAGGGGACATTCGTTAAGTGTGACTTGCAAAGGCATTGTTTTTATTTTATTTATTTCTTTATTTATTTATTACAAAAGGTTATTCCATTCCTCTCCTCATATGAAAATAGTTAAATTTGTATTCTGTTTCCTTCTTTATTTAATCTTACCTCAAACCTCACAGAGATTAACTCAGAGAAATCTTAAATGTGATAGAGATGTATATAATCAATCTCCACCAATTAAAATATTTGATTATGTATTATTCATTTGGAGTAGCGTTCAAAGGACAATTTGCATGATCTGATTGTCTCCCTCCAGCTTTTGAGTCCTGGGGATGAAACCCATGGCCTGAGACTTCAACTGCCACACATCCTGCAAGCCCCACAGAAATACTTACTATCTCTGCCAGCTTGGCGAGATGAGATTGGAGCTCTAGCAAACACAACTGTTATCTGCCCTACTTATGTTTGCACTGTGCTTCGTAATGTGCAGGCTGTTTTATCATCTTTTAATTCTTTAAAAACTGAGGTCCTCGTGGTCACAGAAGAAGTCATTGAGAAAAAAAATGTTCTCTGCTTTCTGAGAATTAAAGAAATAGATGAAGTAACCCTGAGGACAGCAAACTCTGCCTTCTCTTCCAGTGTTAGCTTTATTCTCTAGTAGCTAAAGGGGAGGATGGGAATGGGGCAGAATTCCGAAGTTACATTTTTCCCCTAATATCAGCAAAGCTACACTACCTTAAGAGTCAACGATTTAGGCAGGTGGTCAACTGTTTGCTTTGACTTAGTTGCAGTCAATGACTTGGTAACTTCATGCATGGGATGCACTGTTACATAGTATTTCTACTTTAAAATAAGCAACTTGGCTTTGGTTATTAATCTCTAAGTGTATTTCTGACACTTCCTTAGTAGTATTTTCTAGAAGGGATGGGCAAGCAATCTCAACTGCTTGATGGCTTTTCTTTTAACTTTCTATTTTCAATTAGAATCACAGAAAGTGAAAACTGTCTGGGACTCTGCATTGTCTGATGAATGAATCCAGGTCAGGGACAGTCAGCTACCGTTTATTTGAAATGAGCTTGAATGTGAACTAACCACATGGCTTAGATTTGCTCTGCCCTCCCAATAAGCAGCAATGCCTGCTCCACTGTTCAGCTCCTATGCAATCGCACAGCACAAAGAATTAAAGGATACCAAGGGCTCCGACCTAGCATCTCAGGAGACTCAGAAGATCCTACCCCCAACAGATGCAAGATCATCTGCTTTCCTACATTCTGCTTGGACAACAGTCTTACCACTCCTCAGAGAACAGTTCTTTAGATGGAAAATGCCTTTAACCTGTTAATTAAATATATCAGAAGGATAAATACTGTGATGGTTAATTTTCATTTCCCACACGACATGATTCTTGACTCACCTAGGACAGAAACCTTTGAACATCCCTATGGCACCATTCTGTGGGCTAGTTGATTCAAAAGGAGAAAGTGAGCTGAGCATGGGTGCTCATCACTCTGTTTCTTGTCAATGAGAAAGAAGTTGCTTCCACAAAGACTGACCAATATGAACAACAGTGATGTGGAGGGTTGCAATGTTGCAACTCGAAAGTTCAATTGCCTTACCTTGCACATACTTTAGCCTCCTTCGTAGTCATTCATTGCTAGCCTGTATCAGAACTAATATCCTGCAGCTAACTGATTTAAGAAGAGCCTTTTAAAATCTATTACCTAAGCTTTCACTAAACCCAAAGCTAAGACCGTCATCAGATCGGCATCACAGGCCGATAGGAGAGCTTCTGCCATCTTGTAACTGCCTCTCTGATGCTTCCACCAATGTACTTGAGAAGTGTCTTGATTTATGGCTTTCTTTGTTCTGTTCCTATAGAAAAAAGTCATGAAACTTCACATTGAGACATGGGATTTGGGGTAACTTAAATATGCGTCCCTGTTCATGTTCACTCTATAGTAAACTATTTCTTATTTCCTTTGAAGTGGGAACAGTGTTTTATATATATATATATATATATATATATATATATATATATATTCCTGAATACAGAGACAATATGATCAATTGTCTCTCTTTCTCTTGCTGCTATGCCTTACCCAACATGGCAGACGATATCTAGTCTTAAACCATGAATTAAAACAAACCCTTGCTTTTTTAAGGCTGATTTTTGTCTGGTATTTTGTCAGAGCAGAAAGAAAGGCGGCTAATATAAATCCTAAGATAGAATTCTCTTGAAGACATGAATCCACACAAATAAGCACATTCAAATAATTGTCTATGAAATATGACTTTTGGAACAGGGACTGTTCAGTTGTAAAAGAAAATTGAGAATAATAACAACACACTGTGAACTGAGTGAACTAGCAGAGATCCTAATTTTGTTTTACTGGAGTTGCCTAGTACCCATCTCTACAGAGCATGGGATTGGGGATGCTGGTGATCCTGTTGTTCCCAGGAATTTAACATAACCAGGATCTATTTTTCTGTCTCTAGGAGGCTATTAAAACCTTTATTCAGCAAGAAAAAAATCAGAAGAGTCTTCCAAAATCCAGGATAGATAGATATAGATACAGATACAGATACAGATACAGATACAGATACAGATACAGATACAGATACAGATACAGATACAGATACAGATATAAATATAGATATAGACGGCGATGTCTTCCCTTTTTTTCTACCCGGAATTTTATCACTGGTACAAAATGAAATTATCTCTGAAGCTGTCCAAATACTGCTAATGATGTAGTATTTTTACCAGAGGGCACACATTTCACCTTGGTTTTCATAGCTTTTTCAGCACTGTTGAGATGACAGAGACAGGATGACAGTGGACTGGACCATACCAATAGAGTTCAGAAATCAAGATTCTTAAAGTCTGGAATGGATCTTGTAGGACATCCTGGAAGCCATCCATACAGCTATCCCAGAGTACTTTTAGGACGTCTGTGTCTTGCCTTCTGCAAAACCCATCATGACAGACATGACTATATGAGCTAAGGAGTCCTAGATGTGAGTGTTGACCCCAGGACATGTTAATCATCTCACTATTACAACCATCAATTTTCCTCACCTGGAAAGTAAGGATGGTAACATCTGTTGTAAACAGATCTGTAATTTTTTTATATTTATTATTGAGTGCATGAATGTGATGAGCAGGGAGAGCAAGGGTGTTGGATCATGCAAATGTGCTCATGTCAGAGGACATTTTACAGGAATTATTTCTCTCTTTCCATTATGTGACTGCTAAGGATCCAAGTTGGTCAACAGACTTGGAGGGAACTGATGGCATCTTGCTGGCCCCTAAGGACACAGATCTTACATGTTTGTGTAAATGCTACACTTTGCAAGAAGCATTCAATAAAGTCATTGCTTTGCCATTACTCTCTAAATTATTACTTATTCTGTTTTCTATTTTTGATTTTATTCCTTCCTTAACATTTTCATATATTTATCTCAGTTAGTCCGCCCATTCTCAGTGGAAAAGGCAAGGTCAATGTGTTAATCCTGTGTAAAAGCGTTAGTATCTGGTATTTAAAGAGTTAACATTAAAACTGTTCATTTTAAGTGGAGTTGCTGAGTGAACACACGCACTCAGAGAACTTAGAAGAAAAGTAAATATCAGGCCAGGCAAAGTGTTTTAAAAAGATGTGTGCTTAACTAATTAATTATGATTAAAATGTCCACCTTTTTGATTAATTCTCAAAAAACAAATTTAAGTAATAAAATATTAAATTATTTTAAGAGGCAAATTTAAAAGAAAATTAAAGTACTATTGAGGTTTTAAGGCTAATTTGGTGATTTAAATCACAGATATTAACACTAAACATAGTCACACATTTCAAAGTAATGGTATTATAATAATGCCAGGGAAATCTTTAGATGAAGTTGTTTAAGTATACATAAAATGTATGCATTAAAATGTCCTAGGCAAATCATTTGCCAGGCATGCATAAGGTCCTCTTTTTAATCCCCAGAACTAACAATAAATGGTAATGTTTCTAAATAATTAAATAAATACTGAGAAATAGAAATTTCTTACTTGCCTCGAATAAAATAACTCAATAATTTAAGATATTTTTGCTATATACGAGTCTACCATATTACTAAAATAAAATATTCATATCATGTTAAATAAAAAACGTAGGGTAACACTAAACAGTCAGGTCTCAACTATAAATATATGTGCTGTCACACTAGCTTTAGCTCTCAGTTGGTCACAGCCCAGCATCACCTAGGAAGAAAGTCTCCGTTGCGTCAGGTTGACCTTTGAGCATAAATATGGAAAACTGCTTTAATCAAGTCAATTGATAGGGATTATCAGCCCCCTCTGGGCAGCACCAATCCCCAGGCAAAGGTCAGGGATAAAAGTGGAGAAACTGAACCCAGCACAGGTGAGCAAGCAAGGTCTTAGGTGAGCTTTCATTTCTCTGCTCCTGACTGTGGGTGTGCTGCTGCTGCTGCTGCTGCTGCTGCTGCTGCTGCTGCTGCTGCTGCTGCTGCTGTTGCTTCAGAGGCCTGCCATTCTGACCCCCGGCTGTGATGTCACCAGCACCTGCAAGCTCAGATGAACCCTTTCTCCCCTGAAACACGCGTTGTCAGTGTATTTTACCATGGCCACAGAAATGAAACTGCTAACGGTACTTATCTAATAAAGACTTGTCTTTGTCTTATAGTTATCGATACTCTCAAGTGGATTACAATGCACATAATATATGCGCTCTGTTTTGTGACAAGAAAACAAGTTCCTACAGAAGAAAAGAGAAGAGAAAGAAAGACTAGATAACCACCAGAAGTTCACGTTTCTCCACAGGCCACCTGGGAGACATCACTTCCCAATGACCTGGGCTTTCCTTTTCCTTTATATTAGTAGCAATATCAGCACTACCTTCAAACCTCTTCACCTGTCAAAATTGACCACCTCACTGAATATCTGGGATGTTTTCCTAAGTGTTTTTGTTGTTGTTTTGTTTTGGGTTTTTCGAGACATAAGTTCTAATAGTCCATGTCCATGGTTAAATATTTATAAACTAGTAATCGAACAACTTTGTTTAAAATAATGTTAAAATGAGCATGACTTGTTAAGTTTTTGCATTAAATAGTCTATACTTGATGTTGACAGTCTGAAACCATTCATTATTTGCCAGGTTTGTCCTGTCTCTTCCTATTCAGATTATCATTCCAACTTACAATAGGATGTTTTAGCTGTTTAGAATTCTATTACATAATTAAAATGTAGTATAGTCTATCGGAAGAATACTTGGGAAGACTCCTAGCATGTGCTTGAATGAATCATTAAGTCAGAGGTTCACAAAAGGCGCACAGTCAGGTCTAGGCCAGCCTGAACTGTGGTGAATTGTGACAATCCATTGAAGTGGAGCACCCAAAAAAGCACAGACATCTGTCTCTAGGAAATGTCAAATGAAGGGCCTTGGTTGTAACTCAGTAACAGAGCACTTAGCACACATGAGGCTCTAGGTTCGAGTCTCAGCACCAGTTAAAGAAAGATTCAGTCTTAGGGTTATCATTGCTGTGGTAAAACATAACAACCAACTTAAAAAAACGGAGAGGAAAGTGTTTATTTGGCTTAGACTTCCACATTATAGTCCATTATTAGAAGCAGTCGGGGTAGGAACTCAAGCAAAGTAGGAACCTGGAGACAGGAGCTGATGCAGAGGCCGTGGACAGCAGGAGCTGCTTACTGCCTTGCTCTTCCTGACTTGCTCAACCTGCTTTCTCCTAGAACCCAGGATGACCAGTCCAGGAATGGTACCACTTACAGTGGACTGGTTATTCTCCCATCTCACTAATTAAGAAAATGCCCTAGGGGCCTGCATACATCCCGATCTCATGAAGGTATTTTCTCAACTGAGGTTCTTCCTCTCAGATGACCGCAGCGTATGTCAAGTTGACATAAAACTTGCAAGCACAGTGTCAAAGAAGAGCTTGGACACTTGGATATCCACCACTATTGTAGCAGTGGGGAAGACTGCAGAAACTTCCCAGCTCCTGCTTTGACATTTCTTGATGGTAGAAATAGCACTGTAAGTTACACTTCTGTTTTTGTCCTTCCAAACCTCATAAAATAGACTTTTGGAGCCCTTGTAGGCAGGGAAGTTTCTAGAAAGTCGGGTCAGCAAAATGTGAGCATGACGCACTCCTGCCACTTGATGTTTGCAGAAATAAAAAGATCATGTGCTCTTTTTTTCAACTTCACTTTCCCCTCAGGAGCAACCACGGAGTCTGGTGTTGAGATCAGAGACCACAAGAAGCATCCAGGGTGGTGATTCACGTCGCAGAGAATCGAGTCCTGGCCAGCAACCCATACGGACAACAGATTTTCTCTGAGCAAGAAATAAATGTCGGCTGTAAGGTCTTTGGATGAACTTTCGTACTGAAACATAGCCTGGCTAAACTTGAAAAGCACATACTCTAGAAGTATTTTCTGTCTGAAAAAGCCTGTTATTGAATGTGTAAAACATCACTGATCCACACAGGTCTTTGCAACATGTGCTTTGCCAAGTCCTCAGAGAGATAGAATGGAACACTAATGGTCAGGAGAGGCCAGAGTGAGAAGGGGAGCATCCAACCACTCTCCATTCCACCCCTCCTGTTAACTCCACCTTGCTTGTACCCATTTTGGAAATCAGGGTTTCAAAAAGGATCTCACTTTAACAAAGACTTTTTTTTTCTGGAGAGAAAAATCATAGAAGAATTGTATTAAATGATTCCAGCTGTGGAATTCTAGCTTATGTATAGCCTCACACACAACTGCTGTTTAAATTTTCTGACTGCAAATTCCTGTCACGTGAAGCTCTGCCAAGGGGCTCAGATAAGTTGACCCTGGCATCTGATCACTAAGCTGACCCTGGGCATCTGATCACCTTTGTTTACAAACTATCATCCATTGGAATTTTATTGTGTGAATAAAATTTGACTGAGCTGGGAAAAGATGAGATGAGAATTAATTTCGTGCTGGAGGTCTGTTTGTTTGTTTCGTTCTTTGTGTCTTCTTGGCCAGGAGGAGTCTGACATTACTTGGGCTTCGCTAGCAAAGAGCCGGCTATCTGCCAGTCTCAGAAGTAGGCTGGCAAGCAGAAGCAGCGTGTGCAGTGTGGTCCTCTTATAACATTTTTTGAAAATTACTGCTGCTATTCTCCTGTGAAATCCATCTGGGATGTTTGCAAAAGAAATGTGCTCTTTACCGAATTAAAAAAGAAAAGGCAGATTGACGCCATTATGTTGATGGGGTTTATTAGCCAGTGAGGTGGTGTTTTCCTTGCAGAATCTCAGTTATCTGAAGGTTAAAAACTCAAGTGCACGCTGGCTGACTGTACGGCAATAGCCTGTAATTCTTTCCTATTAGGCAATTTAAGCATTCTGCTCTCACTCCAGCCAATGCTTAAGAAAACCCTAAAGGATGCCAGCTATCGACTTTAATCAGACATCAGAGCTTAACCTAATAAAAAATTGCTTTTGGGCCATGAATAATTAAATGAGCATATTTAGAAATCAAAACACTGTATTTTCCATGGGAAATAATATTATTATAGTGATATAAATATAAAATTATGAATTCCACAGCTACACCAACATGCATGTCCTAGATGTAAACAAATAGAGGGGGAATTAATTTTAAATTTCCTGAAAATTCCCGGTGCCTGGTAAATTCAAAATAAATCCAAACCTTCTTTCATAGAAAGGAAATTTTTAATGTTTTTTTCTTGTTGGTATGAGTAGGTGGTTACATTATTTTCTTTTTATAATTCACTCAAACAATAGGACAAAAATAAGTAGGAGGTAGCTATTATGACTAACAATATAACCTAGCATTGAATTTGATAAGAGAGAGAAAGAGAGATGGGATCTACTAGTTAATTTCATTTAGGGTAAGTGTTCCAAAAACAAAATCCTCAGTCACAAAGATGCTTAGAGCATAAAGCAGTTAAGCACCAGACCCCTAGGAGGCTGCAGTCCCCAAGGGACGCATGACAGTGGAACACACACATAATTCTTGGTCAGCAGGGAAGACTTTCCCAGCAACGCTCCACCTGGAAGATGTTCTCTTCCCTCCCAACGGCTGCATAAAAATTCCTTCCTTGGAGTACTCAGCTAACAATAGCAAGAAAAGTAGGCATTTTGAGGCTCATATACCTTTTCTAAGCTTAAACATTCTATTGGATAGCTGGGGATAGAAGTAGGACACACTGGAAGAACAGTCAGAAATTTATTTGTGGGCTAATTGTCTACAAGATCTTGGGCAGAAAGGTGGGACAGCGGAGCCCAGAAAAGTCATGGGAAAAGAAGAAAGATAGTATCTTGGCTAAGTCCCAGTAAACTTTCAACATGGTTGTGAGTCCATACATCTAGGGCAACCAGAGCTGTGAAGATTGTCCTGTCAATTACTTCTTTATATAAACCAGCAACACACCATAGAGGGAAAAGTGGTTTCAAGAGTACATAGCCAAAGACATTACCAACCCTCATTTACCTTCCATGCTTTAGTCAAAAACTAAAAACCCACAAACAAAAAACCAAAATCTCTTAGGATCTTTTTGTGAGCTGAGTCTGAATTACATAAATAATTTAAACATATTTGCCTATGGTTCTATACCTCAGAGGTCCAAGATTACGCTATGGTATTTGGTGCCTGGGGAAGACTGCCTTCTCTGGTGAGTACACAGGGGTTGTGAAAACTTTAGATGGTAGGAGGAAGAAGAGCAAGAAGGAACAAGCTTCCATGGTCAAGTCCTTTAACAAGTTTATGAATTGCATTGATTTAGTTTGAATGCTTAACAATCAGTCGCCTCTCAAAGGATGCCACACCAATACCATTGTATGGAAAGATGTGTGTAACCATGAGTTTCAGTGCAGATAAAAAAAAATGTAAACCATTGCAGAGACAGAATGCTAAAGGATAGGATAGCCTTGTGGAAACAGCAGAGAAAAGCCAGAACAGAAAAAAGAAATACAGTGATAGAAGAAGAGAAAGGGCCAATAGAATTAAGATATGAGAATTTCCCATGGCCACATTTGAATGAGGGGCCACTCTCTCTCTAGTGAGATGCAGGCACAGCTTTCATGTTTATACATCTATATGTGCACTTGTAAACTTTTTTAAAGTATGGGATAATATTAAAGGAAAATATTCACAATCATACTAACAACACTTTAAAAATGAATACTATCCAAGATTTAATATGAAAGAATCCAATAATCATACTTTCAATAAGGCATAAAAACTAAAGAATAAAACTCTATCCCCCCAAAACATATATCATGATCAAATGTAATTGTTTACAATTATTGCTTTGCCTTATGTTAATAAGTAAATATACATATATACCCCTATTCATTTATTATTTCTTTTTACCAAAATGCTTATTGATCTTTTATATTCAATAACATGTTTTTTATAGGAAGATTTGAAGACTACTTGATTGCAAGACCTAAGAAGCAACCATAAAACAAATGTTTTATCAACATAAAGACAGAAAATAGATTACTGTAACATAGTACAAATACTGAGAATGGGCTCCTATAAAAGTTGCATGATATTTCAGTGAGGAAGGGAAACATCTCCAACAAGCATCACGAAGAAGGAATGAACACAATTACACAGAGAGGTGAGGAGTCTCAGATGCTCCCCAACACCTTACAGAAAAACACAGTACCTATAGGGTAATATTTCAAGACAGTCCTGACCATGTTGCAAGGAGTCGCTTGTTTTTCTGGCCGCCCAGAACTGAAATAATCACTCAGAGACTGTATTAATTAAATCACCGCTTGGTCCATTAGCTCTAGCTTCTTATTGGCTAACTTTTATATTAATTTAACCCATTTCTGGTAACCTGTATATCACCATGTGGCAGAAGCTTACCAGCAATGATTCAGCACGTCTACCTCAGACAGCGGATCCATGGTGTCTCTCTCTCTGACTCTGCTCCTCTTCCTCCCAGGATCCAGTTCTGTCTTCCCCATCTACCTAAGTTCTGTCCTATCAACAGGCCAAAGCAATTTCTTTATTTATTAACCAAGAAAAGCAACATAGAGACAGAAAGACCTCCCACACCATGACCATGCTAAGAAAGCCACAAACGACAACATCAGTGCAAAGAGAAGCAACAACAACTGAAATGGATAAAATCTGTTCACTGCTGTCAGTCATCAGGGACTCACACAACAAAGCTACAGTGAGTTACAACCTTGATAAAACAAAAGGGAGCAAACACAGAAGAGGAAGAGGGGATAGCCATAGTCAACTGTAAGTGGGCAAGGCAAAAAGGCAATGCTTTTATTCACAGTGTCCCCAAACGGAGCACTTATAATTTTGGGGGGACAATTTTTATATACTCAAGTCACACAATTGAGCACAGTCACCTGCTCTCATATAAACTTTGTGAAGAGGTTTCTTGGCATCAGACATTGAGAATATTCCTGAAGGGCAAGATGGAGGGATCTTTAAAACTGCAACAGAGACTGTAAGTATATGTAGTATTCATCAAACTCATGGAATTCAGTAATAGCATACTTAAGGACTGCAAATTATCATGTGTAAATCTTGCCTCAATTGAGTTTGATCCAATAGGACTTGGGAGATGGCTCAGTGGGTAACATACTTGCTCTACAAGAATGAGGAAATGAGGTTGAACCTCCAGAACCCACATCAACCTGGACATGATAGCGCACATCTACCCTGTACTCTTACAGAGAAATGGGAGTCAGTGCCTAGGGATTGTACTGCCCAGTGTGCAGAGCAGTGAACCGTGTGGGAGGTAAAGACTGACACCCAAGTTTGTCCTCAGACCTCTACACACATGATATGGAATATATACCTACATGCACACACAAGCTTGTACAAACACACACACTCACACACACACATAAACGCACACATACATGGAAAATTTAAAATTGCATACATTAATTCTTTCCATATCAAGGATTAACATTGTTAAAATACTACTTTTCCCCATGCTATGCATTGAACCCAGGACCCCACACATTCTAGGAAGACACTCTACCACCAAGCTGCATCACTATGCATTTAAACAATTTTTAAAACACCCACTAATATTAGTGACTTGAAATTTATTTAGAATCAGTGACTATTAGCATTCTTTCTAACAAACAATCTATGACTTTTTACCTCACACCCAGTTTGATCCAATCAGATGATATGTGTTTTCTGATTGGAGAAATAGGACTTGTGAAAATTTATGCTGTTTCACAGATCAACAGTCTCTTTAAAAATCAGAAAAGACACAAAGACAAATGTGCAAACTCGATTTCTTTACAGATTCTTTCATCTGTTTAATATTCTGAAGTTAACCTCACTTTGACAATGAAAGATCAGTTCAGTTGTACATTGTTTTATTTAGAGAAATGGAACAGTGCTCTAAGGTAAAGTCAGGGGCGTTATAACAAAATTAATTAATTAATAATCGTTAATTAAAATTAGCAGCCCAAATAACAGCTTTCCAGGAGATGTGACCGCAGGCCTGCTGAGAATGTTGTTTCTTAAATGTAAAGGTTTGTTTAATTTCACATAATTGAGGTGAAGAAAGGCACAGGAGACTAAGGGAAGATTAATAAAAGAGAGAATAAGATAAAAAAATGCAAAGTCAGGGCAGCTGCTTGCCAATTCAGAAGGAATGACAGTAATAATTTGGATGAGCTAGAGGCTAAAGATAAAAGCACAATAAATTCCCAGGAAACCAGATTACGGGGAGAGCCATTCAAAATTAAAAAGCTCCAGAAATCACAGGTTTAGAATGAAAGGTATTTGTTTTTTAATGAAATTTATAAAATTAATTTTCATTTCACATAAAGGCCCATAAAACAAAAAATGAAAGAATATTCTAGAAAGAGAAATATGTAAACCTGTACAGACACCCACACACATCTATCCATCGCCTCCAACCCACATGGGCGTTATCCTCAGCACTTCCTTTCTCCCAAGTGTTGGCTTTTCCGTTCAGTTTAGTATTTGTGTCACCGTGACAGCATGCTGTGTAACAATAACCACTCCTTTGCTCCTCCCCCTCCTCTTCTTTTTCTGAAGACATTGTACTAAGGACTGGTTGGAAAACTGTACTGGTTGTGACCTGGATCTGTCTTTTACATGTAAGAATTTTCTTTAAAGCCATCACGGGTTGACATTAGCAAAGACAGCGCCATGTTGCAATGATATGCTGGTGAGGGAATCTTACTCCAAAAGCTTTGCTGATGGATGGGCTGGATGAGAAGGCACCGGGTGCTACAGAGACAATCAGGAGGACAGCCATCTTCTTTGTGGGGCAAGTGGGCCTAAAGGGAGGGGACAGCAAGCATCATAGAGACAATAGATCACGATTTGCTATAAATTGAGTTGTTTTTTAAAAAAAATTTTGTGATCTGTGTGGAGAATGATTGTACCAGTTGAATAAAATGAAAGCATTAAAAATATTTATATCTCAATATCTTGATCTTGAACCTGAGATTCAATTTAATAGAGAAGTTGTGGCCAGGTGAGTAGGAGACCCATCAGTCCATCCTGAAAAACAAATCAAAGCCTTCTGGGCATGGTTCTATAATTTTCTGTAAGTAAAGATTACTAACAGGCCAGCAGCTACAAAATCAAGATGATTAGTCCCAAACAGCTCACATATCCCATAGGAAACAAGGAGGAAAATATCGCCATACCAGGGTTGCTATCCACAGTGTCCCATGAAATTTCCAACAAGAAATAAAACAAAAGCCTGGGGAAATGGTTCTTTCAATGAAGTGCTTTTCCTTCACAAGAAACCAGGTTCCATTCCTAGAACCCACAGAAGAAAGTCCAGGTTTGGTGTCACCATGTGTGATTCCGGCACCTGGGAAGCAGAGAGGAGGAGAGCCTGGAACTCTCTGGCCAGCCAGCCTCCAATCAGTGAGTTCCAGGCCAGGGATAGATCATCTCTCAGAACACAAACTGGACAGCATCCTCAGGAACAACTCTGGAGGCTGACCTCTGGTCTTCATATGCACACAGGTGTACCCACTTATACATTCATGTGTATGTGGGTACACACACATACACATACTTGCAGGAAATGAAAACATTTTTTTTGTATTTTTCATATGCTCTGTGGTGTGACTATCAAACACAATGATTCTTGTGCCTTCTCTTGGGCTTTTTCTCTTCTGTTTGTTTTTCTTATCAAACTCCTATGAGTTTTTTTAATCATATTTTATTTTATTATAAGAAATACAAATAATTAAAAAGGAAATGAAAACATTTAAAAGTTTCTTTTGGTAAAATGAGCTACTGAGCAGTGTTATTTATGGTATCAGCAAAATGAATTGAATGTTTATTTAACCTGTTTAGAATATAAAGAATAGCTTTCAAATTTGAATACTTTTTTGAAATTGCAATTTATAAAACATAATTTTTTTCTAACCTTCCTCTCGATGGTAATAAATCAAAATATCACCCAATTTGTGTTGAAAGACTGCTAACTGGCTACATAAATGTTTCAAGTTCTTTGGATGGAAATAATAAACTTTGCGGTATAGTTAATATACAGGGTTTACTTTTTAAAATTTATTGCTATAGTATAATAACTACATGCTCTGTCTTGATAAAACATAATCTTTGATTTAAATAATTTCATATTTCCATGTATTTTCTTTTCAGTACAAAAGAATCCAGAAGAGTGAAAAGGCATCTTACAACTGGTTACCATTGTTTGAGGATGGTGACAGTCAAGGACTGAGCAAATTCCCTCTGACAAGAGGGCATGGAACAACAGATTTGTGGGAGAAGAAAGCAAATCACTTCACAAATGCCCTCACCTAGGATGTGCGTGACCACTGGGGCACCTACAAAGGCTAATGTCTCTTTCTGCTTATGATGACTCTCACCTTCTCACTGATGAACATAAAAAACCAAGCAAACTCCTCCGGCACCTTGTTTTCTCTTACTCTTTCTGTTCCTGATTTGTTCTAGTCCATTCTCCTCCTTTAAAAACACAATCTTCCGCATAACTAGAAATATAGTAGTTCACTATCAGACTTTATAAATAATATTCACCATGGATTGAGACCCATGCTTTGAGACCCAATCACCATGAATGAACACTTGTGAAATTACTTTTTTTCTGATCTGTTTCTGTGCATGAACTTTCCAGCCAAACCATGCTGTTCTTGCCTTAGTGGCTTCTCCTTAGCTCCTTTTACAAGTGTTCAACGTTTAATATCAGCCATTTTGAGGAAATTGCATTCCATGGTTTGTCCCCATAGCCAGGAGGTTCTCTAATGCCAAATCAATGGTGAGAAGAGTATGATCTTGTCCTTGGAATAGTCCCTGGCAATAGTGCGTGAAGTTACTCTGTTTTGTCGCCTCTGCAGCCTTTAGGGCACATAAACTATAACCCTAATTGTCACAATGGAACCATCGTCCTTTAGCAAATATTTGTCTGTCGCTTTTGGAGCCCATAAGATGTTGGGTGGTTCCTCAAGCTTTCTGGGTTGAAATTTAGAGTCTTAACTCTCTGGCACTTCCCCCATTTCAAGCCTTCTCCTTAAACACAGGTCAAGCTGAGTTGCTAAGGGACAGATGAAATATTTGACTTCCAAAACATGTAATCATAGCCATTTTTACTCCCTTCCCTACCTCTCCTTTACTTTTCCTGTTTCCTTTTAGCTCCTGTGCTGAAAGAAACTTGTTTCTGCCCTGGAGCCAGGCTGCCCTGAAGTTGAGATCTGACTGCCTCTTTGCCACCCCCCCACCACTCGCCACACACACAGTGCTAGGTACACAGGTGCCATAGTTCTTCAGAGATGTCAGAGACCACCACTGTGTGCCAGCCCTTGTCTCACCTCTTTGCAGTATGCTGTTAGTCGTTGTTGCATGAGTCCGGCTAGGGAGCTAGCAGTCTTCTGGGGATTCTTCTGTCTACCTCCCATCATGTAAGAGTTCTGGGATTAGAAGTGGGTGCTACTTTCCTTCTGCTTCTCGTTTGGACCAAGGGAGTTAAGTCCAGTGTTCCAATGTGGGTCTCTGTCTCTATCTCCATCCATCGCCAGATGAAGGGTCTATGGTGATAAGCAAAATATTCATCAGTATGGTTATAGGCCAAGGCCGGTTCAGGCACCCTCTCCTCTGTCCAGAGAACAACCTAGGGATCTCTCCTTGGACCTGGGATCCCATTTATAATCAAATTTCATGGAAACCCTAAAATGACTCCCTTAGTTGAGATATATTCTTCCCTGATCCCTTATTCATCCTTCCTCCCTTCCCCCCATCCCGGTCAACCGAGCTTTCTCCATTCCTCCCCTACTCCCTTCTCTCTAACCCTCTCCCCTTCCAACAACCCTCCCAACCCCCCCCATGCACCCAAGGTTACCTGGGACTCTTGTCTATTTCCAATCTCCAGGAGGACAAGTACATGATTATCTTCAGGTTCACCTTCTTATTTAGCTTCTCTAGGATCTCGAATAATAAGCTCAAAGACCTTTAAATATGGCTAGAATCCACTTATGAGTAAATACATACCATATTCCTCTTTTTGGGTCTGGCTTACCTCACTCAGTAAAGCGTTTTCTATGTCCATCCATTTGCATGCAAAATTCAAGATGTCATTGTTTTTTACCGCTGAGTAAAACTCTAGTGTATATATGTTCCACACCTTTTTTAACCATTCTTCTATTGAGGGGCACCTAGGTTGTTTCCAGGTTCTGGCTATTACAAATAGTGCTGCTATGAACATCGTTGAACAAATGCTTTTGTAGTATGATAGGGCATCTCTTGGGTATATTCCCACGAGTGGAATTGCTGGGTCTTGAGGGAGGTTGACTCCCAGTTTCCTGAGAAACCGCCACACTGATTTCCACAGTGGTTACACAAGTTTGCATTCCCACCAACAATGGATGAGAGTTCCCCTCACTCCACATCCTCTCCAGCATAGGCTATCATTGGTGTTTTTGACTTTAGTTAATCTGACCGGTGTAAAATGGTATCTCATAGTTGTTTTGATTTGCATTTCCCTGATCGCTAAGGATGTTGAGCATAACCTTAAGTGTCTTTTGGCCATTCGGAGTTCTTCTGTTGAGAATTCTCTGTTCAGATCAGCACCCCATTTTTTAATTGGGTTAATTAGAGTTTTATTGTCTAGTTTCTTGAGTTCTTTGCATATTTTGGAGATCAGGCTTTTATCTGATGAGGGGTTGGTGAAGATCTTCTCCCAGTCAGAAGGTAGCCTTTTTGTCTTACTGACGGTGTCCTTTGCTTTACAGAAGCTTCTCAGTTTCAGGAGGTCCCATTTATTCATTGATTCTCTTATTGTCTGTGCTACTGGGGTTCTACCTAGGAAGTGGTCTCCTGTGGCTATGTCTTGTAGAACATGAGCAAAGAAGGCAAGACCAGAGGGAACCTTCATCCGACGATGGATGGCGATACAGACTGAGACCCACATTGGAGCACCGGACTGAGCCCCTCCATGGTCCAAATGAGGAACAGAAGGAGGAAGAACATAAAAAAGGAAATCAGGACCGCGAGGGGTGCGATCACCCACTGATACAAGGGGACTGATCTAATGAGAGTTCACCAAGGCCAGTTGGTCTGGGACTGAACGAGCACGTGATCCAACCAGATTCTCTGAATGTGGCCGGATTCTCTGAATGTGGCTGGCCCGGAGTCTTTCTGAAAAGCCATTGACAATGACACTGGGACTTGTTTCCTCTGCATATACTGGATTTTTGGGATCCAGTATGTTTGGATACTCACCTTCCTGGACCTGGAGGGAGGGGGGAGGAACTTGAACTTCACACAGGGCAGGAAGCCCTGAATGCTCTTAGGGATGGAGAGGGAGAAGGAGGGGGAGTGCGGGGAGTGGGAGGGTGTTGGGAGGAGGAGCGGAAATGGAAACTTTTATAATTTAATAAACTTTGAATTTAAATATAAAAAAAAAGAAAGTTAAGACATGGTAGCTGAACCAAAATGAATAAAACTTCTTTTGTTTCTTAACTAGAAAAAAAAAAAAAAAGAAAAGAAGAAGAAGTGGGTGCTACTGACTCTTCATTACCTGAGCTCTGGAATTCAGAACTCGGGTAATCAAGCTTTCACGGCAGGTACTTTACCCACTGAGTCATCTGTCCAACCTGACCTTCATTTCATAAAAGTCAGAAGCAAGGCTGGAGACCACTGAATGCCCAGCCGCAACATAAGGAGAGCTACCTTGCTTCTTCACCAGTTGGTGCCTCACCTAAACCCGTGCTTTACTGAATTCTCCAAACTAGGAAGATTGGACAGATTTCTATTCCCATCGTTTGCTCTCCAAGACAGTAAGACTGATCTAGGAAATAGCATAAAGCTAGGAGATAGCATCTCCTTCAGGATTGCCAAGACTTGTCAGATGATACAAACATTAGGAGTGATTCCATCCCTATACTGGGGCCAGGATTGTTCTTCCAAGAGGCTGTGCTTTTAGGAACTTCTACTGCATTTGTCATTCCTTTTTAATTCTAGACTGCAAAGGGCCCATTCTTGAGAATCTTCTCGTGAGCTTAGCATTGATAGATGCAAAAAAAAAGTAGCAAGAAAGATTAATCTTGAATACAAACTATAATAGGTGCAATGTCTTCATTCTTCCCTCTTTAGACTGTTCTTCAAATCTTGTAGAACTATTCTGCAGTATTGTTTGAGCTCAGTTCATTGCAGCCTACTCATCTGACCCCAGAAATCATTTCTCAGTGTCACAGACATGAGCATTGTCTTAATACCTATTCCAATTCTAGTCCAGCTTTTTCATCATCCAAAAAGAAGTATTAACTCTGCATAACATCTGAGCAATATCAAATGGCTCCCAAGCAGAGCAAGTAAAGTATCTGGATGTAAAACCCAAAAACAAGTGAAGCGTCTACTTTTCCCTGTAATTAAATTAAATTAAATTAATATTTGCAGTTATAATTTCAAGATTGAAGAAAGAAATACCCCAAATATAATATTGCTTAACGTTTCTTCACTAAGATCCAACATTATGGCAAATAACTCATCTTAACTTTAATATAGTAGGTGGAGAAAAGCTCACAACACAGATAAAATGCTCTGGAGAAAATATGAGGCCATAAGCTGGTTTCAGTCTATTGACATATACTGAACAATATGAAATGCTTTGAAACAAAATGAGACTTGGAGAAGGCGAGATGATCTCTGTAAGGATCATCTAATTTCCTTCCGCATTCTTCCTTTGTATGCTTCTGTGACAAAGCAGCAGACAGGTGCAACTTAAAGGGAAAAGATTCATTGCTGGCTTCTTATTTGAGGGCTACATTCCATCAAGAATAAAACGCACAACAGAGCTCATGCTACCTAGTATTTTTCAAATCTTGGTGGACCAGGGCGACACAAGCGCGCGCACACACACACACACACACACACACACACACACGGGAAGAGGCAGCAATCTATTAAGTCTAGCACGGCCCCACCTCCTGAAGTTTACACAGCTTTACAAAACAGAACCACACATGGGTAACATGTGCTTGAATACACATGGGTAACATGTGCTTGCATACACGTGCTGAACGAGGATATGTCACATTCAAACTGTAGCAAACATTAAACAATTTTAAGAGTGTGTATGAGGAAGTTACAGAATATATATTGTGCATATAAGATGTGTGAGCCAGTTTATCCTCTGGAGTGAATGGCTGTTAATAGAAATGGTAAATCATGACCAAAATAATTAGGATAGATTACTCCTGCAGCATGGATCATTACTGAATTGACCAAATCATAATTCAGGTCAAATCACGCAGCCTGAAGGATAACAGCCATGAATAAAAGGAACAAAGTATAATTATGTTGTGGTATAAGTGAATATTTATTCTTCCATAATAGTGTCCTAAATGCCTTCTAAATGTACATTTTCTGATAAAGTTGACCTTGGAAATGCTAGAGAAAAGAGGCTGGATGAGGCCATTATCTTCAAGAAAACCCAGACAAACAAACAGTCACCAAATATTTAGATTCTATCCTTTCACTTGCATATAATTCACCCAGATGCATGCTGGTTTCTAGCTTCAGGCTTGAAAATTGTAACATTGCAGAGTGAATATTAATATTAGCTCATACTAATTAATTAATAACTTGGATTTTTATATCAACATAATAATATCTTCATAGCAACTTGACAGTCTGAACCATATCTCTGCAGTGTGATTATTGCGTTAGATGACTTTGTCAGCTAGTGTGTTTGATTCTGCAAGTCAGCACTATTCAGGGATAGCACTAAGAAACTGCTCTGTCCTTATTCTCACTTAATATCCTTGACAGTATGCTATGGATCACTGACCTGAAAAAATAAGATTATTATTTTAGACTGTAGCTCCTTTCACTTGCTAAGAAATCTTCCCTTGAGGGAGAGAGGAGCGTTCATTCTGTTGCCCCTGTCCGGAGCTCCAGTAAGTACAGCACTTCACAAAGCCAAGTGCACGAGGGATTATTGAATTTATGTAGCAAAGCCTCTAGGAACTGAGCTGGAGACATAGAATAGAGAGATATTACTCATTCCTCATAATCAGATAGGAACAAATTACATGATGGAAATAGAGACATTTGAGAGAAGATGGTGGCCATGAAAAACAAAAGTATCTGAAAGTTTTAAGTTGAATAATCTTTTAATATTTACACTCTTTCATGCAAACTTTCTCCCTGCCTTTCACACACTATCTGAAAGCAGCATCAACTTGTCTGTCTCTGTATACAGACATAGGTATGTGTGCATGTATGTGTCTATGTGATTTAGTGGGTGGTAGAAAGAGGAAGAGAGAATGGGAGAGCTGTGTTTTACATAGAACTGGGATAATTAAAAGTGTCTACAGCATGAGCCAGACATGATCAGGTAAGAAGAATATTGCTATTGGGTGGCCAAGTGCACGATCCTCAGGTGCTGGCATGTTGGCAGTAATGGCTCAGAACTGCAACCAAAGAAGTATAATGTCATGGGAGTCTTGGTTTTTACCTGTAAATTGGGAAGAGTAGTTTGAGGGTAACATCACTGAGTATAGGTGTCATTGAAAGACAGGAAGGAAAGATCTTGTCTTGCTTGACTGGTAACAATGTGACTAGCAAATTCTACATGTAATGAAGATAACCATGTGTTTCAAAGTCTTAAACATGACCATGTGTGCTAATTCATGAATTCTATCCCTAGGAAACTAATTAGTGATTTACTTTTTAAAAAGCTATTCACATGGGTATTTTATACAGAATAATTTACAAAAGCAAAACAAAGATGGAATGAAAATGCTTAATAAGGAAATGCAATTAAAATAGTCATTGCACAATGTTTGTGTTCTACCTTTCATCTGCTGCCTTTTCTTCTTTTTTATATTCCTCTATTCATCTACCCTCACCATATATAGGCATGAATTGTAAGTGCATAATTATATATCAATACTCAGAAAGAGTCTCTTGTTGTAAAATATATTACACACATTCAAAGTCAACAAACACTGGCAAGTTGTAGAAAAACACTCACTGTTAAGTGAGATAACACAGTCATGTTCCAGAGTAATCTATCTTTTGCACAATATGATTCCCTTCAGGTGATGACTGAAAGATCTTTCTTTTTGTTGTCTTTTTTCTTGCATTTCCTAAAATCTCAAGCAATTAAAATGTATTATTTCCCAACAATTTGGAAATTAAAAAAGCAAACTGGGCACGGTGGTATATGCTTATAATTCCAGTTCATGGGAAGCAGAATGAGGAGAAGCAGGACATCAAAGTCATCTTTAGCTGTATAATAAGGATGTGTTGGTGGTGCTTTGAAAAGTAAGAGCCCTCATAGGCTCATATATTGGAGTGATTAAACATCAGGGAGTGGAACTGTTTGAAAAAATTAAGAGGCATGGCCATTTGGGAGTATGAGTGTCCTTGTAAGAAGTATGCCATTGTGGTTGTGGACTTTGAAGTTTCAAAAGCCCTTGCCTGGACCTCTCTCTCTCTCTCTCTCTCTCTCTCTCTCTCTCTCTCTCTCTCTCTCTCTCTCTCCCTCTTTCTCTCCCCCTCCACTCCCCCCCCCCCCCCCGATCAGGATGTAGTTCTCAGCTACTTCTCCAGCATCAAACTCACAACTATGCGCCCTGCTTTGATGATAATGAACTAAGCCTCTGAAATTGTAAAGAAGCCTCCAGTTAAATGCTTCCTTTTGTAAGAGTTGTCTTGGTCCTGGTGTCTCCTCACAATAGAACAGGCACCTATGCAGTGCCCAACCAAGGCTACATGAAACCTTATCCCAAAGAGCAAATCAAATACATAAACAATTGAAAACTTTAAGACAACTCAAACTTACTCACAAAAGATGATTTAAAATAATACTGCTGTTGTTGATTATATGTTAGATGCTTTTTCAAAAAGCGCTGTAGCTGTTTCTTATCATGTTTTCAGGTACACTTTTAATTCCTGGTGGTTGAATCTGATACAAAAATTGAAATATATCAGAAATTTCTATCATCCAGTATAAGACTAACCCAATCCTAGAGCATCAATAATATCATTAATATCAATAATATTTAAGGAGAACAATGTAATAGCTTCAAAAATATTAATATAAAGATAAATTATGGATACATATTCTACATAAAATACAGCTATATTTTATTTTACTCCCACACTATATAAAAGAAAAATGGAATATTAAAATACAAAACAATCTTTTTTGTAATCAAAAGAATCTCTCTTTGATTCCTGCATGTTTTATTCACACTTAGAATCCACAGCTACCTACAGAAAGCTTGAAAAGAGAATAAAGGAAAGAATAAAATGAAAAAGTAAAAATTCAGCTGCTTTAGTGTTAGAGATATATATTAGAGGTAGACACACCAAGGGCCAATGCCTCTTCTTTCACCTAAGCATTTCGTTCAGTCACCCACCAAAGTTCAAATAAATTTATTTAAAGGCAGTTCATCTCCATTCAGTCTGTCTTCTCTCTGAAACATTTTTTTTTTCTTGTGGAATTTCATTAAATCCCATGAACAGCTGTGCAAGTTGTTATGGAAACAAGAAATTTTAAAGTAAATTAATTTTGCTACAAGGTGTTATTAGGACCAGGTAAGGGTGGCCTTGAATAGCAATGGTGGCTCCTCTTTGCTCAGCTAGAGCAGAGCAGAGCTGCTATTGAGTTGCAGGGGCTGCAAAGAGAAGAGAAACACCCTTGATTTATGATCACCCCGTAATGATTCTTATAGGAAACATTCCCATAAATTGTGTTGGTTTTATTGCAAATTTGTGTATCTCGCTTTTAATCCTCCATAAAATTATAGATTGAAGGAGTCGTAAGGCTCCTGGAGCCATTAGCTTGTGATAACTGCGCACACACGCAAGGGGAGTCGCAGCTTAAGGACTTTTCTTTGTTGAATGACAGTGTACTCTGAGGGAACTTTGACCTAAACTTTGACCTTTTGATTGGGAAGAAAAGCCTTAACAAATTCTTGGATATAAATTAACATCAGAATGAAGCTATCCATAGAGCAAATAATGCAGCAGGAAGCTTCTAAATGAAGGGGAAAAGGCAGAGTTCTGGATTTTGACGTCACATACCCATTCTAACACTTTTTGATCCTGTGTTCTCCAGACTTGATTTTCTCACAACTGGAGAATAAGAAGGCTGGGCTTTCATGGTGGTTTGTTTTGTTTACCTTATTATTACTGCTATTGCTGTTGTTGTTGTGTATGGGCTCATGTGTGTATACATCTCTAGGATGGGAAAATGTGAATAGATATCCACTTATTCTAAATAACTCACTAAGAGCAAACCAAAAAAAAAATTCATTTCTGTTTAGCCTGGTGTTCCAACGAGTTTATTGGATAATTAATACTGATTGCCAACCTGGTAAGATCTGAAATTACTTATGTCTGTGAAAGAGCTTCTAGATTAGATTATCTGAAGTTGAGAGACCCACTCTACCTATGGGTAATACCATTCTACTGACTGGAATCCTGGACTGAATAAAAAAGAATCAAATAAGCCTGGCACTAGCATTCGTCTTTCTCTGCTTCATGACCAACAGCACAATGTGACTGGTTGTATTCACCTTGCCTGCTCCACCAAGGTGGGCTATATAATCAAACTCTGAACCAATACAAATTCATCCTTTTTTGAGTTGCTTTTATTCCAGCATCCAGAAAAGGAATTCATGTACTGGGGTTACTAAGAAGATCATAGGTAACTTAAGGGAGGCCGCATTACTGAATGGTCCAGCATATGCAATGACAGGAAGGATGCAGAGAGCTCCATCACGTAGTCTCTACCTTCACAGCAACTGTTCACTATGCATATGAACTTGGGGAATGGGCTGTTGTTGACCGTGTTTTCTGTCTCACCAGGTCTTGCAGTCATTCAGTCCCAAAGAAAACACACAGAGGTCTACATTAATTATAAACTGATTGGCCTAGTAGCTCAGGCTTCTTATAAATTCTTATAGCTTATATTTGTCTGTAATTCTTGTTTGTGCTAGCCATGTGATTTGATACCATTTTTGGTGAGACAGTCACATCTTGCTAGTTCTGTGTCCGATTTCCTCTGTGTCTGGGTGATGACTACAGACAGAAACTTTCCTCTTCCCAGAATTCTCATTGTCCCACCTATACTTCCTGCCTGGCCAATCTGTGTTTATTTAAAATACAAGTGACAGGGTACAGACCATTGTCCCACAGCAGACTGTGAATCATTTAACTTTCTTATCTTCTTGAATCTTGTGAGCATCCTTCCTCCCTCTAGGAAGGAATGTTCCAATTTAAAGGACATAGCTACATACCTCCTCAAATCTTAGGGAAAACTACCAGCAGCTTTTGTTTGCACAGTAGAGATACTGGCACTGCCAGGTATATGGCTGCATTGCCTACCAAGTGATAAAAGTAAATAAGCCAGCTCAGAGGGTTCCAAAGAGGAAGCCTGTTGTTTGAGATGCTACAGGCAGGTTTGAAAGAGATGGAGCAGGAGTGGATGAAGATCAAATATGAATCTCCCTGAAGAAGTAAATGCAGAGAAACAAAGTATACAGATACAAAGTACTGCACTCAGTCTAGACATCATGGAGAATTAGAACATGACAGTATTTTCTGGTCACTTGTGATGGATAAGGCACTTGTCTGAGAACTTTAAATTTCTGAAGAAAGAAATTGAAGAAGACACCACAAAGTGGAAAGGTCTACCATGCTCTTGGGAAGGTAGAATTAACATAGTAAAAATGGCAATCTTACTAAAAGCAATCTACAGATTCAATGCATTGCCCAGCAAAATCCCAACAAAATTCTTCACAGACCTTGAAAGAACGAAAGAACGGTGCTCAACTTTATATGGAAAAGCAAAACAACAACAACAAAAACAAACAAACAAACAAAAAGCAGAATAGCCAAAACAATATAAGAACATCTGGAGGCATCAAAATCTCTGACTTCAAACTCTACTACAGAGCTACAGTACTGAAAACAGCCTGGTATTGACATAAAAACAGACAGGAGGACCAATGGAACCAAATCGAAGACCCTTATTTATTAATCCACATATCTACTAACACCTGATTTTTGACAAAGAATCAAAAAATATATAATGGGAAAAAGAAAGCATATTTAATAAATGATGCTGGCATAACTGGATATCAACATGTAGAAGAATGAAAATAGATCCATATCTATCACCATACACAAAACTCAAGTCCAAATGGATCAACATAAAGCCAGCCACACTGAACCTAATAGAAGAGAAAGAGGGAAATACACTTGAATGCACAGGAGACCCCTTCCTAAATATAACCCCAGTAGCACAGACACTGAGAGGAACAATTAATAAATGGGATCTTCTGAAACTGAAAAGCATGATCAACAAGACAAAACATCAGCTTTCAGAATGGGAAAAGATCTTCACCAACCCCACATCAGACAGAGGTCTGATCTCCAAAATATACAAAGAACTTAAGAAATTGGTCATCAAAAGGACGAATAATCAAATAAAAAAATGAAACACAGATCTAAACAGAGAACTCTCAACAGAGGAATCTAAAATGGCTGAAAGACACTTGAAATGCTGAACATCATTAGTCAATCAAAGAAATGCAAATTTACACAATCCTGAGATTCCATCTTACACCTGTAAGAATGACAAAGATTAAAAACACTGATGACAACTTATGCTGGAGAGGTTGTGGAGCAAAAGGAACATTTCTGCATTGTTGGTGGGAGTACAGGCTGATACAGCTGTTTTGGATATCAGTATGGTGATATTCAGAAAATTAGGAAACAACCTTCCTCAAGACCCAGTAATACCTCTTTTGGGTATATACCCAAAGGATGCTCAGTTTTACCACAAGGACATGTGTTCAACTATGTTTATAGTAGCATTGTTTGTCATAGCCAGAACCTGGAAACAGCCTAAATGCCCCTTGGCTCAAGAATGGATAAGGAAAATGTGGTGCATTTACACATTGGAGTACTCCACAGGGGAAAAAAATGACATCTTAAAATTTTTAGGCAAATAGATGGATCTAGAAACCATCATATTGAGTGAGGTAACCCAGACCCAGAAAGACAATTATTATATGTACTCACTCATAAGTAGTTTTTAAACATAAAGCAAAGAAAACCAGCCTACAAATCATAATCCCAGAGAACCTATACAAAATTGAAGACCTAAGAGAAACATATATGGATTTAAACTACATGGGAAGTAAAAAAAGACAAGATCTCCTGAGTAAATTGGGAGCATGGGGATCTTGGGGGAGGGTTGCAGGGGAGGGGAGAGGCAGGGATGGGAGCAGAGAAAAATGTATAGCTCAATAAAATCAACAAAAAGCACAAGAAAACAAAAAAAAGAAAAGAAAAAAGTCAAGGCAGTTGTCTGAAGAAAGGGTTATCAAGATGGCATTCCCAGTCTAGAGAGGGATAAGGTTGTTAAAAGGTAATTTAACTTTGTAATATGATGGGCAGCACACTCACTAAATGCCCTCAGACGTATTAGGTGAAGGTGTTCTATAGCTATTACATGGAAGCACTGTCTACAGCACACCCTTGTGCTAATATGGTTTTGGAGAGAGGCTATGAGGGGTCCCAGCCCCCAGCCTTTACTACAGTTGCATTTCTGCAACCCAAGTGAGCAGAAAAGGCATTACTTTGATCTTAGATTTTAACTGGATGAGGATGTACTGTGTACCTTGGACACAGTGTGCACTAATTACTTCTCTTGCTATGACCAAATAACTCACAAGAAGCAACATATAGAAGGGAGGGCTCATTTTGGCTCATTGTTTGAGAGTAGAGTTCATCCTGTTTGGGAGGAGATGAAGCAGGAGCTTGAAGCAATTGGTCACAGCGTCTCTGGAGTTAGGAACTAGAAGGAAAGGAATGCTTGTGCTCAGGTTACTTTTCCATTCACTCCTTTCCCTTCCATCAAGAACCATAATCTCTGGGATGATGCTAGCATGTATACTTGGGTCTTCCCTTCTGAGGTAAGCATTTCTGAAAACACTCTCATAAACCTGCCCAGAGGTCTCTCAGGTGATTCCAATTCCAGTTAAGCTGACCCTGAAGATTACCTATCTTCAGATACAGAGAAATGGAAGAGAAAAGGAGTTTGACCTTAAGGGTTGTTAAACCTGAAAACAATACATAAAAAGGCCTCCTAGAGTCCTCAGTTGAAAAGAGATTTAGAAGTATACACCCAAGGTCAGCCCAGTCTAGAGTGTCTGCGAGAGCAAGGGAATTCTTGTGGGGAGCAGATGGGTTCTAAGATGAGAGAGGAAAGAAATGAATGGCCATTGCAGATGTGGCCAGTCACAGAGGCCAGAAGACAAGAGCAGGCTCAGCATCTCTCAGGTCTTCAGAGCTGGGGACCTCATGTAAACGAGTGTGGGGGACTGTCCCAGCTGGTAGAACCACACATCACGGATAACTTTTAGGGTCAAAAGATATTCAATCTCACTTTTCAGAAAGCCAAAACAGAACTAATAGTGCTAAGGAAGAGAAAGGTAGCATGATATTAACATTATTTCATCGTTACTAGGCTCCAGTTGGTTTCCTATGTGCTGAACATTGAGCCTTTTCAGGAATGTGGAGCAATCACAATGCTTTGCTGGTGAGGAACCTGGAATTAGATAAATAGCAGAAACCCCAACAGGAAATCTCTACCTCCCTCATCTGTATGCCTGTATAGATATTTCATGAAGCACACTGTGTTCCCTTGATAGAATATACGTAAATAGATGTGTAAGATGCACAGCCCCAGGTAGTAGTACCTGGCACATGGTAGATGCTCAATAAATCAGGACATATTAAAAGCAAAGGGAACTGATAGAAAGTTTTGAACCAGAATTGGACAAGATCAGTTAATTCTAAACAAAAAGACAAAATAGACCAAGTTATCTGTATAAATCATAGAGCTCATTACGGGGGGTCCGGGAGAGAGAAACCAGAGGTGTTAGTGTTGCCAAGAGGAGGGGATTGGAGCACAACTGGGAGAAAGGAACAAGCTTTCTATCCTTTTCTTAATTCAGGAAACAAAAATCCTTACTGCCATTGCCTCATTGACGTGTTTCTTTCAAGTCACTGCTTGGGTTCTATAGTTCATAAGGAAGATGGTAAAGTGCCTTTTCCTTATTATTATAACTTGAATGAAACAAAATTGTCTATTTAATAAAAATAATAGCACTGGGGTCAAGTTCTATTTTTTATAAATTATAGACCCAACAGAGGTAAATGGACTCACAAGTTCCTTCTTAACAAGGCCACCACTATAATTTGAATGCTTTCCGCAGCTGTTGCTCTCACACCTAAAGAGGGAAAGGGCTCCTGCTATGTAGGGCAAGCAAACAGGAATGCTAATGGGTCTAACAGATTGGTTCAAAATAGAAGCACAAACCTCTAGTTCATGAGGACAGGACGGTTATGAAACCAAAGCTCAAGAGATGGGCTGTGTTCAGGAATTCAACACTGCGACACTGTTTGAATGTTTGACATAGTTCTTGACCCAAGCTGGGCAAAATTTGTAGACTATAAATAGAGAGACCAGGGAAAAGGTTACAAGAGACCATGCAACTCTCGAAGAGGGAAATTTGCTTCTGAAAGGTTCCATAAAGAATATTTTGAAAGCATGCTTCATATCATGTGTTTCATGGGAAGATGGTATTCTGCCGTAATATTATGTATGGGTTTTCTGCACATAGAGAGCACAGATATTGAAATGATAGTAATAATGTGGCATTAACTAATTAAGGCAATAACTTTTAATCTGATGAGAAGAATTAATTAGGGCTTGTTATTTTGTTTGATAAAATGAAAACAAGGGAATCTTTAATAAATGATTGTTCTTTTCCAGTCCATGAGTACTGGAGAAATTCCTAATAGGAACTCACCATAGGCACTAAAGGTAGTAATGGCGTGTATGTGAGGAACAGAAAGACAGGTTTGGCACAAAGAAGGCTTCTAAGAAGAGACCATGGCATTAGATTAGAGTCAGCGGACACAGAGAGGCAGGATGGAGTGGAAACACTGCCAGGCTTCCTCCCTCAGGAACCACATTTGTATCCCTGCTCATCCAGCTCATGCTATGAGACACAGAGATGAGACATTCAGCAGAAATGAGTTTCTTGACAGTGAGTTTCCCAGACTCTGGTTCTGTAAGATGTAAATATCTGATCACCACCGAAGGAACAAACAATAACTCTGCCAAACTCCTCCAAAAGCACTCCTATGTGTGAGTGTATGCTAACGAAGAGAGATGGCCCAAGAGCTGCTCAGCATTCAGAGACCAATCTCAAACAAGCTCTCTAGTCAAGGAAGAGCCATTTGAATGTCACAGAAGACTCAAAGCTTGTCAACTCTGCATGCAGTGATGAGAGAAGTTAAAATTTCTTGAAGTCAAACTTGACATTTCCCAGTATGTGCAGTATTACTTGGTACCTAGCTAATCTATAAGCCTCTATTAGTTGTTTTAAGCTCTTTGGAGAAAGAAGTCACATTGAAAGTCCCTAGTTTAATAATACTAATAGCATGATCTTAACTCTAGGGAGACTGAGAAAGTTCATGGCCAGTCTTGGCGACACAGTAAAACTTTATCTCAAGAGGAAAGAGAAAGAAAAGAAGGAAGAAAAAGAGGGAAAGAGGGATGGATGGAGGGAAGAAAAGAGGGAGGAAGAAACTGGGGCCTAGAAAGATTGACTGTTGAGTGGTTTCAGTTATTCAGAATGAATACTGTCCCTGAAGAGGACCTTAGTTTTTTCCCCAGCACCCATGTCAGGTGGTTTATGGCCTTCTGATCCTCTGTAACCCCATCTCTAGGGGAATCTGATGACTTTGTCTGTGCTCCTTGGTCACAACATTCACATGCACACACTCTTCTCCTTAAATATACATATAATTAAAAAGTAAATTAAAAGTCTAGATTATAAGTTTGTAGAAAGAGAATTAAAAGGACAGATAGAGGTTGTTACTTAGTTACCTAAGAGTGGGTTAAAGAGATGGATTAATCTAAAATACTGGCTTGTCTAAGTAGACTTTGGCAGCCTAAAATGTGTTGTTAAGAAAAGGGAGCGCAGAAGTCTGTGTTTGTGAAATGCTAGATTAATAAAGTGTAGCTATAAAAGCCACATCCAGTTACGTTATGTAATTTCTGCTGAGCAATCTGAATTAGTCAGTATTTCAGGACTTTTCCAGTTTTCTTAGAACTGAAATTTATACTTTATTTCCCAGAAAAGTTACTCTGACTTTTACGCCATGCACTTTGCTCGTAGAGGCTTTTAAAACAATAATGACTCCAGGGCTCCTGTGCTCCCCTGATTTTAGTGGCGTGGAGGAAGGGGCTCAAAGAGCATAGAGAAATTTGCTAACAAATTATTTTTATTTAACATCCAACAAGGGAGAGATTTGTTTCCTCTGCAGATTTTAAGAGATTTAAATAGGGTCGTTCATGTTCAGCTCAATTAAGCTACTGATTATTCTATTTTCTTAGCAGTAAAGTTTCTGCAGCCCATTATTTCTTTAGAACAATGAAACAACCCGGGTAGTCCAAGCCATCCTTTCTCAGAATGTAAAACCTATGTGTATTTTAACATGCATCCACAGTTCCGCCTCCAGTTGACCTTTGTAAGCAGGCTTGAGGGTTCAGGCTTGCTTCTTGTTAGAACAAAGGAGGGAGTTTCTCATGATGTCATGAGTGCATTTATATCAAATAAAACATATCCAATGCACAATTGCAACATCTATAACATTTAGGAACAAACATGCTCACACTTCTCAAAGGCATCCCCAGAGAATTTTCCTGCAGCTATAGACAGCAATGAATGTTACTCACTCCTGCAGAAGATTGAATAGTATTTTATGAAGAGAGCATGTGTTAGCATGGAGATAGTATATATTAGCACAGGAGCATGGCAGTGTGGCGTGGGTGTTTTTTATCAGCACAAAGAGGAAGCTTCAATTAATTCCAACCTGAGTATTAGTTAGTTTGTGTTCTGATGTCAGGTCCTAGAGAAAAAGACTAAACAACAGGCCATGTCTTCTGGAGACAGTTTGCTTGTTATTATTTCTGTTGTTGAGTAAGAATACAATAAAATTCAAGCTACTTTCTAACTCAAAATGACGTGAAATAGTATGAATTGATTACGTGATGTATGTTTGTGCTATAGTTATAGTAAGTATTTGGCACATACACATATACGTCTACATAGGTATGTTTATATCCTAGTTGAAAACATAGAAGTAGCTAAGGTCGCATACCCAGTTACTAAATTTCACAAATAAAAACACAAATCACTGCATTTGTGACTTCTCCATGTCAATGACAAAGATATCTGAAATAAGAAATCAGGCAGTGGTGGCATATGCCTTTAATCCCAGCACTCAGGAGACGGAGGCAGGTGGCTTTCTATGAGTTCAAGATCAGCCTGGTCTACAGAGCAAGTTCCAGGACATTCAGGACTACATAGAGAAACCCTGTCTCACAAAAACAAATGGACTTAACTCCCTAGGTCCAAATGAGAAGCAGAAGGAGGGAGAACGTGAGCAAGAAAGGCAGGACTAGAGGGAACCTTCATCTGACGATAGATGGAGATAGAGACGGAGACCCACACTGGAGCACTGGACTGAGCCCCCAAGGTCCAAATGAGGAGCAGAAGGAGAGAGATCATGAAAAAGGAAATCAGAACCGCGTGGGATGCGTTCACCCTCGGATACAAGGGGACTGATCGAATGAGAGCTCACCAAGGCCAGCTGGACTGGGACTGAACGAGCATGTGATCAAACCAGAGTCTCTAAATGTGACTGACATGGGGGCTGACTGAGAAGCCATTGTCAATGGCACTGGGTCTTGTTTTGTCTGCATGTACTAGCTTTCTGGGATCCTAGTCTGTTTGGATGCTCACCTTCCTAGACCTGGAGGGAGAGGGCCTTCCTAGACCTGGAGGGAGAGGGGAGGAACTTGAACTTCCCACAGGGCAGGAAACCCTGACTGCTCTTAGGACTGGAAAGGAAGGAGGAGTGGGAGTGGGGGGGAGGAGGAGAGGGAGTAGGGAGAATGGGAGGGTAGGGGGAGGAGGGAAGGAAGTGGAAATTTTTATAAACAAATAAATTAATTAATAAAAAAACAAAACAAAAAACCCAAAAAACAAAACAACAACAAAAAAAACTTAAGAGAGTATTGGGGATCATTGTTTCTGGGGTGGGGGTGTTGGTCTGTGGTTGGTGGCTCCATGTGTTTGGGCAAAACATGGTACCAACACACATGTGCTTCCCACACACACAGGCAGCCATCACAGAAACCTAGGTTGATCTGCATTTCTGATAGATCATGGATAATTGTTAGTAATTGCTCTAAGTAAGAGACATACTTATTTTAAAGATTTTCTCTGTTTACCTGGCATTTCTGTGTGTCTAGTAGTTACCATTTACAATCAGCTTATGGCAAAGTGACAAGAACACGAGGAAATTCTGAGAGATGGGATTTCTAGTCCCTGTAGGACCTTTGCTGACTCCAAACTAGTCTAACTCACAGAGGTTAAGAGAGACTGAATACATTTATGGAATTCATGTGCAGAAGCTGGATGCTAGGTCCACCATAGAGGAAAGCCTTTAATCATAGCTCCTCGAGAAGGTGCAGGAATCGGGGCTGTGATGAGGTGTGTGGCATGCTCAGAAGATAGAAGATGCTGCCTGTGCTTGTCTTGATCTTTGGACATCATGGCCTCCTTGGCCTCAGTCAATATCACACATTTTTATCAGACCAGTGTTTCCAAATTCATCCTTACATTTGTCCTCACTAGCTGTGAGCTAAAGGTACTTGGCAGCTTCTCACCTCTATCTAGATAAGAGATCAGACTCTCTAGAACATTTCAAGTCTCCTTCAGATCCTTTCCATTCCTTTCCACCACACCCTAACTCTTTCTGGGCTACACTTTCTACTTCTGTTTCTTCTGCCCGCCTCTGGGTTTCTGTGTTGTCTTTGTTCACGCTTTATTCTCCATGGTTTTGTATCGCTTATTCTGCAATCCCTTCTCCCAGAGTTCAGTCTTCTTCCTCTCTTTGCCCTCCTATTGAGACAGGTCACCTGTCAGTCTGGAGCTCCAGATGAGAGGACATAAGGCTCCATCAAAGCCGTAAGCAGCTTGATCCCCTGAAAGCCACACCTCCTCTTGGATTGGTCATACTTGGGTCAAATCTAGAATATAGGCCCTGGGATCATTGTCATAGAAATCTTCTTAAAATTTATACTATTATGGCTTTAGATTTTTAAATGCATGAGCGTGCATGTGTATACACACACACACACACACACACACACACACACACACACATTCATATATTCTCAGTAATAACTGATTCTTTACCCATTCTGTGGTCCACAAGCTACTGATATGATCAGATTTTCTTACGCTTTCAGCAACAGTTATCCACATAACAGATCATACATTTGTTTTATTTAGCACAATGATGAAATATTTACTTTTTCCCCAACATATTTTTAGTTTGATGGTGAGAGATAATACTGTATGGCTATAAGAGAAGAGGTCAATCTTTCTCTTTTTCTTTGTGGTATTTGAGATAGAATCTCAGATCTTGCACATTCTAGACAAGAGCACACCATTGAGCTTTTGTTTCTTCCTTACTCATTAGAGACACCCTCACTAAGTTGCCCAGGTTGGCCTTGGAACTCACTATGCAGCCCAAGTAACCTTGAACTTGCTGTCTGTTGGTCTCAGGCTTCCACCGGCTGGGGATACGGGCCTGAGCCCCCAGGTTTTGTTCATTTTTATTAACTTTGCAGTGTTTTTCACAAATTATTTAGCAACAGACCTGGGTATACATATCTGAGTCATTCCCAGCCTTTTGCTATCACTAGTAGTCACCACATAACAAATTATTATGGAGCTCTTCGCATGGATGTGTATACATCTAGTGGAAAAATGTTAAAAGTAGGCACCTAAGGAAAAACATTTGTTACAGTTATGCCACTACTAAATTACATTTGTTACACTGTGTCTTCCCATACTTAATCTCTAATTGGGGGAGAGTTGCTACCTCTGACAAAATAATGTTTATCGAAGTATGTTTTTAAACAATATTGCCCCCACACATATCTCCATAAGGTTTTAATTTGCAATTCTATTTTTATGAGAGCGCTTGTATATGTTTAAGATCTATTTGTAGTCTATCATTAAATTATTGGATCTTAAAATGTCCCTTTTGTTTATTGAACTGTTGGCATTTTCTTACTGATTTGTAGGAACTCTTTATATGTTAATGAGAGGAGCCCCATAGAAATGAAACCTTTATGGTTTATTTCTCCTAGGATTTTATTTGTGTTTTGATTATTGTAGTTATGATTGATTTTTTTCATTTTATGTAGCACAAATCAATAATCATTACTTGCAACTTTAGGTATTAGGCTATATTAGACAATACTTCCTCATTCTAAAATTATTTTTAAAGAATTGTGACAATACAGGAAAGCATGGAGAAAGAGGCACCAAGATTGTCATATGAAAAAGGTTAGGGCCCCGTGGCCCAGAGAATAAAGGCTCTTGTTACCAAGGCTGAAGGCTTGCGTTCAGACTCCTTTCAGACCAATGTGGTAGAAGGAGAAAAACAGCTCCCCCAGATTGTCCTCTGACTGCCACACGCGTGTCTTTCACACACGCACACACACACACCTTTCACACACACACAAGCATGCACATACATACAGGCACACACAAATAAATGTAACTTCTTTTTTTTTTTTTTAAGAAAGAAAGAAAGAAACTAGCTGGCAGAGGAAAATTTCTCTGGTCCTCTCAAGAAACCACTCTTGTCCTGACCTACAAATCATAAAACGCAGCATGTGCAAAGAAATCCCTGGAGGGGCTGAGAAGATGGATCAATGATTAGGAGCACACACTATTCATGCAGATTTCCAACACCCATGTACCCATGTCAGGCAGCTCGCAACCAGGGGATAATAAATCTCTTTCTGTCTCTATACTATAAATTTATACAGAGTCTATAGGCATGTTCACTCATGGCCATTTCCACGTACAGTCACATGCATAAACACAGACAAACACATAATTAAAATTAAAAAGAATCTCCTTTAAGAAAGGAGAAGGTGCTGTGCAAATGGCACATGAACGATCAGGATGCTCCTACTCCAGGGCTTTGAAGTCTCAGAAGAAACTGTCTCTTTTTTTTAAATTCATATACACATGTCCCTAATCTAATAATGTTGTGTCCAAGGACACAAGAATCTGGAAAACTACACTGATGCCCTCTGGACTCTTATCCACACCTGTAATATAATCTTTTATGACTTTTTCATATACTTTATATCTTTCACCGAAACCTACAGTTCGTCTGAAATAAGGCACAAGGTGTGACTTCATATCTGCCTATGACAGAGACTTTCAAAGCTTCACGATGTGACTCATAAGATCCATTTCTTTTCTTTCCTGACAATTGCTATGTGATTTTCAAATACAAGCCTACACTTGGCAGCATTTAGAGATGTAGAGTCTTTTATATCGGGGAGTTTACCCATATGAAGAGTGTGATCTCCTCTTCAACTCAATGCTCTTCTCACTCACATAAACATACTTTTGAAAAATCATTATTATTACTGATTTGTATTGTGGAGACGGTGAGTGTTGATGCCTGCAAGCCACACACATGAGGATGGCTTCCATAGAGGTCTGAAAACATCTTACAGGAGTTGTTCATCTTTTTCTTTATCTGCTGATGCATCTCACCAGCCCCACCCAAGCATTCTTTAAGGGTGCTCGATACTTGGATGTCATGGGAGGGCAACTTGCATCTTCTGTGTTAAATATATGTGGCGTTAACACTTCTTCTCCTGAGTTTCTTCCAACTATCTCATCATCTCTGAATATGATTTGGGGTGAACTAAAGACTTATTTTTTTATTATTTTTGCATGTGTCTGAATAAATTCATGTGTAGTGCATGTGTGAAGTTGCCTGAAGAAAGCCCAAGAAGGTATCAGATTTCCTGGAGTTAAAAAGTCACACATGGTAGCGACCTATCTGATGGAACCCAATTCAGGTCCTCTGCAAGAGTGATAAGCACTCTTAATTGCTGAGCCTCTCTCCAGTCCCATTTTTTTTGTGGTCTAAAAGACAGCTATTGCTGTTGTTTCATGCTGCATTTGGAGGGAGAAAGAGAAAGGCTTTAGAGGCCAGAGTCTTTGGAAAAAGTATTGACCCAGAGAAATCGTCAAAGCTTCAGGATGGAACTTAATTACACTCCATTCAAAAGTCCAGGACTCTCTTGTGATTTGAACATATTAACACAATTCAAATATCAGCTCAAGGTTCTTTACTTCAAACAAAATTAAATTTAAAAAAAAACCTGAATGAATCTTATGGGCGAGTTCCTTCCCATAAAAGCCTACTTACAACAAATGACCGTTTTTACTGCTTTGACCCACGGGTTATCTTACATTTGTTTTTATTTAAATTGCTAGCTATATCCTTTTTGTTTGTTTGTTTGTTTGTTTTTTGGTTTTTGGTTTTTGGTTTTTTAGTTCAGTCATTTTGTTATACCTTTGTTAATTTTTATATGATTCTATTTTGATATTTTTTTCATCAACTCTCTTATATTTTATAATTTCATTTTTCCCCTGGAGAAACGTGTGTGTGCTGAATTGGTACTTGACAAGAGAGTGAGAATAATATTGGTTTTAATTTAAAATTTATTTGTTTTCTTTTATGCCTGTGTGTCTGTGTGTGATTATGTGTATATATGTACAAGTGTCTAGAGGTCAGATGTGTCAGAGTTCCTGGAGCTGGAGTTGTGTGTCGCTGTGAACCGCCTGGTATGGGTGCCAGGATCCAAACCTGGGTGTTCTGTACGAGCAATAAGCTTTCTCTTAACCACTGAGCTATACTTCTGAAATGAATACCTTGTTTTTTTCTTAGCTAGCAGAAATGAGAAAATATGTGGGAATGGTCTCAGGAATAGTGATAAGAAGGAGTTTGCTCTGAACATCGTTTTTAGGTATCAAGTGATAAAACTGAGGAACATGTGACTGAGGAACTGACTCAGTCAGTGATGCGCCTGTCATGTACACATTGAATCTACAAGTGCTGGCTAACTTTTCTCAACTTGAGGAAATGGTGAAGCATCTGAGAGAAGCAAACTGCATGCACACTCCCTCCCACACACACATAGACGGCTACCACTACCACCACCATTGCCCACAAAAGAAAGTTAGAGACCATTTAAAATAGAGATAGAGAGGTGGAGATCATCAGCATAGCAAGGATACAAAAACCACAGAGGAAACTCCCTCCAGTGCGGGAAGTGAAAAGGAGTGAATCTGGCTCTTGAGTAGATGTGGGGAGACATGGCTGAAAAAGCCTGTAGAGGTCAGCCCCCGCTGTGGAGAACACAGAGGAAGTTGACCCAGAACACAGGAGAGGCAAGAGTGTATTGGCTGTTCCGGTTGCTCCAAATAGAGGAGAGCTCATGGGCAGTGAGGGGACAATGGTCCTCCAGAAGAGATCTCGAGAACAGTGCAGAAGCAGATCACACTGCACTCAAGTGTGACATGGACTAGTAGCGAGAAACTGGAGGCAGCAACATTAAACAACCCACTCTGAAACTACCAAGGGACTGGGTGTTCTAGAAAAGCTGTCTGCCCTCCATTCTCACACCCCAAACAACACCCCCGTGATGTCAGGAAGTGTGATAACTTCTCTCCTCTGTAAGCAAGCCTTCCATTCTGGAGAGCATCCTCCAGGCCAAGTAAATTCTCACACCATCCACCCGGGGATGGCATTAGATTACATAAGTTGTAAGTTAGTCTCTTTGGATGTTCTGTACTATTTCTCTTTTGTTCGAACTGACCACTATAGGTTGGGCTATCACAAACCTCTCAGGTCACATTTTATTAATTCGCTCAAGATGCTCATCAAACTGAGGAACATATTTGCTTATTTATTTTAGTTATTTTAAAGGGATTACCAAGAATGAAGTTAAAGATACTAAGAACAGGGTATATGAGAAGAGGCTAGGAGCTCCCATGTCCAGCTGTTTCTGACCTCTTACAGGACCCTCCAAGAAATTCACTATGCCTCACCTCTTCAAACATTGTTTCATTGTTTTAAAGGGTCTTTATGCATAATAATAATGGATTGAGGGGAATATTCCAGAAAGTCAGTCTGTTCAATTTCTGTGTTTCTCAGGGCAACACTACTCCCACAAGAGCACAAGGCAGGACCCCTCTGTTATGAGAGTCATGTCATTTACTATTGACCATGGATAGATCTGAGGATTTCTTTATTGTCAGATCCAAGACAGAGAGCCATGAGTACCTGAGAGAGTCTATGTCTTCCTTTAGTGGTAAGAGATAATGAATGGGTGGGTTCTGCCTTAGGAAAAGAGTTATGGTTAAAAAACCATAGGCAGACTCTAGTGCACATTATAAGGTATAAATTTTATATTATATAACACACACCCATACACACCCATATATATATATATATACATATATATATATATCATAATATCATAATAGCAAAAGAAGGGTGAAAGTGTGGAGTAGGGGAAGAGAGGCAAGGGAGGATTCCTTAATTTTTAAGATCTTACAGACAATCACAAACAATATTGAAGCCAAACAGGGTTTCTAAGTAACAGAGCAGGTGAGTCAGGAGAGTGTTCTTTTAAGATGTATAGTATTGAAACACCTCATTCTAGAGGGAGACTTCTAAGACTTATAAAGCAAACAATTAAAACTTTCAGAAAATACTCAGAATTTATAAGATTCACGAGCTCCTCCTTCCCCCGGATTATAATGTAAGCAATACATATTATTGGGTACAGAGATCCTCAAAACATCAAGCAACCTGCCATGCAGATATCTTCATGACCGCCGGTTTCATTAGTCACTACCCATCCCAGGGAGTACCTTTGGGTGATGCAGGTACATGTGAGTGGCCCACATTCCTGAAAGTAGCCCCTCACCCTTACTCCTGTTAGTAACACCAATTAATTAATTCATCCAAAAAGGTGAACTTTGTTAGAATTATTTTGTTGGTCTGTCATTGATACCCTATCTGGGCTGAGTAGACATGTGTTCAAGTCTCACAAGAAAAAGTCAAACAACATGAAGGTTAAGGACAAGGGACAAAGTTTGACTGAGCCAGCAATATTGTTTTCAACAAGAGAAGTCAATAGCATAGGAATACTGGAGACGCTATTATGTACCTAAAGAAAGCAGCTGAGGGAGAAAGGAATAAATGATTTGATGCACAGAAACATGCTTGGCTCTTTCCACTGAAAGGAAGCAAGTCTAAGTGAAGCTACCCAGGTGTGTGGTTTGCTAGATTGCCTTTCAGCCTTTTTACTTCACTGGACTCTCAGTTTTATCCCTTCCCTGGCATGACAGTCCTTCAAATGCAAATCATCTAAATAGAGCCTTCATATCTAGATGAGATGAAGTGGCGAATTCTGAACCCCATTGACAGTAAATATGTCAATACATAGCTTGCTAGACAGTGCCATAAGTAAATTCTAATTTCAGAAATAGAATAAGATCACCTTACATAAATTTCCCATTCACCCAGGGTAAGCTCCTCATCTTTGAACGGTAATATATGATTAAGGTAAGTACGGCATGGGTGGGTGTCCGTGGGAGTACCTTTTCAGATTTTGATATATGAAGTAACTGAAACCCCTGATAACCTGTGCACTTTATAAATGGACTGCTGAGCTCGCTGCCAAATTTTAGCCTTAAATCATGATTCAAGGATTCAATTGTGCATTTGTAAAAGTGGAAGCAGACAGCATGGTGTGCTTGAGCTAAGACCTTGCTTACTGAAGTGAACATAAGAGAAAAGGAAAGTAGCAGATATACTAGGAAGCTTCCAAGCTAGAGAGATGCATTTGAGTACACCTGTTATAAAGAGAAGAGTGTAAACTAGTAATAGAAACTACAAAACAACATGTTCACAATTCTTCTAATCACAATCTATTTATTAAAAATGCTCTTGTATCCACTTTTGCTGAAGATCTTTGCATCAGTGGATTTGGACGACACCCTCCAAATAGTCAGGAGGAATGCTCAACTCTTTCGGTCAATGTTTTCCAAATTCCCATCCAAGGAGTGATGTCAAGTTGGATGCCTCAGAAGCTCCAGGGAGACTTTGGAAAAAACAGGATTCCAGGCTCCTGTCCCTAAAATTCTCTAATGTTCTTAGTTGGAAACAAATTGCTCAACAGAGCAGAATGCACAGCCAGGAGAAGAGCTGAAGTTCTACACTACCTCATTAGTATATAGTATGCTAGTGAATAGGAATAGCTAAATTATTTTCATGATACAATAGAAGATAAGCGTCACTGGGAAGATATCTCAATGAGTGAAATGTCTGTCATACAAGCATGAAGAAGTGAAATCAGAGCCTCAACACTCACATAAAAGCCAGGCAAGAGTCTATAACCCCAGTGCTAGTGTGGTCAAGGGAGACAGGACAAACACTGACGCTCATAGGCCAGTTATTCTACTGAATAACTGAATATCCATGAGCTCCAGGTTCAGTAAGAAACCCTGTGTCAAAAAACAAAGTTGAGGAAGGCATCTGATTTTGAATTCTGGCCTTCACACACGCACACACACACACACACACACACACACACACACACACACACACAAACATGTACATCCACAGACTTAAAACTTGTATGAAAGTAGAGATTTCAATTTCCTCTGGACTGGCATTTCTCAAAAGAAAAAAGACACCAAGAACTACTGTCTGACTCATGGCCTTGTTCTCTGACTCCCAGTCCAGGGCAAAGCATTATTTCAATGCCCCTCAATCTCTCAATGTGACACAGTCTTTACGTAGCATCATGGAGCACAGAGACATCATCCCCATCCTGTTTGGCATTTCAGAGTAATCATGGATCGTGGCTTCTCTAACAAACTCATTTTCTAGTCTCTGCAGACTCTCCGTTCAGGTGGAAGATGAAGTTTCTCTGTCAGCTCATCATCTGAATCACATAAAGCCTCATTCGAGGTTATTGTCACCTTGGCTGTGGCTGTGGAGTGAGGGCAGACATCAAGTAACAATTGACAAGGGCACTACTGCTGTCCTCCGTGGGTGCTCCTAGGAAATCTAGTTCAAGACAAGTTGGTGTCAGCACATCTGTGAACAATTTTTCCTATTAATAACAATTCATACTAATAACTGTGCTGCAAAGTACAAGATAAAGATAGCAATATAGGAGAATTAACAAATGATCTTATGAAACAGGTAATTTTAAACTATAAATTGATAACTAAATTCATATAACTTCTGAGAATTAACCAAGTGGCACCAGAGCATCATAAAGCCAAATCCATTCAGTAGTATTATAGCACATACATGAATAAATTATCTAAGATGATATTTTTCAGTCTTTTGCAGTGGGAACTCGGAGACCCCTTTACAATAGGGATTATTGTATGTTCAGGCTCACTATTGCATTCTGCTGTTTAAGTTAGCAGACATCCATACTCTATTTATTTTGGGATCCTTGAAGGCCACACTGAAGGTGAAACTAGAAGCTCCTCACTATTTGTCTTTCTGCTTTGAAGTAACAGAGCCTCTAGTTTGTAAGAAGCTGCACAGCCTCTCTGAATAAAGACCACATTCACCAGCTTCCTATAGCCAGGCTTACACAGATGACTAAGTTCCACCCCCTGGGTGAGTAGGAGTGAAAATACAGCTTCCAAAGTCTTCCTTAAATGGAGTGGGAACCTTCTCCTTGCCCTCCCTCCTCCCAAATGAGAGAATATGTGTGATGACAGAGGCTTGGGGAATCTCCTTGACCTTATGGAAGCCACATGTCAGGAAGCCACAGTGCTGCAAGACCATAGTAGACACTCTTACCAATCCTGCAGTGACCAACTAAACCTCATTTTATGGGTGCCTTTTATTCTGGGGTTTTGTTACTTAACATCAAATTTAACTTCCAATGATTTTTGAATATCTTTTAAGCATTGGCATTCCAGGTAGTTGAAGGCTAATCTGATATGCCATCTGTGATTACTCAGAGAGAGGGAAGAGAGAGGGAGAGAAGAAAGATGGAGGGAGGGAAGGAAGAAAGAATGGTTAAAAGAAAGAGGAGGGGGAAATAGGAGATGGTGGAAAGAAGAAAAGAAGGAATAAGGAGGGATATGGAGGGGACAGAGTAAGTGGGAAGCAGAAAGAAGAAGACGAGAAAGAAAATGAAAGGGGGAAGAGAAGTCGTATAAAAATGAGTAGGAGATTAAAAAAATAGTCACTAACCATCTCTCCTTTTATCCCTTAATGTCCACAAATAAAGTAGAACTAGGGCTTGGTGGAAGCCAGATGTTGGGCTCACCGACTGGCAGATGAGGCCGCCTGTGTCAGAACCTCCATCTGCGGATGATTAACAGCTGGCTGGAACAGGTAACCAAAGGCAGCTGCCTTGGAAAAGGCAGAGGTGAATTGCTTCCACAGTGGATGTCATGGCCGTCTGCTGAAGTGCCGCACCGAGTGTGGAAACTCTGACGGACTTGATGAACGGTGCCTCGTGGATATAAAATGTCATCGTACATTGTTACTCATTGGAATGGTTTGTGGCAAAGACGCATTCTTAGAAGCAACTGGCCATATAGTCTTGTATTTTAATAACATATGTGTCAGCCAACAGACATATGCCTTAGCAGCTTTTAATTATTTCTACTGTTTGCTTACTTCTTTGCATTAAACATGACTTCAGTCTTTTGCATATTCATCTGAAATCCCCATTCTCTTACCTTGGTTATCACTTCTCTATTAATTGATGCCAAGTCTGTGGGGAAGATTTTTTGCAAAAACAATCAGCCTTTCTTTAGGCCAAACAGCTCCATTTACCTTGAACCTTTTTTTTTTTTTTTTCTATTCATAGTTTCTGCAGATCTCTTTCCTGGCAAGAGGGAAGTTTCGACTGCTTCTGCACTAACTTGTCAGTTAACTCGGCAGCTCAAGTGCAACCCTGTTTTACAACAATTCCCCTGGCAGCTTGGCAGTTTCGCTCACAGGTGTGTCTCAGGGGCACAGTCATTCCTGCCAGCTTTAACCCTGCTAATCCCATATGAGATTCTGCGAGAGGTTCGTGGTCGCCTGTTCCTCTGTTTGGGATTTAATCGACATAGTCTGTCATTAAAGAAGAACAAAGGGGTGTTTGATGTGGCTCACCATGGAGCTTCATTGGGATGATTAAGATACAAATTCTGAAGCTACTCTAGAGTGTGTGCGTATTCTACCATTTTCCTCCTTCCACCCGCTTGTATACAGATAATGTTTGTAAGGGTGTGAGCGTAAGTGTACAACCAGAGCCTCCCTTGATTGTGTGCCCCTTAATTTTTGAGATATGGTCTCTTAAGAAACCTGAAGCTCACTGATTAGGTTGGATTACCTGGATGGATAGCCGAGTGATTGTCCTGTCTCTGCCCTGACTCCGGCACTGAAATTACAAATGCATGCCACCATGCACCACTTTTTATGGGGTGCTAGGATGTCGGAACTCATGCCCTAATGCTTCTGTGACAGGCACTCTACCACCTGAGGCATTTCCACATTCCCTACTGGGAACTTTTCTTGAAGCAAACACATACCCGAAGAGCAAAAGAAAACAATTTGAAGTAATAATTTAGTCTGAAAAGACCTCATGCAAAACCCAAAACACCCCATCAATAATGCAGAACAACCATGGGATGTACAACGCAGATGCGTGCAGAGTCGTGTACTGTTTAATAACACAGACACAAGAATGAAAGAAAAGCCAAGATGATGGACGATTCAGGCTCTGCCGGGAGCTCTGTGCTTCATGACTCTAGCAAGAACCGCAGGCAGGCTGCCAACTAGACAAGGAATTAGCAATCAGTCGTATATTCTTTGGAGTGTGTCAAATGCTGCTTCCCGCACAGGCACATCTTTTTCCACCTGGCGAGTGGATGTCTTATTTCCATCTCCTTTCACCAAACAACTCAGCAATTCTAGGCGCCCCAAGGCAGGATGTTTGACCACATTCATCCACCTCCATCCACTCCTGCTCTCCCTCTCCCACTTTCTCAACTCTGCCTGGCTTCCATCTCTCCCATATCTCGCAGTTGTGGTTTTTTGTTGTTGTTGTTGTTGTTGTTCTTCAGGAGAGCATGATGACCTAGAAACACCCTGGGCTCTGAGTCAGAGGATTCCCATCAAACAGAGAACTGCCAGATAAAAGCTTAGATACATCGCGTTTGGTGTCAGCCAGATAATATTTTTAATTTTCTGAATATGATGTGCCTATTTCTTTCTTAGCCACAGTTTCAGTTAAATACGTATTGTGTGTTTATGAGTTACGCGTTGCAATCAGAGCCTAACTCTGACCTCTGTAGTGGCTGTTTCGATGTCAAGTCATCAAGCGTGGGAGGTTCTCAGTATCCTCTTTTGCCAAGAAGCAACGTGGTAACAGGAGCAAGTGAGAGAGATCAGATCAGCTCTGATGTCTTCCTCCCATTGCCAGGCTCTGTGTGAACACACCGAATATATACTATTAACTGAGACGGATGTGCCTGAAACTCTCAGGTGTACTTGCAACATGTTCGACTTATGGCCTCATCAACGATGGGTGAGGCACTACCCTTGGGAATTTAGAGCATGGGCGTCATTCACTCAATGTAATCCTGTGACAAAATGGTTATGATTCATAAAAAATTAAAACACAGAGAATCTGGCACAGAACTAGTCTGTGAAAATCATAAGGACTTTATAATAATGGGTGGGGAAGGGATCAAACACACATGTTCTTCAGAAGTCAGTCACTTTCTTTTAGAATACTTCTTTTTAAAAATACTTCATTTAATTGAAAGCATTTTTTCATGCTGTGCACCTGCTTAAATGATAAGATAGAACTGACTGAGTCTGAGCCTTAAAAGTGCATCAAATACAATGGATTTACGCATTGGTAGTAAAAAAAATCATCAAAACAAGTACAGCAATGAAATAAGTGTAGAAATAGGGGTACCTGTAGCAGATGAGGAGAACATGGAAATTATGCCCAAGGTAATGTCATACTTCCCTGGACATCAGGGGCATTTTATTGGGGTATCTATACATAGTCAAACAGAAAACTACTTCAGGCACAGATACATTTTTGAGCCTCTCAGTTTAAGGCTACAATTCAAGACAAAGGAAAGATAGCAGAAGCATTTCCTATTGGAAATTCCTGTTGGGGAACTCGTAAGTCAAGGTCATGGAATTCATGTTTGAAAGGTCAAAACGATGGGCTAAAACAGTTTGGGGCATGCCCAGCTAGCAATGCAATGATGGCGGACAGGTGCCCCTCTGGACATAAACGTTTTTGTCCAGACTATTTTGGAAGACAAAAAGAAAGTGCATAGATAAAGTTGTTCACATTTAAAGCTCTGTTCTTCATGTAGTGGCTAATGAAAACGCTATAAATGTGCTGTTGGTAGACTTTTACATCCTTTCTTCCTTGCTTATGTTTACATCAAGAACTGCCTTGCTTCAAAAATAGCCAAATGCCATTGCAGCATAGCAAGTTTGACTTACTGTTTCTGGTGTGATCATTTTAATGATTCCACTTCCTATACCTTTCATACAAGTGTAAACATACAGTGTGTCGTTAATGAAACAACACCAATTACTCATTTTCTCCTGTAATCTTCCTTCTGTGGGACACAGGAGGTTTGAGGAAGGGCCGACACTGAGGGAGAAGGAAGAATGTATGTTGAGTACATTATTTGGAACAGAAATAGCTGAAGGTTTAATGATATCTTTTTAGGTCATGTCAAAATGTGCCTGGGGTAAAAATAGTGCTAGCAAAAGAGTCACTTGAGATCATGCAAGCTTGGCTGAAGACACGACTGGGATCTGCCTAACCACGATGCATTCTGCTTTTAGATGCAGGGTTTTCAGAAGTCTCCACTTGTCTTTATGGATTCCTTTTTGACCACTCCTTTGATGGCTCTTTGAACACGCTGATGAAAATAAAAGAAGGAAATTCCTTGGATGAAAGTAGATAAACCCCACAAAACATTCAAGAGATACACTGGAGAAAATAATGAGCCCAAAGGACTCTCTCTCTCTCTCTCTCTCTCTCTCTCTCTCTCTCTGTGTGTGTGTGTGTGTGTGTGTGTGTGTGCATGTGTGTGTGTGTGTGTGTGCATGCCTCAGGTGTCATTCACATCCACGTTTCTGGTATGTGTGAAGTCTCTCACTGTCCTGGAATTTACCAAATATGATTAAGTTGACTGGAAAATGAACCTAAGAGATTTGCCTGTCTCTGCCTTCATAGCACTGGGATTAAAAGAATGCACCATCATCAATTTTTTTGCACAGATCTGGAAATCAAACTTTGGTCTTTGTGTTTGCAAGGCAAGCACTTTAATGACTAAACCATCTCCCCAGCCCAGTGCCTATTCTACTTTACAACTTTCTTCTTTTCTGAAGAATAGACAATAATGGAGACCTAATCCTGTCATAGCCTACACTACTAGCTTCCTTATTTAAATAAGAACCATAACACCCCTTGGCACTCCTGTGTTTTTTTCTCCCTGCCCACGGTAGAAGAGCATGAGAATATCATCAGCATAAAATAGGCACTGCTAGTAAAGATAAGCCTGATTCTTCCTCCAAGAATATGACAAGAATTAGGACAATATAGAAAGACTCAGACTGTGTAGATGAAGTGATTTGGGTGTAAGGATGTTTTCGTTTCCCTTTTTTTCATCCCTAGAGTGCACAGCTTCTGCCTATGTAAGCTGAGTCAAGAGAACAGAAACACAGCCCAACAATGAGAATATCTCATAGACCCAGTTTGAAGGGAACCTCAGCTATTCTCTGATGACATTGTCCTTCATATCATCTGTGACACTGACCTCGTATCAGCCGTATTTTGTCTCCATTATGCCTTTCAAGCCCTCCTTTGGCATCCTATGCTTCCTCTGTAGTCTGTTGTCCTCCTCCACGAAAGAAGGTCACTAAGTCCAAGGTTCTTCATTGACCTCTGTCTTCCACCCCTCCTTCAGATTTTACCTGCCATGATTAAATTAAGTGAAAACTCATCTCCCTATTTTACAAAGTAACAGTCTTTAAAATCATTTTTGTTCACAGGGTGAATGCATGCACGTGAAGATCAGAAGAAAAATTTCAAGATTGGATCTCTCCTTCCACATGTAGATGCTAGTAATTGAATGCAAGCCATCATCAGGATTGGTCACAAGCATCTGACATACTGAACCCTCTCTGCAACCTTAGATATTCCAACAATAAGGTTTTCTATGGTGGGGGATATCCTATGTAGTTTATCAGAAGAGTATCATCTTTATATCAGGATTGCCACTGTTGGAGGTGATGCCCAATAAGTAAATCTTGTCTCTAATAAAGTTTCCTTTAAAACAGCAATGCTCATGAGCGCTTATGTATCCAGCATACGAAGAAACTAATTTGATTTAATTTACGTCTTTTTAAGGTAAGCATTACGGCACAATTTTGATAAAAGGAAACTAGAAAAGGCTTGTTTGATGACCGCTCTGTGTTGTTACTCATCTCTGAAAAATACCTGAGAGTGAAGCATGGAACGTATTTAGATTCAGTCTCCGCCATTGTCAACTGGCTGCATTGCTTTTCAGCTGTAGCAAAGCAGAGGCATCATGGTGGAAAGGAATGACAGAAATGCACAGCAGAGGGCTGGTGCTCACCGCTATCGGGCAGCAAACAGTGTGTAAGACTGGAATAACAGGGAATGTTGTACCATGTGTGCACACATTCAAAGCGGAATTCCCAGTGACTCATTTCCTGCAATGAATTCCCCACATCCTTGTTTCTACAACCTCCCCATAAGGCTGTCTAATTATGAAACCATGATGGGTGGTACTGATGAAGGCCGGAGACTGTGATGCAGTCTCATCTCAATGCTTGGATGACCCAGCAAGAGAAAAAGGCTGCAGGACATGGGGTCTTTGGGGGCTCACTCCATATCCAAACCACACTACCCAAGATAACATAGTATCGGAGTGATAAAGAGCGATCTAAACATATTTGACTCCAAAGTTCCCAAGCAGTATGAGATGTTTAGACAATGATTCACTCAATGACTAAGGCCATCAGTGATAACCAGGGGCAGAGTCCGTGGTCTTTAGAATTAGTAATTCTTCAACTGCAAACTTTCTATCTCCTTGGAGCAGAGCAAATCCTTCCTCTGCCAGAAGTGTCTCCACAGTCTTTCTGAGATGAAAAGAAAAATAATCAAACTGATTGAGAAAAACAGACAAGAAGTCTTATAAAAGTCCATGGACTTTAAGAAAACAGAAAAAAATATACAAACACAAACAAATTTAGATAACTGATGAGCACACTCTCTTTTAAAGAATATTATATTCTGTCATCTGTTCACATTCATACTTGTATAAGAATCCCAAGGGATAAAGTTCAAATTTCCCAACATCATACAAGCAAGTTCCCTTGCGGTTGTCCATGCCTGTCTACCTATTCACCCTCATGTGTGTCACCTGCTCTCTTGAGGTATGAAAAGCTGATTTTCTGCAGTTTTACTTGTTGTGCAATTATAGCATTTTCTTTTTGTTTTCTTTTGTTTTGTTCTTTTTTTGTTTTTTGTTTTATTTGTTTGTTTGTTTGTTTGTTTGTTTTGGTTTTTCAAGACACATTTCTCTGTAGTTTCAGAGCCTGTCCAGGTACTCGCTCTGTAGATCAGGCTGGCCTCTCAGAGACCCACCTGCCTCTACCTCCCTCCAGAGTGCTGGGATTAAAGGTGTGCACCACCACCACCCGGCAGCATTTTCAAATACTATGTGTACTGAGTTTATTCACTGAGTTTTCAAATGATTAGGTGCCTCTGACTGGAAATCTCTTTTAATACCTACGGAGAAGACAGGATTTCCATTCTAGAATCCACAAGAGCCCAGCTACCTCCCAGGCACTTTCTTCATTTTCTTTGTCCCCTTAGCAGCAGGAGCTGACCTTTTCCTGTGAGTCTTGCAGCATCCTGAACATCCTCCCGTCCATGACATAGAGCTCCGCGTCACCACATTTACTAAGGACATTTTGTGCCATGCTGACCTAATTTAATTTTATGTGATAGCAACTTGAGTTCATAATTATTATCCCTGTCATACTACACACCTGAAGTCGAGATTTGAGAGGGGAAACTATTTTCTTCCAGTTAGAGCTAATTGTTTGAACTAGACTCAAGCTTGGCTAATCCTGAAGTTGAATTCTGAAACTCACAAAAATAATAAAGGATTTTTTATATAAGTTCCTATTACTCATAAAAAGCACTTTAAAGTTGTCATTTTCTGTACCTCCTATAATTCAAAGTTCTTTCTTAATTGCCACATTCTAAGGATTTGTTTGCAGCTTCTGCTGTGTCTTCCCGTGTATATGCACTAGCACATGCTTACATGCACAAACATGTATGCACATGTATCCTTCCATCCGTAATATGATAAAGAATTTTAAAGGCAGCTTAAACTTGGGAAGCCATTTTAATAAAGAAGCCTGAAGTCTATGAACAGACAGGCATAAAGGAGAGACAGGAGGAAGGAAACAGATGCTGTTTACTCACCTTTTCTTGAATGAGAGCCACAAATACCATGTGAAAACTACCTCCTACCGCTAGTTCCCTCCAAGCAGGATGTACTGGAGTCCCTGTTCCATATTACTTCAAAGTCAAGATCAACTTTCCAGGCTTTTGTTTGCACCTTAACCATCTGGGTAAGCCAATTAAAATGCAGATTTCTGATAAAGAATGCCTGGAAAAGATCCCAGGCATTTGTCTTTCCAAAGAAGCCCTTTCAGGAGTTCAGGTGTGTGCGCTCTGAGAGTATGAGTCTATGTACTAACTGAAGTTACAGGGACTGCTTCCGTGCCTGCTGCTAGATCTCTTCTCTCTCTCTCTCTCTCTCTCTCTCTCTCTCTCTCTCTCTCTCTCTCAGTCTTTTTCTGTGTCTCTGTCTCTCTCTCGTGTGTTTTTGTACTTATTTATGTGCACACATGTCAGAGTGTGTATAAGCATATGTGTATCAAAGCACATGTGCTGTCAGGGAACAAGTTTGGATGACATCAGTCCTCACCCTCCACCTTTTTTGAAACAGGCTCTCTTTGTTCTTTGCTGTTGTGTATGCCAGGCCAGTCAGTCCTAAGGCTTCTGGGGATTCTCCCAGCTCTGCCTCTCATGTCCCTGCAGGAACACTGTGACTCCAGGTACATACCTCAGTGCCTACCTTTTGATGCTGATTCCCAGGTTGTCACACTTCCATGGCAAGCGTTTTATCCACCAAGGTATCGCCCAGGCCCAGGACTGGTTTAAGGGTCCATTACTTCTGGTCACTGTCCATACCAGGCTGAAATGCTTCAAGGGAATCTTAGACAATGAGGTCTCCATGGCCCCTTCTCCCTGCTTCATATTTCGTATTTCTCCAACATTTCAACTTTGTCAATTTTTGCAAAAATATATTAGTGTGCCAGAGTTGTTCAAGCACAATTCAGCTGAATTTCTTCCCTTGTTGTATTTATTATCGTGTCTGGAAATTTTGACTATGGATACTAAGATTGCCTTCAGATTCTGTGATATATTGATGTTTATTTGACTTGGCTGTTGACACCAGCAGCCACTTCTAAGGATGAAATGATGTCAAAGAAGCCCCTCTTATGTACTATTGGAAATTCTATTCAACTCTACTACAGTAGTAAACAATTCATAAGGTGTAGCAAGTAACCATCTAGAGCTGAAACCTACATGTACCTTCTGACTTTATGAATAGCAGTTTCTCTTAGTTTATTATAAGAATCACAAAGGGTTTACTAATATTTCTCTGCACAATATTAAGAAGCTCTTGTTAAAATGTACTTGCTGGGACTTGCTTCATGGTTGACCTAGTTGATCTGCATTTCTTTGTTGCAACTACTGGCTGCCTCCTTCTTCTTTCTCCTCTCCTCCTCCTTTTAGATTTGTATACAGAGAATCGTTTTTTAAAGGCAAAGAATGCAGGTACAAGAGCCAAAAATTACTGTTGATTTCAAGGTCTTCTTCTAGGGACATTTATCTAACACAGGCACACGAAGTGAATAGTTTTGTTTAATACTGACTAGACTACACTGCCTGGGTATCTTTTGTTTCCTGAGCACCCTTAGGATTTCCCACAGAACAGAAAAGCCGTTAACATATCTCCATGTTTATCCTTTGAAGAAGTCTTTGCATGCTATTAACATGATGATCCCCCTAGAAACAGAGAAAAATCTTGCTGTTTTCATAGAGAAAAAGAAATACTTTAATCTAAAACAAAAAAATAAGGGAAAACTTTAGCAATTCCTATCCAAAATAATGGAAACTGGAAGATGACAGAAAAGACATTGAAAATCATAAAGGAAAATGAAATATCGCATTTGAAATTCTATATCCAACTCAACTATCAAAATAAACTCAGACATTAGAGCTCTCAGTATTTATCTCTCAAGAATCCTTTCTCAGGAAATCCTAAAGAACATGAAGAAAGCGAAAGATGCATGGATCAAGAGTCAAGAATCCAATAGCATAGGCAGAGAGTTCTAGAAGTTCGTGATGCAGAAGGTGATCATAGCCAGGTACAGCACACACCCAGTGCTCACTAGGGCAGGTGGCAGATCACCCATTGGTGTTCTTCCTAGTGATAAGACTGACAAGAAACTCACACTTGTTGACAGGAAACATTGAGACAAGTGAGAGCTGAGGTGGAATTTGTGAGAATTACTTTCAATGAAGGTAGCAAAAAAGAGCAGGGCTAATGAAATGCATAGTAAAAGAAAAGTCATAGTTTATACCAGCTGCTGCACCTTCCAACAGTGTCCCTATCACCAAAACAAAGAATACCAATAAAACGAAAGTCAACCATGCTGGGAGGCAAACAGGGGTACAAAATCTGACTACAAGAGAGTAAATCCCAGACTGTCCTGATTGGCTAGTCTGTAGGTTTTCTTCTAAATCTGAAAATTGTGTTCTAAAAAAGTTAAATCATTTTTTTAAATTTAGAAAAGTGGAGGATATATAAAACTATTGTCTAAAAATAAACAAACACAAAATTGGTTGCTCTAAAATAATAAGTTAGAATTGGGCAACTGCTGTTTTCCTTAAAAGCCTTGTAGAAATATAAATTTTTAATACAATCATGTTCAGGTAAAGACAGACTTGTAAGAATGATCCCAGTCTCTGAAATGAAACATGTTCTTCTACTGTCTCTTCAGAAGGACATTAACAAAGTCAGAATTTATTTGTGTGAAATGAAAGGTTTTAAGACTCTCCTCAGAAGACTAGTGATCAAGTGAAAGACTTGACTATGCTAAAGCTCTTGCTATTTGTAAACAAGCTTTATCAATTTACTCGTATACAAAAATTTACATTATCTTGGTATGAACTACTTATGTTTCCAAATTAAAAAGATGTCATTGAGACATAGGACACTCAATATAATGAGAAACCTTTCTCAGCTAGGAAATGGGGGCCTGGGTGAAAATTAACAGTATACTCTGTAACAGTTTTAGACTGGAAAGTCTAGCAAGTTGCCAGTCCACAAGAAGGCATAAAAACAAATCATCAGGTACTTTAAAAATCCTGCAACCTGGAGGGTGATTGTTCTAGAGATGCGGAGAGAGTGCTGACCATGTTGGAATGGGTGATGTACAATTAATCATCTTCTTTCAGGTGGAATTAAAAGGAAATCCAAGTTCAGTTGCTACTTAGCCAATGTAGAGGGTCATCTCAGAAGCTACATAGACTATAAAACCTAAATCATCGAGTTCACTGCCTTAAATAATATTTAGGATACTTTTTAAATTATTTTGATCATTTTAAAATCTTTAAAATTTATTGTTTGATAGTTTTATATATGTAGACAATGAATGTTAGCCATGCCACTCCCATTCACCTTTAACCTACCTCCCTCTTTCACTGCAACCCTTCTTTCAGTTTACTTAGGTGTCTTCAGTGTGTGGGACCCACTGAGTTTAATTTATTGCTTGCATGAGCCCGGATGGGAAGTTATTTACTGGCACTCAGGCAACTTTACACTGGCTACATCACTTAAGGTAATGGCATCCTAATAAAACTATAGAATTAGCAAAGGAGGTGGCAGTTACATGTCTTTAATCTCAGCACATAAGAGACAAAAACAGTCCTCTGTCCGAAAAGGGATTGGTGAAGATATTTTCCCATTCACTAGGCTACTTTTTTGTCTTTGATTGTGTCCTTTGATTTACAGAAGCTTCTCAGTTTCAGGAGATCCAGTTTATTTACTGTTGCTCTCAGTGTCTGTGCTACTGGGTTATATTTAGGAAGAGAACTTCTGTGCCCATGCATTGAAAGTTACTTCCCACTTTCTCTTCTATCAGGTTCAGTGAGTAAGGGGAATACTCCTCCATTGCTGGTGAGAAAGCAAACTTGTACAACCATTCTTGAAATTAGTATGGTGGTTTGTCAGAAAATTGGGACTCAACCTACCGCAAGACTCAACAATACCACTCTTGGGCATATATTCAAAGGATGCTCAACCATAATAAGGACATTTGTTCAAGTATATTTATAGCAACATGTTTTTTGTAATAGCCAGAACCTGGAAACAAGCTAGATGCCCCTCTACTGAAGATAGATAAAGAAATGCAGGACATTTAGGTAATGGAGTACTACTCAGCAGGGGAAAAAAATAAAACAAAACAACTTCTTGAAATTTGCATGCAAATGAATAGAACTAGAAGAAACCATCCTAAATGAGGTAACCCAGACCCAGATAGATGAGCATGATATGTACCCACTCATAGGTGAATCCTAGCCATAAAACAAAGAATAAGGAGCCTATAGTCCACGACTCCAGAGAAGCTAAGTAAAAAGGAGAACCCTAAGAGAAATATACATAGATTCCCCCAGAGAAGGAGACATAGACAAGATCTCCTGAAAAAATTGGGAGCGTGGAGGTGAGGGGAGAAAGGAAGGCAGAAGGGGAGGAAAAGAGTAGAAGAGAACAGGACAACTAGAAGGAGAAGAATGGTCAAGATGGGGGAAAAACAGAGACAAACAAGGAAAAAGATATCTCGACTGAGGGAGCCATTATGGGACTAGCAAGAAACCTGGCTCTTGAGAAATTCCCAGGAATCCACAAGAATGACCCCAGCTGAGATCCTAAGCAATAGTGGAGAGGGTTTCTGAACTGGCTTTGCCCTATAGTCAGACTGATGACTATCTTAAATATCACCATGGAACCTACATTCAGTAACTGGTGGAAACAGATGCAAAGAACCATAGTGGAGCATTGGGCTGAGCTCCCAAAGTCCAGTCGAAAAGATAGAAGACCAAGAATTGGAGCAAAGAGGTCAAGACCATGATGGGGATACCCACTGAAACAGCTTACCTGAGTTAATGGCTCTGGCCTGACTGTGAGAAAACCAGCATAGGACCAAACTAGACCCTCTGAATGTGGGTGACAGTTGTATGCTGGGGCAGACTGTGGGGCCACTGGCAGTGAGACCAGGATTTATCCCTACTGCTTGTTTTTACTTTTTGGAACCCATTCTCTCTGGTGGAACGTCTTGCTCAGCCTAGATATACGGTGGATGGCCTTGGTCCTGTCTTAAAGCAGTGTGCTAGATTTTGTTGACTCCCTATGGGAAGCCTTTATCTCTCTGACAAGTGAATGGGGTGGGGGGTGGAAGGGGGAAGAGGGGAAAGGTGGAGGGAGCATGAGTTTTTTGAGACATGATTGTCCTTTAGGAATAATTTACCTCCTCTCTATATATTAATGGAATTGATTTAGTGAATACACATTGCTGCTTGCTATTGATTTTTACAGTAATTGGGAGACGTTGGCCTTTGTGACAAAAACCTGACTTTTCCCTTTACCTCACTTCTATGCACAGACAAGTTACTCACTGACATGTATATGTGTGTGTGTGTGTGTGTGTGTGTGTGTGTGTATGTCACATGTGTTTAGACATAACAATGAGCATGTATGCATACAACACACACCATATAAAAACATAGAACACATGAACACATGCATACATACACAGACACTCATATACTCATATGTACATGTCTCATCCCATGTCTGTTTTAACTGTGCGCTAACCTGTAAATTTGTACAATATACAAGCATTCACTGAGGAAAGATATTTAATGTCCAGTCTTGAATGAGAGCTATTGCCAACTGCCAGTGTTGGAACTGTGCTCCACAGTGCACTTGAGCCCAGAAGAAACTAGGTCAGCTGCAATGACTACAGGATTAACACTGAATACCCATGCAAATGTCTCCAGAATTAGATGAAGATGTCAGCCATTCACACCTCTGTCACTTAAATGCAACTCATCACTCGGCATGGTCCTTTGTATGTGTTTTAAACTACAAATTATTATTTTATTACAGTTTTATTAGACATCATTTATTCATTTATTTCTGTAATTATGAGTCCCAACGTCATCTCAGGGTAAAATTTTAGAAGGTAGTTTGTAGAAGCAAAGAATTTATTGTGGGAAATTTATTTAGTTAGTCAAAGACATTTGCAGTGACTAGTCACATAAGCATGGTCTTCTCTGTTACATGACCAGTTAAGAATGAAGGTCAGGGAATCAATCGCATGCTCTCTTGCTTGGATGTTGAAAATGTATGACTCTCCATTCTTTGACCTGGTCCAGAACTATCTCCATCCTACCATTGTGGACAAAAAAGCAATGGTGTCACTTCCCACTGTATCCTTGAGTGTGTGTATTCTGTTTTCATCCCTTAATAACTATGTTTTCTTCCCAAGCATTGGTGGATTTCTTGCAGTAAGGATTCTTTACATCTGCAAAATAGTTTTTCTGAATTTTATATTTTATATAGGTATGCTTCCTGTTTAAATGATGTCATCTCACACACACACGCACACACACACACACAAAGAGAGAGAGAAAGAGAGAGAGAGAGAGAGAGAGAGAGAGAGAGAGAGAGAGAGAGAGAGAGATTATTCTCTTCCAAGTTAGGAACTATGGTCATTTCATGTCTTCTGCCATCTCCATCCATCCCTTACCCTAAGTTTAAGGGTGGAACCCAGGGTTTTGTGCATGCTAGTTAATTGTTGCTCTACCACTGAGCTACATTACCTAATCAGACTCCCGTATTACTTAGTTACAATTATTACTTGGTTGGTAATGTAAGACTCTGGTGTTTCATTACCAACAGAGCTCTGCTGATCTCATTTCTCTTTTAGAAAGCAATTTATAAATCTTCTTGGCTTTGTATAATTGATGTGTCCAAAACTGACATCCAAGATTCTCTTCATCCATTATCAGTTATACACTTCTTTAACCTATTTCTTTTTGCCTACTTATATATCTACAGCTGAAATTGACTAGCCATTCCTTGTCTAGTTATGCTTCAATTACGTGCTTAGAATTTTTTTAAATGACTAGAGCTAGCGATCTGAGTTGCGATCCTCAAAATTTATAGTTTGTGGTTGTAGATGGAGCTAGTGTCAGTGTTTATCTATTAGTATTATATGTGACGCCATGGACTACAGAAAAATTACAACTCATCCCTAAAGTTAGTTAGTTAGTTCAATATTGCATATATAATTTTCTTTCTATAACTTACAATAAACAGAAAGGAAAAGACTCATGAAACATCCAGGTACCTCCTATGTGTGTAATATATCCAAATATATCTTATCATATGATGTTTTAATATATCAAACATCCTCTAAAAATAATGTGTTTCTTTGTGGAAAATATGAAATTAAATGAAATTGAAAGTAGCAATTATAGAGTCATCCATTTCATAAGAGTTAATCATCTTTAGCATTTAATAAAAGTTGGGCAAGAAAAATAGCTTAGATGGTAAAGACAACAGCCACCAAGCCTAACAGCTTGTGTGAGATCTCCAGAATCTAAACACTGAACTACCACAAGCTGTCATATGACCTCCAAAATCACACTATGGCATGCAAAATCACACTTACCACATGCACGCATGCATACGTGCATACGTGTAAACAGAGACATCCATACACGCGTAAGTAAAAACAAAATCTAGCAAAAATACAACAAAATAAAATTTAAGTTATTTAATGAAATATTTGTTTTATTAGCTTTGTTTTCTTTTTCCAAAGACAAGGTCTTATAATGTAGCTCTGGCTGTTCTGGAACTCATTGTGCATACAGACTGGTCTCAAACGCATAGAGATCAGATTGCCTCTGCCTCTCAAGTGCCAGGATTCAAGCTGTGTGCTAGCATGCTCACCTTGAGTTTATTTTTTAAATCTAGTATGGTCATCAACAGTTTGTGTTCGTAAAACTTACATGTATATACATATGTGTTTATATATACATATATATGCACACACATTTAATTTTTGCTGAATGTTTGTTTTGGCTAATTAATTATAGAGATATATACCCATACCTTAGTGAGGAGTCCTGATTGTAACCTTTGTAGAGATCCACATAAGTGAATTAGGTCTCAATATCAACACATAGAGCATGTCTGTAGGTTAGCATGTAGATAAGGGTGAAGAGGCAGAAAACATAAAACTGCTCCGCCGGAACTTTAGAACAAATACTTTAGCTTAAATATGAGTGAGCTATCTGTTCACACGCACCTTGGGAGAAGAACTCGATCACATAGAATGGAACACTATCTTTTTAAATGCCAAATCCAGGTGCAGGGAAAAGAAATGTCCCTCTTTTCATCAGTATGATGTTGAAAGCCTCCATAACAAAGAGAAGAGACTGCAAAATGACTTAATATACTCTATGTAATACAGTGGCCTTTGAAAGAAAATAAAATCCTGAAGAAACACATAGACATGTATATAATCACACTTGCACATGTGTTTGCATGTGTGTGACCACACATGTGTAGGTGTGTATGCACTTGTGAATGTGGGGGTACAGAGGTCACAGATTGACCTAAGGTATCACCCCCATTCATTATCCACTTTAATGAGTCAAGGGCATCTAGCAGAGTCTGGAGCTCATGAATCTGGCTTGTCTAACTGGCCAGTTTGCTCTGGAAATATGCTGTCTCATCTGATGTTGGAATTACTGGAGGGCCACCAAGTTCACCCAGTTTTTATATGTGTACTAGGGATTGGAACTGTGAGGCTCACAATTACATAGAGAGTATTTTATCCACTAAGCTGCCTCTCCAGCTCCAATCTATAATTTTCTTTGTTGTTGTAGGCTCATTAAATTGGCTAGTCATGTGAATGAAGAGAGATGTATGATCTAAGCATACACTAGAGGGGAACATCAATGCATGTGTACGCACATTTGTCTTCATTTCTGTAGAGTAACAGTGTTCCCACTCTCTGTGCATAAGAAGTAAATTTGCTGAATTACGACCTCATAACTGGCTATATGGACAAAAGATGAGAGGTGACAAGTGAGTGACCTTACCTATACTATTATTGTGATTCTAAAATGCTGTGTTTCAGAATAGTGTACCATGAACTCATTTGGCACCCTACCCTCTGACCCTCTTTACCAGGAGTGGGTGATATTACTTACATATTGTACAAAAACAACTGGTCTTACTAAGATTTTACTAAAAGTCCCTTGACCAATGAGAAGCATAAAGACTTGGATACTTACATAGAACCCATCCATAAACAAGCATGGGGATGGAGTGGAATGCCCTACCCCAAAGACAAAGACTCAGGCAAAATGATCAAGAATCTTTCTTTTAAGACTGAGGTGGGGCAATAAATGCAAGGCATATAAAATCCGTGTGATTACAACTGAAAGAAAATTGTCAGAGACGGGGACTCAACACACAAGGTTGGGAAGCAACACAGAGCCCTGTTTTGGGGGATTCTTTGCACAGATTCAAAAAAAAAAATGTAGCAAAGATGAGGTGTGCATGTCCACTGCCCAGATGTGTATACTGCTGAAACTCATTTTCTCTTGAGCCCGTAGGTGTACTTTCGGTCCATGCTGCATTGGGAGTCTCCAGGTATAATGAGATCATACATTTTCCATTTTGGGAAGCTATACTGAGATAGGAGGTCGGTAAGCCAAGCAAGTGCTTGCCATATTGGTCTTCTAAGTGAAAATTCCCCTTAGCCTACTGCTTTTCTGGAGTGAATATTTCCCAAAGTGCGAAACAATTAAAAAGAATGATTTAAAATTGTTTCCCCATTTTCTAAATCCAATCTTGGAGGCTGTATATAAATAAACTTCAACAGTACAAATGCCCTAAAAGACAATTTTTTAAAAAATGTTTTTAAAAAAACAAATAAAATACATTCAAAATAAAAAAAAAATAGGTAACACCAATGGGAAGGCAAACAAATTCGCTGTGATAAACTGCACTCCAGATTTTGGACACTCAGACAAGTCAACTCCTAAGCCCCTCCCACATTCTGTTTGTAGAAATACGGTGGCAGAATAAGTTCCTGACTACAGAGTGTTTCCAGGAAAGACTTTCAAAAAGTTGTTTCTCTTTCATTTGCAGCCAAAACCCATTTCCAATTCTAAGTTGAGTATTTTCAAAAGAGGTTTTACTAGCAGACCACAAATCCCTAGAATTATAAGGGGCATTTGAGGAGGCGAAGTGTAATCTTCCTTCCACCTATTACACCTCTTACTCATTGTTGTTTATCATGTGCTTCCCTGCTGTGCAGGAAAGAACATTTCTATTGTGGACATAAGGGTTCTTCGGTGTGCATTCCTCAGTGCAATGGAATGCTGCTGGTTTTCCTTTCTTGTTTGTGTGTGCATGTGCATGTCTGTGTGGGGGGTGGGGACAGGGGAGAAACAAAGGAATCAGAAGTCAGTATCGGGTGCTTTAATCAACTCTTTTCTGATTATTTTTTAAGTTAGGGTCTATCACTGAGTCTGGGGCACACCAATTCAGCTTAGACTGGCTGTACAGTGAGACCCACAGATCCTCCTTTCTCTTATCCAATGTTGAGCTACTGATTATAGTATGAACTGCTATGCCCAGATATTTACACATGTGCTAGAGATCTGAACTTCTCCTCATACTTGCATAGCAAACATTTTAACAAGTAAGCTATCTGCCCAACTCCAGGATTGTAGGGTGTTTTTTCATTTTTAATTTTTTCCCAGCTAACATCATTGTGTTGAAATACACTATTTTGAAAATCTCCTTCCTATTTTTCAAGAATGCATATATTTGGACATTTTTTCTCTTCACAGTTAATGTTGCCAATTCCTCAGTGATCATCTACAAGTTTTGGCAACCCAAGAGGACATGGCACTGCAGCTGTTTTTGCCTTGACTAGCCTGACTCATTGGATGGGAAATCTGATTATATCTTCTTATCCCAAGAACTCAGGGTGGTTTGGAAAACTTTTGGTAATGCTAATCCAAGAACATTTCTTTTCTATTTCTCACTATTTGATATTTTATTTCCTGGTAAGAACTATTTCTATCATTCACAGATCCCAAGTGCAGAAGACAATTTTGAAATCCCAGGAATTCTGGCAAACTTTAAAATAGGAAAAGGAGATGAAACGATCCAGTAACCAGGCAACCAATCTTCATGGTTTGCTCTAGGAAAAGGCAAATATTCTGTCTTTTTGTTTGTTTCCCTTGCAAGCCCTCTTCTCTCTAGCCTGAGGATGTTTAATAGATTGTGATAATTCTTCTCCCATAAATTCATACATGATTAGAACAATAGAACACTGAATACTTAAATCTAAAAAAAGAGAGTAACGGAAAAGTATGCATACCTATATTGCAACAGCCATGCATGTGTGAATATGCACGTGTGCAATACCCATATATGTGTATTGATGCTTTCATGCCTTTCTCCATTAGATAAAATTGTGTATATTGTTTATTATCAATCTACACCTGCCTCTTTATATACACTTATTTATCTCTATACTGTTATCTATCTATCTATCTATCTATCTATCTATCTATCTATCTATTTTCTATCTATCTCGGTCTTGCTAGATGATTGGCTAGCTAGGAAGAGAGATGAAAATGGAAAAGAATGTTCCTCAGACCATAGAAAAACTATGTTAAGACTTCCTTTCCTATGTTATTCATTCTGGACTCCACTTGCTAGAAGTCACCTTTTAAAAAATTGTTTTTATTGAGCTATATATTTTTCTCCACTCCCCTCCCTAGAAGGCACCGTGTATCTATTCGTCCATCCTGCCAATCAACCAACCCTTAGTGCATGTCATGCTCTGTTCAACATATACATATTGAACAGTGCTGCACTGATGCACAAGAAAGGTCTCTGATCTGTTGGAACTTGGATTAGAGGAGGGAAAGACAGAGGCAAAAAAAAAAACCTCTGATGTCAGAAAGGGCAAGATGGTATAACTAGAGAAAATAGGTAATGATGGTGGTTCTGAAGGCCACATTCAACTACAGGGTCAGCAAATACCTCTCTGAGAAAATGGTTTGTAAGTTGAAGCTTGAATAACATGTTAGTGTCGACTATGTAGTATATGGAGCAAAGAAAGACCTTTAAGGAAGAGAAGATGCAACATTCAAGTGTCTAAAACCAAACAAAAACAAAACAAAACAAAAACCATAAAGAAACAAATAAGCAGAGGTTGTTTGAGAAATATGAACAAGTGAACAAGTACAGTATGCGTGGGATGGATGGATGTTAAGAAAGAGAAAAATTCCAGGGTGGTATCTTACTCTCCTAGGTCAGGGTAAGTAGAGGTACTTAACTAGACGGATTAAAGTTCCTCATGGCTCCTTCAACTATATATATAATGGATTAAAAAAAGAAAAATTGCCAAGAATGTATAGTAAACTAATGTGATATCAAAGATGATGGATGGTGTGGTGGTAGAAAGGATGGAAGGAGGATTAGCTACGGGTTTGGAAAGACCACTGCTTTCAACTTAGAATCTTTCACTTCAATAACTTTAGCAACTATGGCCATCTTTGAAAGAGGGAAAACTGAAACAAAAAATTGACTTCTCTTTGGGTTATGATACGTATGTTTAAAATGCTCATAGATACTTAAACAGAGTCCTGTGTAGGAGGAGGAAGAATGGAGACTGAGAGAGAAATGAATCTATGACTTGTTATAAAAGACAACAATTAGATACAGAAATAATAGCCATAAATAAAATAAAATCCATAAATAAAAGCTCAAGTCCACCATCATGCTCAATGGTAAAAAATTATGACATATTTCACTAAAATTTGGAATACAACAAAGATTGCTTCCTAACTACTTCTACTTGGCACAGTATTGGATATCCTTACCACAGAGATATGGCAAGAAAAGGCAATACAAATTATTTAAAGAGAAATCGAGATAGTGAAGTTGTCACTGTTTGCTGATGTCATAATCTCCCTACAGACAAGATCCTTACAAATATACCAGAAAACTGATAGTTGTCTAAATGAAAAAGGTTATAGGATATAAAGGTATTCACAGCACACTGAGATAGATCAACAGTATATCTCTACATCAACAATGAACTTCCTGAGGGAGAAATACAAAAAATAATCACTGGGGCTGGAGAGATGGCTTAGTGGTTAATAGTGCTTGCTGCTCTTCCAAAGGACCCAAGCTCAGCTTAGGACTTGCTTCAGGAGACATACAGCCACCTGTAACTCCAGCTCCATGGGAAATGGGAAGTGCATTTGTGTGTGCACATTCTCTCTCTCTCTCTCTCTCTCTCTCTCTCTCTCTCTCTCACACACACACACACACACACACACACACACACACACACACACACTAAAATATTCTCCAGCATAAAATCTTGAAAATTGTTACAACACTGATGGAATTTACTAAATAAAAACAAATCAAACACAGAGGAGACAAATGCTTCCATGTGGTTTCTTTTTATTTGAAATTTATATTATATTATAGACACAAAGGATATAACAATGGAATAGAAAGATACCCATCTTGGCATGAAAACTATTAGAGTTTTTGAGTTTTCACACTGTGTAATAAAT